>NC_056728.1:120408445-120730945 GCF_019279795.1 Protopterus annectens | reverse complement strand
ATGTGAGATGCAATGCTTGTGAACCTTCATACTCTATAATTTCAAAAAAAGAGATTTTTCTCTGGGGAAGGCTTGAAATGATAAGTGGAATAAAGCTACTAGAGTGTTTATATATTGTGCATAGGTAACATAGCCATTGCCATTTTAAGATTACTATATGGTGTTGCCCTTTTAAGATTGTGCAGGCCTCATAATACATTGCATTTTCTAAGCTTTAGTTGGTGGGTGTATGCTGACTAAAATTTTAAAATTGTTTCTGTTGAGCTACTATGTTGTAGAAAATAGAAGTTACCTATTTGAATAAACTTATGGTGTACCCTAACATTTTTAACATGACCAATGAATAATAACAGATAACCATTGGTGCTTACTCTAACATAGCCAAAACCTGTTCATTCTGAAGATGGGAAAACAATGGTCAGCTATGCAGAATACTGAAGACAATTAATACACAGAGTCATGCTGTTTTAATATCAAAAAGCATTCTTTCTGAAAGACAACATAAGGACCAGCCAAAGTTATGTGGAAATAAGGCATTTGTTTAATATTTGAGTACTCACACTTCAACATGCTTATCTTTCCTCCTTCCTTTGCTCTCCTTAAATGTTTGCTTAGATAGTGTACAATAAGGACTTGTTGACAGTTCCTCTTCTCTGACTGAACACATACATTTTTTGGTGATGCCTACTTAAATACTTCTATAAGTGATCTACATTCACTTCCTAGCAGCTTGTAATTAGTGACAAGCCTGATCTAATGTACATGACTGCATTTATGTGTGTGGTTGTATAATATAAATGGTGACAGCACCTTGATATTGTACCATTCTGAATGGTAGTCAGCATAGGAAGATTTTGTGAAATGAACAGCAATTTTACCATGTTCTATTAATTACCTCATTAACAAGACATGAAAATTACCACTGATCTTACTCATGGAGTAGGATCATGGAAGAAGTATGCTATACACTTGGTATAAAGGTGTTCTAACATTACGGAGATTATAAACATATATTATATGTAGCAAATGTAGTTTAATACCCAAGATAACCAGTTCTCATCACTGGATATTGTGTTTTTCCTTTAGATAGATTGTTCTGCCGTCACATGTAAATGATGCTCATTTATTCAGAGCGTCCTTGTGCCTAGCTTAGACGCCTGTGACTGCAAGACTTGGATTGCTTCTAAAACCATCTGGACCTACAAAGCTGATATAAGTATACATTTGCATTTCCTGTGTTTCAGTGACAATTAGCACTTCTGCGCTGCATTTATTTATTTTTTTTTTTGAATTTATCAGTTTTACAGCCTGCACTTGTTAAAGAAACTCCATCTGTTTGTTACTCTATGCTCTTAGGTTGATTTAATAGTACTCTGCAAAAGCTGTTCTGAGTTTGCCAAAGTTCTCCTGAGTCTGCCAAAATATTTCTAAGTTTTGCAAAGTTTTTGTGTGTTGTGAACATTTCTCAGGGTTAGTGAACTTATTTCCAAGGATTCCTGATATTGCAGGAATTCTTATTTCTGTTCCAAAGTATTTGTTACTGCACTTGAGCTCAAAGCCAGTTTGTTTTACATTGGGAGGGTTCTTTTGCACTCTTGTGGGAGAAGAGAGCTAAATTCAACCCATCCAAGGTGGGAAATATTGGTCAATAGCTTATTGTGTTTTTATCTGATTGGCCTGAGGGTTTAACTTTATAAAAGTCTTTCATCCTGCTCATACAAAATAATTTCATTTTTGTGTGATTGTGCTCATTTATTCAGAGCTTCCTTCTGCCTGGCTTGGACACCTGTGACTGCAAGGCTTGGATTACTTCTAAAACCACCTGGACCTACATTTGCATTTGTGTGGATTTGAGCTCAGTTTACCGGAGCTGCTCAGTATTTGGAAACATTAGCTAGCGGTCTGGAGTTCATCTGCACAGAAATGCAAGGCAGAATCTGAAAAAAAAAAACAACTGAAAAATAAGTATATTTTAAGCCAGCACTACACTTTGTTAACTGTATTTAGTTTAATTACTGCTTCATTTTGCTGTTTGTGACTAAGTTCAGTTAGCTCACTTCCTTCTCAAATTCCACATTCAGAAAAATTCTGCCATAATGGACGGGCAGTTTCCCATCATTTCACCTGACAGCTTGATTGATATTGAGGCAATGTAGCAACTGCTTCATGTAAACTGACAACCATACACTCCTAAAGCAAACTAACACCCTATGTGAGAGATGCAAATACACTGTGGAACTGGAGTCAATTCTCTCACATAAAAACAAACTAGATATCAAACAGGTTGTCAGCACACATGCTTCACCTCTCACACAAAATAAGGTAATGACACATAAACCCACATACGTGGAGGTACTGACTAAAAGCCTATCAAAAGAACAGAGACTTCCCAAACACACAGCACTCACCCTCACCATTAATCAAAAAAAAAAAACACCACACATATCAATATGCTGTATCTGCTTACCCTTGGAGCTTTTCTCCCCGGGCCTCCGCTGAAAATGGACATGCATCCAGTCGGACTATCCCGGTCAACAAATGTAAAATAAAAAAAATAAAATAAATATACACACCCGTTTTTCAGCAAATAATCCCTTAAAGCAAAGGAGAAGGTCATGGTCAGCTGCCTATCAGATGCCAGGATCCCACAAATCATGCATGCACTCAAGTCATTCAACAACAAGTACCGTTATGACTCTGTCATAGTCCATGCTGGAATGAATGATTTCAGATGTACCTCTCTGGACTATATGAAGAGAGACATGACAGAACTCTCTGATTATGTATCCCAGATAGGTATTTCCCTAGCCCTAAGCAGTATCCTACCCTCACCCACGATGATGCCACAATATAAAAAAAATGATTGACTTCAACAATTGGCACAGCTTCTGGTATCAGTCCACGGGGATCCAGTATCTGTCAGCCTGGAAGGATATGGTAGACAGACCTCACTACTTTGCTAGAGATGATCTGCACCTGTTCACCCCTACACTTTTGGATATATGCAAAGGCCCTTACCTCCCCATAGTGCCTTTTTTGTGGCAATGTCAAAACAACACAATTTTTCACTGTAACAAAATCTAATCAAGACAAACTTAGGGTCGTGCAGCTTAATGCTGGTAGTTTAAACACAAAACTGCACTGCCTGGAAGCACTCCTCACCTTAGAGGATGCTCTTGTCTGTGAAGTTACTGAGACATGATTCAAGGCTGCTGAGTGCACCCCAGCCATGCAAGGCTACAATGCTTTCCACATGTTCACCATATACACTTTGAAACTGGTCAAACAGCATGACTCTCTCGAACTACTCCATGTCCAAATAACTATTGGGAAAGTACCATACCACATCATTGCTAGCTATACATCCCCCACCATGAACCAGGATAAGCACACAGCCTACCTCGATTTAAAGGAATCCCATGCTATACAGCCTAACATCTTAGTCATGGGAGATTTCTGCTATTCTTCCATAGACTGGGGGACAAACACAAGCAAAAACACACTCACCCAGAGGTTCCTAGATTTTGTTAACACAAATGCTCTGGAACAGACAGTCTTCACCCCACTAGGAGATCTAATGTTCTAGACATAGTACTCACCAACATGGGGGGGGGGTTACTGTGCTTCCCCATGTTTGATGTCCTCCCTGGTTAGGTCAGACCACAAATCAGTCTTGTTTGAATTAACTACTGGAACTGACACCCTCACAGGAAAAAATTGATAAAAACTTTTACCAAAGCTAACTGCAGCCTACTAAGTGATGGTATAAACAGCTTCATACCACCCACAGTCATAGACATCAATGATCACTATGCAGAAGTGTATGCAAGTGCCCTCTACACACACTCAAACAACTGCATAAACTCTGCTGTACCTGACAGGATCAAAACCAGGTCTTCCCGTAAAAACAAGCCACCATGGAGGACTTAATGTATAAACAGATTATATAACAACAGGAAGAAACTGTTGTGTAAAGGCAAGAGGGATGTCACTATGCAGAGGATGAGTTCTCTCCTAGGCCTAAACAAGAACATAAGAAATCTTGTAAAGTCTTCTAAAGCAAGTTACAAAAATAAAATTGCATCCTTGGCCAAGAATAATCATAAGGCATTCTTTAACTACATGTGAAGTCTAAAAGGGAATGCCCAGCTATGTGCCAAACTGGTTGTAGATGGGATCACTCATACCACACCAGAAGATATTGACAACCTGCTAGCTGACAGAGACAGCGCAAACTTCACCCCTCCTGTCTCCACCTACCATATGCCAAAGCATACCTGTCACCAACCCTCTGCCTAGTATCTCTACAGAACAGGTCATCTCTGCATTTGCCAAGGCCAAATACACAGTCTCAGTGGGACCAGATAATATCCCACATTGTTTAATAAATAATCTAAAACAAGACCTAGCAGACCCATTTGGCATTCTCTTTAACCATAGCTTGAGAACTGGCTATGTTGCTACAGAATATAGGACAGCAACAGTAATCCCCCTGCACAAAGGGAGGGGGGGCATTTACTGACCCTGGGAAGTACAGACCTATAAGTCTAAGCAGCCTCATCTGCAAGGCCATGGAAAGAACTATCATGGACCTTATCAACAAGCACATACGCGACCTCCAAATGCTGGACCCAACTTAGTTTGGTTTTGTTAAGGACAGATCACGCTTATTAAACCTAGTGGACTTCTTTAAGAATGTCATCAAAGCCATGGACAAAGGTAAGACACTGTCCACAGCCTATCTCCACCTTGCCAAGGCTTTTGACACAATCCCCAACTCTGGCATCATTGAGAAACTCTTTCAGATAGAGATTAACCCTTACATTATTAGATGGGTAGCCAATTGGCTCACCGATAGAACACACTCTGTCAAAATTGGCGACTCCACCTCCACCAGTAGACCCCCTCACCAGTGGAGTACTGCAGAGGTCTGTGCTGGGCCCCTTACTGTTTGGCATCTATTTCTCAGAAGTCCAGTCCAAAGTAGATGGCCTTTGGCTCACCAAGTTTACTGATGATTGCAAACTGGGAGAAAACAGCGAGCCTGCCAATGATGTCAACACATTACAATAAGGGCTAACATAAATGATTGGTGCCAAAGCCATGGTCTAAAACTAAATGCAAAACAATGCATTATTATTCCCTTCGGTGAAACAGAATTCCCTACAAATTGCAATATTGACATCACCCCCCTGAGTTCCAACCTAGTGGTGCAGGACTTGAGAACAAGGGTTGATAGCAATCTGAACTTTGATCACCGAGTTTCCACAGTGGTAAGGAAAGCCTTCTATGTAGTGCACCTCATAAGCAAGGGCATAGCATCCAGGTCAAGCGATGTTATAACTCTACTGTACTGGATTCTCTGGAATAGACTTCCTATTCACATAAAACAGAGCTCTTCAATGACCCTATTCAAACGCAGCCTAGATAATTGGATGGGAGACCTCAAATTCACCCCTGGCATGGCATCATGTCCCTCATGGCAGGGTAGCTGGTGTTGATCACAGACCCACTCTATTCAGAAACTGGATCTATGAACTACCTAAAAAGAACAAATGGGAATACTTGGGATTAACGCAGCTAGGCTTGTAAAGGCTCTAGGGCTGCTAGCCTAGTAACCTCCTATGAACCTATGGCATATGTGGACAAAATTCCAGTAATACCTATAAACAAGCAGTGGTCACTGTTATTATGCAGTGTAATATATGATTCTTTTTAATGATTGTGTTATATAATGTATAATGTGACTTAAGGCAATTTGTAAGAAAGCAGTGTGCCATGTAGTACAAGCACACGTTCATCATATAGTACAATCACACATTCATCATATAGTACAAGCACACATTCAAGAATGTGTGCACTGTGATGCTTATGTGTATATAGTTCAAGCTATAGATAATAAATGAGCTTGTATCATTTTTAATGTAAGAATTTTTTTAATTATGTTGGCAGTGTTACTGCATTTTTGTTAGCTGGAGGGGGTCAGGTCTATGCTTCTTTTCTTTCTATTTTTGGGCAACTCTTTTTTTTTTTTCAGCTTCCAACAGTCAGGTAATGGTTGAAAGCTCAAATCTGTTTAAGGTAGTGGTGAGTGCTAATGCAATTTTGCCAGAAGTAAAGGTTAGGTTTTGGGTATTTTGATTGGCTGATTCCTTTTAAAAGATGGCAGGCCACAGCATTCAGCTCACAGTAAGCTCACTTGTACAAACATACACACACACACACACACACACACACACACACACACACACACACACACACACACACACACACACACACACACACACATGCACACACACGCACACACACATGCAACACACATAAGCTGCATTCATATACACACGCATGTGCAAAGGAAGGTAAGCCCAAATGCTGCAATTTACTGTTACATTGACCTGTCTTTGAATATCAGCTGTTACAATAAGTAATTTACACAGCTTTAATTTCTAGACTCTGGTAAGGTGATAAACAGAGCAGGGGCTATGTGTGTTTCAAGAAGGAAGTGATACTATTTCCAACATGGTTTATGGCGTGTGGAATATGTCTTTGTTCCTGTGAGTCTGTGATCCTATTATCCAAAACGATGAGTGGGGTGGGAATACTTGTCTCTGTAAAGAGAAAAACAGTGTGGAAACATGAAGCATAAAAATAGCAGTAAAGCAAACAGCCTCACATAATAACACAGCCTCAGGATCAGAAGAACGTCACTCGTCTTGGCAAACAGGTCGAAATCCAGTCCAAAAAAAACAAGATGCAAAAATAGTCACAAATCTTGGCAAACAGGCAAAATTCCAACTCACAACTTTCGTTGCAGGTACCCCGCATATTTATTTGTACAAACACCGATAGAAGAGATAACAATTCTAAACCCGGTCAAGTGCTTTCATTCCTAGTACTTGGGACGTCTTCAGAAACCTGATTACAAAGTTTAATTTCCTGTTATAAACACTTCAGTTCCTCAATTAACCAATTGCCTCCAAATTTAAAGTCACAGTGTGTAAAAATGCAAAACGTAAGCTCTTCTTAATGAATGATGAATAGTACAAATAGTCATAATCACTGACAAAATACACTACTTGTGAAGAGACAGAAAAGTAAAAGATAAAATATACTACTTGCAGTTTTTAAAAAAGGAATACATACACTTAGCAAATACAGAAACTGTGAACATAGTCCACCAGGTAAACTCTGTATAAAAGATAAAATGTACTATTTGCAGTTTTAAAAAGAGTACATACATTTAGCAAGTTCAGAAACTGTGAACATAATCCAACAGGTAAGCTCTATATAAATGTAAAATGTTACATCATAAAAACAGTGGCACAAATTAAGAATAAAGAAATCCTAACTACTTTGCCAAGTGACACCAAACTTTGTCAAGGTGAGTTAAAACCTATCCAACTCACCTTGAGAAAGTTTGGTGTCAATAGACAAAGTACTTAGGATTTCTGTATTCTTGGTTTGTGACTGTTTTTATGATTTAACATTTTACATTTATATAGAGCTTACCTGTTGGATTATGTTTTCAGTTTGCTAAGTGTAAGCATTCCTTTTTTAAAAACTACAAACAGTATATTTTATTTTTTACTTTTCTGTCTCTTCACATGTAGTGTATTTTGTCAGTGATTATGACTATTTGTACTATTCACCATTCATTAAGTATAGCTTAAGTTTTGCATTTTTACACACTGTGACTAAATTTGGAGGCAGTTGGTTAATGGAGGAAATGAAGGGTTTATAAAAGGAAATTAAACTTTGCAATCACATTTCTGAAGAAGTCATAAGTACCAGAGAGGAAAGCACTCAACATGGTTTATGTTTTTATCTCTTTTATCGGTGTTTGTCCAAATAAATACATGTGGTACCTGGAAGAAGATTTGTGGGTTGGATTTTTGCCTGTTTGCCAAGACTAATGACCGTCTTCTGATCCTGGGGCTCTGTCACTCCTTGAGGCTGTTTGCTATTTATTTTATTTTTATTTATCATTTGTTGACCGGGAAAGTCCGACTAGGTTCCACAGAGCCTGTTTTCAGCGGAGGCCCGGGGAGAAATGCTCCAGATGCATGTCTTTGGAATGTGGGAGGAAACCGGAGTACCCGGAGGAAACCCACGCGAACACAGGGAGAACATGCAAACTCCACACAGAAGGCACCCCAGCTGAGAATCGAACCGGTGAACCTCTTGCTGTGAGGTCTATGTGCAAAGATGAGATGAAAGGTTTTTGTCACATGAGTGACTACAGAGACAGATGAGTGACTACAGAGACAGATCATGCTTGATGATAATGATGAGTGGGACTGGGGAGGAGTATGCTGTGTGTTTGTTCACATGTGCACGCAACCATGCATGCAGTGATATATCTATGTATGTGGTTTATGTCCATGTTGCATGCGTGTTGGAAATGGGATCAGACATCCCTAGCACAAAAATATGCTCCCTTGTTTCCCACTCCCTTTATTAAAATTGAGAAAGCACAAATGTGCAAGATATGTAACATAATTGTAGATACTCAAGGAAAGGTCACCATGACAAAAAAATCATAACATTTCACTTTATTCATATTTCTTCTTTTCTGGATACCTTTATATAGCAAGTATTACTAGGGGCTTTCTTCTGCTCTTCAAACCTTTCTGGTCCTCAAGTGCTGGAGGTGAAAAAGTTTAGCTAAATGGGGCCTGGTGCTTCCTTGCCAATACTAAGCACTGTCCTCCTCATCCACTCCACTATCTCTTCAGCCTGAGCATCTCTTCTGGCTTTGTGCCTGAGCCTTGGAGAGCTGTGGTAGTCATTCTCCTGCACAAAGGATATTTTGCCAATAACCATGGTGACTATAAACATATAAGTCTCTCAAGTGTTACCTGCAAAACAATGGAACTCATCATTATGGACCTCAAAAACATTGGTAATTGGCAGTCTAAAGTCCCATGACCCAAATCAGTTTGGTTTTGTGAAAGATAGATTCTGTCTGATAAATCTCTTTGATAAAGTCAATGAGGTCTTGAATGAACAGAAAATGCAGCTTACCTCAAACTAAAAACGTATAACACCATCCATCATGCAGGTATCATAGATAAACTTATCAAATTAAATGCAAACCTCTATGTTACCTGGGGATACAAAACTGGCTGACAGACAGAACCTAGAAAATCTCATTACCAGCATGTCCCCATGGATCAGTACTGGGACCACCCTTATTTGGTATTTACTTCTCTGAGACCAAGTTGATAATAACAGTCTTTGAATGACTAAGTTTGCCAATGACTGCAAACTTGTTGCTATCATCATCATCTCCCCCTTGGACTCTCAATTTCTGCAAGAGCTACTATAAATCCACAAACAAATGGTTCTATGACCATGATCTCAAGTTAAATGCTAAACAGTGCACTATATATATTCTGGCAGTCAAAAATACCCTTGTTCTTACTACATCAATGGTATCTCTCCCTCAGAATATGCATAGTTGTCAGAGACCTGGACACATTTACTGACCATGAACTCTCCTATGACCACCATGTAGCCGTGATTGTTAAGTAATCTTTCTATTTATCCAGCTGATTACAAAGGGTATTTCCTCAATTTCTAAGGTTATCATTTCTCTCTACTCCTCCGTTATTAGGCCCATAATTGAATACAGTGTTCCCTTTGGGAGGTGCCTATCAAGATATAATGTCCAACATGAAAGACCCAATGTTTTCTCAAAAAGAAAATTAAGGGCCTGAGTTCCATTAACTGTGTAGAATGCCTTAAAGCTTTATTTCTTTCCCTGTCTCATACAGACTCCCAAACTCTACCTGGCCTACAAGACTTCAAATGACCTAGCCCTGAGTGATCTCTTTCATATTTGCAAAACTGGTAACACCATGAATACCTTTACTAAAGAACTTAACCTTCATCATAACATAAACAGCAGTTTCAGGGGCTCAACGGGTAGCACTCTCACCTTTGGTGCTGGAAAATCAAAAGGCTGTGTGGGTTCTGTTCTCACACCAGGTACTTGGATTATCCAATCTCCCAATATTGACTCTGCAGTGGAGCATAATAGGGGTGCTCCACTCCTGAGTGTGCCTTCCTTCAGATAATACTTTAAACCGCATTTCCATTTGTCAGAGTTGGTGGTAGCTTTAGTGGATGTAAAAGATCCCATGGCACTTATCAAAAAAAGGGGATGTTCGATGGTCCCCTGGCCAAATTTCCCCTAGTCAGTATGAATACCACCTTGGGTCTCCTCTAAAAATCAGAAACTGGCCAAGTGGGGCTAACCTGATTAACAACGTATAAATAAACCAAACCTGCTTATGTGATGCATACCTCACTCAGTGAATTCCTGTCCTCTGGAACATAGCCTTCATATTAAACAAAGTAGTTCCTACATCATCTTCAAATGAAAAATGGATGCATGGATGACTACAGATATATCCCTGGTGTAACCCTACACATTCTAATGGAAACAGTAAATAATAGTTATTGTACTGGCTAGGCTATAAAATGATCTTGGTGGCACAAATTGTTAGTTTATTTGGCTGGTAACCAAAAGGTTGGTGGTTCAAGCCCACCCAGGGACACTGTTACTTTGTTTTTTCCCAGTCTATGGAATAAGGTACCACTGCAGGTCAAGCAAAGCATTATTGTGTCTGCCTTTAAGACTAGTTCTGAGTATTGGATAGGTAGACATCAGTTTGCACCAGGGTTCATCATGTACAGGCCTGCTTGATTTGGGAGGTGGGCATTATTAAGTTTGGGTGGCATGAACTCTTAAATGTGTCTACTTAAAGGTGTATATAGGGAGGTTTCTTATGGTTTCTGTGATCACTCACCCAATATTGTTCCTTTGTTTTTATTTGCCTGCTTTATTTACCTAGTTACAACCCATCAACCTATGATTCAAAAACAAGAAACAGTGAAAAATATAGTTGTTGCGTTAAAGGAAGTCAGCTGTCTACTTCATTCACAATCAGTTTATTTAACTTTTGTTTGACGATCTTTCAAAGAAATAATAAATGCTAGAGAAGCATGAGCAGATGAAAGCATATGTGGGATCTGTAGCACTGAGAGTAACTGAAGAAAATTCCTAGCAACAGTTACTGAGTAAGGGCACCTTGCACTCAACCAAGGTTCCATACTTAATGTTTGCATTGTACATCTCCTAAGTACTGAACTCAAATAGTACACAACATTGCTACCAAGCTTATGCCATACCACTAAAAACCTATATATACTGATTTGTGTCCTAGATGCTGTTATACATACTAATGCCAAAGACTCTAAATGTCCTGTGGGGGTTATAAATCTTTAAATTCTTTCATTGTTCTGAACTTTTGTATCATAATTCCATGTTTAATAGTGTTGTTTAAATATTCTATCTATATTCTTAGATTTTAACGAACTGCTGTTATGATTTTGCATATTAAGTAGACCTGCTGCTTGACATTGTTCATGTGTGAAAAGGGTCTCTCTGGATGAACCCAAATACCTATCTGACAAATGTTTAAATAAATAAATGTTAATACAAGACCAGTATTGGTTAGTATTGGTCATCTTAGAGTAGGAAGTACAGGTAATTATAACTCCTTTCAGGAAAAGAATAGAACAGATATGGACAGAGTCAAATATAATGATTTACCGTTAAAATGTCTGTCTCCAAAAAAAGACTGGGTGACACATCATCTGATGTGCACGGTCAGCATGAGAAGTCCTACACTGATCTCTCAAATCTTAAACCACTTGTAATGAAGGATGTTATGAAGCTGACCAAACGTGTCAGCAGAAATTTGAAATGTGTGACTAGATGTGGTGCAGTGGTTAATGTCCTGGCTCACAGTGTCTGATCTAATTCAGATTCAGGCTGATGTGCCTTCTGAACAGAGTCTCATTGTTTTTTGCCAAGGTCTCCGGTTTTCTTCCACGTCCAAAATATATGTTGATATATAAGTTGGCACACATCCTAAATTGCCTATGGGTATACATGTGAATGTGTGTATGCACCTCCTGCATTGGATTGCCATCTTGTCCAGGACTGGTTCTCTGCCTTGCATCTGTTTGCTGGAACAGAAACTCAGTACCCTGTCACCCCAAATAAAATAGATTTCATATCAAAGAATAAATGAATAAATAGATTTGTAAGCATGTCTAATGGCATCAGTGCTGGAGACAGGAGCTAAATTTGTAATGACTGCTAGCACAATTCCATACAGAGTAGTATGAGTTATTGCAGAAACCACTCTTTTTATAATGAAACACCTGAAAACAGGAACAAT
The DNA here is from genome assembly GCF_019279795.1 of Protopterus annectens. Classification (NCBI taxonomy): domain Eukaryota; kingdom Metazoa; phylum Chordata; order Ceratodontiformes; family Protopteridae; genus Protopterus; species Protopterus annectens. The sequence goes on along the minus strand of NC_056728.1, from coordinate 120,718,691 downwards.
TATAGGCTGCCAGAGAGAGATTCAGGATCTCTTGAGAAAGCAATTAAAAATGACATCACTATAGAAATAGACTGACAGAAACACAGACAAATAGACAGAAATCCAGGCAGGGGGCAAGGGACAGAGAGAAATAGAGGGTATTTAGTAATGGAGTATGCTATCTCTAGAAATGGGAAAAAAGGTGAGAAAAGTATAATAGACACACAGAACATTAAAATGTTGGATTTAAATAATGTAAATAGTTCTTTATTTCATAAGATATGCAGAATTTAGAAATTTTTTTAACACTGTGAAATTGCTTATGGTTGTTTAATCACTGCTTCCTCCAGAAGCTGCATTAAATCATGGAACAAAACTGCACAAACATTCTTTAGCTTGCTTCAAAAGAAAAAAATGATTCTGTTTGTGTTTGAAATACCTCTAATCCCTGTAGAGTGCATTGCATCAGAACCGCTGCTTTCTTTTTTTTCTTCCTATTGTCTGGAACTATTAGCTGGACTTTGAAAATACAAAGTGGCAGAGGAAGGTACATCAAGATGCTTAGAGTATAAACTTATTTGGACTGTTTTCATCAGCCGTACACAGTCAAAAATATCTAGAGATGTAATTAGCATACCTCACAATTGTTCAGAGTTTTGGGGCACCCTTAATTGATCCTTAGACGTTTGCTCCATCCCTACTAAAGTTAGAAATTATTTTTTCTAGCATTACAAGTCTTCCCCCCTCTGACATCAGAACCCATTAATTTACTATTAAATTTCCAGCTCTTGTGGCATAAAGGGATAGAGCCCTGATTATGGCCTAGGTGACCCATGTTTGATTAGTGGGTCAGGCGATTGACAGAGCAGCAGAAAGGCATTGATGTTACCATCCTGTTGGGGAGGGAAGTGACATGGCATTTCCTGCAACAATCTCAGGTCAGGAATTCTGTATGATAGGAGGTGTGGCCAAATAAAAAGAAGGAGATGGACATGGCTGAGCTGCTGTGGAGGTGGGGCAATATTCCCATTGCACACCCACCCCTAAGATGTAACCACTGGCATATCTTGCTTTCTTGACTGGTATTTAATACACAAGTGTGTAGACTGTCCTGGTCTTCGAGTAAGGCCCAGTCTACATTTGCAAGCAAACAATTATTTGGCTCTCTGCTGGAGTTTTAAAAATGGAAAATAAGTAAGGGAAGTAATTTTCTTTCTTTGTGTCTGCACTTATTTTTTTTTTGTGTCTGCACTTATTTTTTTTTTAGTCATTTAGATCTGCCTTCTTCGGTGTGTGTTCTGTTTTTGCATTTTATTTACTGCTTTCATTTTCTGTTTTGAGAAATCTGTAGGGCTTTGTTTTGGGGGCAGTCTGTGATTGTGTGTCTGTCTGGGTGGGAGCTTGATATATTCATGATCCAGGGAAACTTTTAACACTTGGGCTTCAGATTTAATTTGTTTTTTTTTTTTGGTTGTTTTGCTTCTTTGCTAGATGCCAACTTTTACTAACAAAATTTGGAACAAGGTAAAAATTAAGGAAAAGCCCCCAAATTAGGGACACGTTATAAATGTAGACACTATTATCTTAGAAATTCTCAAAGTGATTTCCAATTTTAGGAGGACTGGAACAAAACTTTGAGAAACATCAGGGGGTGTCCCTATAAAATAGGGACAGTTGAGACAACTTTTCCAGTAAGGCTGGGACTGCATTTGTAGGCAATCATTATTTGGCTCTGTGCTGAAGTTTTAAAGCAGAAAATAGGTAAGGAAAGTAATTTTATTTTCTTTCATTGTGTCTGCAGTTACTTTTTAGCCATTTATATCTGCCTTCTAAAGAGTCTGTTCTGTTTTTGCACTTTATTTACACATTTGGTTTCCTGTATTGAGAAATCTGTACGCCTTTTGAGGCAGCTTGTGACTGTGTGTACATCTAGGTGAGAGACTGATATACTCCTGGTTCAGGAAACTTTTAACACTTTGGCTTCAGATTTCACTTGTTCACACTTTCATAAGTTCCTTCTTTGCAGTCATTTTTTGCTTCCTTGACTGATATTTAATACACAAAATTGCAGTCGTCTGGTCTGTATATATTTACATATTTTATATAAGTATTTATATATATTACAAATAGAACAAGGCATTTCTTACACAAAACATGATTTTTAAAGAGTGATGTCACATTTCAGTATTCTAGCTGAATGTTTTATCCTGCATCTTAAAAGTATTTACAAATACATTATTGTTGCAGATATTCTTTCAGTTTGCTTTTGAGTAATACAAGTGCGTTCTGTGATCTGACTTCATTGGGAAGGGTGTTCCAGATGGCTTGACTGAATCTGTAGAAAGCTTTTTCACACATGGTTGTTCAGAAGTGTGGCCTTACTAATGTGGTGCCATTATCTTGACTAGCTTTTAGGCTGTATGTTGGTTGTCTGACGGAGCGTTTTTGTTTGGGGGGGGGGGGGCACACCCAAGCATAAGTATTTTGAAAATAAGAATGCTTAATGCCATTGTAGTTCTGCTTTGCAAATGCATCCATTTGCAGTCCTTCAGCAGGTAAGTAGCACAAATCTGAACATTTTATTTTCTAACACCTGCGGTTTTGTGGTATCAGTGCCTTATGACAGGCATAGGAAAGGGTGCCCATATTCTGTTTTGGGAATTAGAACATTTCTGACAATGGACTGACATAAGATTGAAGAAAGGAAATGGGATGCTTTGTAACCCAGCTTCAGCTGGAAAATCATCTTGCTAACAACTGTGACTGTGTGTAATGGAAAAGATAATGATGGGTTGAGCAGTACTTTGCTAGGTGACATTTGCAGTAGTGGGTTTATTGGTGATACTCTATAACTGGTGGAAGGTTTATGAGGCAATTCAGAAGCATTACACTTGATATCTCTGCTCTGATTTTTAGTCTAGTGTTTGAAGCCCAATTGCAGGGGGAGGTAAAACTGGTTTGCAACATACGTTGTAGTATGGAATAGGTTTTACTGGACTGCATTAACTGGATAAGCTTTCACAGTTTCTTACTGCATAAACTACACAGAAGGTCATGTAATGGGAAGGACATTTGAGGAAGGAGCCAGTCATTAAGTTTAGTATATAGTATAGCACAAAGAGTGTTGGAACAGTGAACAGTTGCCCAACACAACTTAGGCAATAACAATGTAACAAAATAATAAAAATAAACCACATTTACAATAGCTGATAATCATGTGAAAAGTGCTATGCAACACCAAATACAACAGTTATATTTCACGTGGATTAAAGGAAATATCTCAATAAGGTATATGGCACATTTGGCAAAAAACAAAAATTTGCAGTAGCAGTAGCCATAAAGTACAGTTGTGTAAATAAACATACCATAACAGTAGATGTTTGAATTATCACTGTTGCTGTATGGGTTATATCCTGCTAAGGATATAACAGTTGGCCAGCATCCAAAGCTTCAGGGCACCCAAACCATTAGGCAAGTCAAGCTGAGCTGTCTAAAAGACAGGTTTGGGTGTCAAGCCATTCATAGTTCCGATGCCAACTAAGAGGACATAGCTAGGACAAAAAAATATATTTTCCACCCTGGCAAAAGAACATACTCGAAAAAATTATAGAGAATGAAGGGAGCAGTGGCTGGCTCTGGCAGCAGTGATCATTTGAACATCTACTGCTATGGTAAGTTTACTTACACAACTACACTACATTCAGCATATTGATCACTGCTACAGTAGCCTGAGCTATACGGGTAGAGTACCCTAGCTTACAACATTTGGGAGGTAGAAGGAGAAAAGAACAGGAGCCCCTGGAGAATGTCCCTAGCAAAGTCTGATTAAAACCGAGAGAAGGGATCAAGCTTGTAGTGCTGTGTGAAAGCATGGACAGCAGACCAAGATGCTGCTTCTAGAATACTTCTAGTATCCAACCATTTCCAAAAAAGCCATAGATGAAGCCAAGAACCTGGCAGAGTGACCATTGACCCTAGCTAAAATAGTTTGTTGTGGTGAGAATAACAAAAGATAATAACCTTATGGAACCATTTGGAAATAGTCTGTTTTGACACAGGCTAGTTCTTCTTCTTACCTTTACAAGAAATGAACAACTGACCCGAAGATCAGAAAGAATTTGTTCTGTCAAGAAAGTACCTGAGTTTTCTGTGGACATCCAAGGTATGGAATATCCTTTCAAACTCATTTTAAGAATCAGGAAAGAAAACAGGGAGATGGATAGTCTGGCTTAAAGAAAACTTGGATACCATTTTATGCATAAAAAAGGACGAGTTCTCAATTAAACCCTGTCTCTGTGGAAAATAATATATGGCTCACTCACCATAAGAGCTTGCAACTCAGATACTGTTCTTGCAGAGGTCAGAGCAATCAGTAAAACAGTTTTCCATGTTAAGAACCACAAGTCAGCCTGATGAGCTTGTTCAAATGGCGCATGAGTTTATTTCTCTAATACAGAATTAGTATTCTAAAGTTGAAAGAGGTCTGTTATGCAAAACTCCTTTTAAAAACATTTTCACATAAGAATGCATTGAAAGAGGGGGATGCATGGGCAGACATGCTGAAATGGCTAACAAATGAACCTTGATACAGTAGTAAGAAAGGCCATGGGATATTAATTCACACAAATATTGCAAAGCCAGAGAAATGCTAGCCTGAATGGGCACTGGTTATGTTGTTGACACCAACCAGAAAACCTTTTACATTCACTAATATGCGATTTTCTAGTAGCAGGTTTTCTTGCCTCCTTTAGTATCTGCTGGATGTTCTCAGTAAATAGGTGCATAAATGGAATTAAGATCCTATCATCCAGGCAGCCATTTGAAGCTGACTGGTATCAGGATGTATCAAATATCCCTGTTCTTGTGCAAGTTGATCCATTCTGTGAGTGAGCTTATAACAATTGTCTCTGTTCATTTCCAAAAAAAGGAAGAACCACTGTTGCCTGGGCCAGAAGGGAGTCACCACAATGATCTTGTATGTGCGGGGGGGGGGGGGGGTCCTTCTGAATCTACATGAATACCCTGGGCATCAGTGGCAAAGGTGGAAAAGCATACAGGAACATTCCTATCCAAGGAAAGGAAAAGGCATATGTCTTCCAGGCTTTTTTGCATGGAATCATGGAGCAGAATTTTGCCAGCTGATTGTTCAGAGAGGACTCAAAGAGGTTGACTTGAGGAACTCTCCACAGGTGGATCACATTTGGAAGATCCCCTGATCTAGTTTCTATTCATGAGGGTCTGCCTTTGTCTTCCTCAGCTTGTCTGCCACACAATTTTGCTCTGATGGAATGTAGGATACCTGTAGAGTGAGATTGTGCTGTAAAGCTATATCCCAAGAGAACATGGCTAGTCTGCATAGGGGTTAATTCCTGGCTCCCCCCTAGCTTATTGATGCACCATATCACTGTGGCACTGTTTGTAACAAGCTGAAGAGGTCTAGGGGACCAAAGCTGATTTGGAGAGTTGAGTGTCTTGATTACAGAAAGCAACTCTTTTATACTTATGTGCTTGCATCTGTCCTTGTTGTCCCAGATACCTTGCACTTTTATCTCTCTTGATACTGCTCCCCAAGCAAAGTGCCTGTGGTGGCTGACTACTTTGGAGTTGGAGGGAGACCGGGATTTATGGATATTTGTTGTTTCCACCAAATTAAGTCTCTTATAACAAATTACATATCTGGAATTTGAAAATGTAATGGGTTTTGGTGTTAGGACCCAAGAGACATCAGATACCACTGTAACTTTCTCATGTGGAGTCATGCCAAGGGGTATTATGAGAATCATAGATGCTATGAGACCCATAATCCTGAGGTATTCCCTTGCACGACCAAAGTCTTATGGCATACTCACCTTACCCCCACTCATGCTATACTCCATTACAACTACTGTCCCTACTCATATGCCTCTCCACAATGGCCTTTATTACCTCATATCGATATTCACCCAGCAAACTTAATGACCCAAAATCCCCCACTCTACCCCTTTCCACTCCAATCCTCTGTAAACCAGCAATCACAGCCCCATTTAGTCATAGCCAAAACAGCTTTCAAATCATCTCCCCTATCCACTATGACCACACTGCAAAAAACAGCCATGCCTCCAATTCCATAACCTAATGATGTCATACTTAAGAACAATTACTAACAAAGGAGCCCAGCTACTACTTGGAGGAGATAGTCACCCCAACCCAGGACCAATAACAAAGAAAAACAATAGACCAAGCTCCCAACCACCACTTAATCAAAAACTTAATGTCCTACTAATACTTAATTTAAACATTTGCAGTATTATGAACAAAATAGAAGAACTGCACTCAGCCATTGCCCTATATGATCCAGACATACTGCTAATAACTGAGACATGGCTTAGACCACATATCAAGGACAACTCCATAACCCCTCCCAGATACAACATCTTTAGAGAAGACAGACTACACAAAAAGGTGGAGGTATAGCCATAGTTTATAAAATCAGCTTAAAACTCCAACTTCTCCAACAGGAACCTCCCAACTCCAAAAACGCTGAAATCATATGTGCCAAACTCCTCATAAACCAGCACAAGCACCTAATATAATAGGAATCTATATACCCCCAGGAGACAACCTAACCACATTAGAGTCAATACTACACTGGGCCTCCCATACCCTCTTCCAAGAAAACATAGTCCTAGGTGATGTTAATATCGACTGGAACTCCATCCACTCTCCAACACTCACCAACCACATAAATCTATATACTTTTACCCAACTCATTCAATCACCAACACGCATCGATAAGTCCTCAAAAAGAGAATCCATACCAGACTGGGTTCTCACAAACCAGCCCAACACTGCCTTTCAATGTGGAACACTTCCTAACTCTTTAAGTGACCACAGTCCCACTTTCATCCTCAGGCATATACTTTTGTTCTTCTTTTGGCTTTTCCCAGTTGGGGGTCGCCACAGCATAACTCCGGTCCGCTAATGATTGGCAGTAGATTTTTACGGTGCCGAGGTGCCAGCTCGACACCCAACCTTCAACGAAGGCACGCCCATTCATGCATGTCTTTCGAACGCCACTCGACCATGGGGATGACATGCAGACTCCACAGAGAAGGCCTCAGGCATAAACTAAAATCAGTTAATTCCCCCTCCCTTCTACAAACCCATTACCACAAAAACCTCCCCACAGACCACTTCATAGAAGCCTTAGAATCCTGCAACTGGTCTCCCATCAAAACTCTCCCACTTGACCATGCCGTAGAATACTTCAACTCCATATTCCTAGGCATCCTTAATCGTCTAGCCCCAATCAAAACAATTAGAATACGCAGCAACCCTGCCCCATGACTACAAAGCACAACTAGGGCCTTACTAAAAGATAGGGATAAGACTTGGAAAACCTGATGCCGACACAAAACATTCATAACTAGGCAATTATACCATGAACTCAGAAACAAGGCTAAGAAACAAGTTAAGACTGACAAACAAAGTTACTACATTTCCCTACAAAGGAAATTTAGTAACAGCCCACAAAAATTCTGGGCCACAGTTAATAACATCTTCCAACCCAGTAAAGCAACAACTCCACCACCCAATATAGCCAGGTCAAATACACATATATCCTCCACTTTCAACGACTACTTTACTACTTCTATTCTTAAACTAATAAACAATACTAACCCCAACAATCTCCTCCAACTTCTCACACAGCAGTCTGTCTACCCTCTTCTCACTTAAACAAGTACTAATATATAGTATCCAAAAACTCTTAGCAAAACTCAAACCTACCACCCCTGCTGCAGACAACCTCCCAGCCAAATACCTCCAAATAGCATCCACAGCCATAGCCTACCTGATCACACTACTAATAAATAGATATATCACTGAACACACTGTTCCAACCAGGTGGAAAACCTCCTACATCATTCCCCTCCACAAAGGAGGTTCATCCACCAACCTCTCCAACTATCAACCCATTGCTATCCTCTCAACACTATCCAAAATCCTAGAAAGATGTATTCACCATCAACTCCTCACTCACCTTCTTTCTAACAACTCCTAGCCAACTCCCAACATGGCTTCCGTCCATCCCACAGCACCACCACCGCTCTAATTAACTTCACCAACATAATAAACACATACAGAAACTAGAGTAATCTTATCTCAGCCACCTTTCTAGACTTATCCAAAGTCTTTGATACAGTTTCCCACAATAAACTCTTAATCTGTCTCACCTATCTCAACCTTGACAGCCCCTCCATGCAGTGGTTTAAAAGCTATCTGGACAATCGCCATCAATCTGTAAAATGGACTAACTGATTATCCCCCCCTTACCAGTCACAGTTGGTGTACCCCAAGGCTCCATCCTAGGCCCCCTCCTGTTCAACATCTTTATAAATCAACTCCACTTTGCAACTACAGGTGCCAAAGTTGTTCAATACGCTAACGATACAATCCTAATCTGCTTCGTATCCAACATTAAACTTCTACAACAAAAAAAACAACAATCCTTCACTGACAGAATATTGGCTCAATAATTCCCAACTAACATTAAACCCAAAGAAAACACAGCTTATGCTGTACTACCCTACCAAAACACAGGATGTTACCTTTTCCATATCCTCAGGTGATAGGACTCTCATCACCCCAGTACCAGAAGCTAAGTTACTTGGATTCTCCATTGACCAACAACTAAAGTACAACAAACACATATCCTCACTGCCACCAAAGTCCACAGAAAGCTAGGGACCCTATATCGCTGCAAACAGTACCTAACTTCAGAAGCTAAAATTACAATAGCCAGAACCCACCTGCTAGCAACTATCTTATATGCATGTTCAGTACTAAAAAACCTAAATAAAACTGACCTTAACAAACTTTCCACATGCTATAATAAAATCGCCAGATTCGCTGCCAACACCAGATCACAGTCCCACCACTGCCAATCCCTGAACAAATACCACCAACTCAACCTGGCACACCAAATACTATACTATCCTGAAAAAAAACCTGCTCTGTCCAGCCTCATAATCTTCTACAACCGTAACAGGCAGTTACGATCTACCAACAAAGCCCTCCTAGAAAGTGTCCAATGTAGAAATAGTTCGGGCAATTCTCTCTTCACCAATGAAGTTGCAAAAAACTGGAATATCCTGCTTCCTGACCTCAGACTTCAAACATGTACAACCACCTTCAAAACCCAGTTAAAATCATACCTACACACCAATCATTTATGTACCTGCAAAGGACCACCCAGAACTCCCAATCTGCTAATGGAGGGTATTTGCAGGAGGACCTCTCTGAACTCCCAGTCTGCTAATGGAGGGTATTTGCAGGAGGACTTCTCTGTACTCCAGTTCTGCTTATGGAGAGTCCACTCAAACATTCTACTGTATTTTACCCTCTCTCTTTTTACATTTTGTAAATATTGTTTGCACGCTTATAGTATACTACAGTGCTACTTGACTATAGAGGAGTGCACTTATTCTTGTATGTAATTCCTTTGTATTACTGTATTAACCTTTTATATTTGTCACCTGTGTTATTGCTATATATATTGTCTATATTCTGTATTTTTTTTCTGGGGCTTTTCCCCCCAGGTCTCCGCTGGAAACGGACACCAGCTGTCCAGTTGGACCATCCTGGTAAACAAATGTTAAATAAATAATAATAAATAAAATCCTTGAAATAGATCTAGACAGAAATCTATTTTTTTCCTGCGGAGGAAAAGCTTTTTGAATTGAGGTTTCTAGCAGGGACCCCAGGAACATAATTCTGTGTCATGGAGTCAAAAAAGACTTTTGAATATTCTCTTGAAATCCTAGCTTTTGTAAGAAATCTGTCATTTGAGAGAGAGAGGGAGAGAGAGAGACACTCTGGACACTTTGAAAAAGACTCTACAAAGATAAGCAAGTTGTCTAAACATGGAAAAATGGGATAGTCTGTAGCCTGCAATGAGTTATAATAAGAGGTAGACAATTTCTGAAAACTATTGGTGCACAGTGAATAGTCCAAAGGTAAGGTAGAGAACTGATAGTGTGATCAAGACACAAAATCTTAACCAACGCCTGAAGTCAGGATGAATAGGAATGTGATGAAAACCATCTATTAAATCTAGTATAACTAGAAAATGTAAATGAGGAAGAAGGGGGTAATAGCTTGTGAAGTGACAGCATTTTGAACGTGGGCACTATCACAAACTGGTTTAGGAAAGAATGATCCGGAACTGGTCTCCAGGCATTTTCTTTCCTGGGCATCAAAACATCCCTGAATAAAAACCTTTCCAAAACTGGGAAGGGGGAACTGGCTTTACTCTCCGAGACAACATATGTTGAAGAATAGAGTAAAAATAGTCTGGTCTGGTGTATGAGGAATTACGCCCAGAAACTCCCTGAAAGGGAGGAATTTCCTTCTACTGCCATCTGTAAATTTGATGAATAATCATCAGAATATATTTATCTGAAGCTATCTGTTGCTAAAGACAGAAATGGAAATTCAGACTTTCTGGGAGGGATAAGGGATTGCAAGGGTAAGAGAGGGAGGGAAGTAGCTCCTTAAATAGTCAATCTGACTTGCTTGACTACCCTTTGGTTTGAGGGGTCCCTGCCTTCTTTTTGAACACATTTTCTATTTTCAGAAATTTGCTGGAAGTGTTTATGTTTATTAATTTGACAAGTGGATAAAGAATGCCTTGGAAAATATGGAAAAGGGGTGCTGAAAATAACAAAGACTCCATGAATCAGTTTACCTGTCTCATCACATTTTTTGTGTGGTTTGGGAGGAGTATATAAAAACTTGAAAGGCATAGGCACCTTATACAATCTATCTGCAGCAGGCTAATTATCAATGAAATTGCAGGCAGTGACACACACACACACACACACACACACACACACACACACACACACACACACACACACACACACACACACACACACACACAATCCTGCAATGCTGACAGCACAGGAGGGATGGGAGAAGGTTCTGGAAATTCCATTTAGACTTGCTTAGCTTTGCAGAGTCTTTTTCAAAATGTCAGGAGTTTCTCTCTTGTGTGAGAACTCATAATATTTTCTGAGGGACTGGAAAACCTCAGTGTAATCCCGCTGGAAACACTTGCACATTCCAGAGATAGCATCAGAAAAATGGAATCCCTCACAAGGAGAATCCGACACCATTTTCTCCTATGTGTCTGAATCAGAAATCTGAAGAGAAAACCCTGCATCTGTCCTTTCATCATCTTGTCCAAATTCAGAATCTTGAACCTCTTCAGGAAAAGTGGAATACTTTTTTCTTTTACCAGAATCTACCTTATAAGAGGAAGTAATAGCATAAATTAGACATTGAGCCAGGCCAAATAAACTACTCCTGCCTAGGTAAATTTGAGCAGAAGCAGATACATGTTTAATTTTCTGTTACTTTTTGACATGAAAACTGGGGTTAGCATGGTTGTTCATGGCAACAGCAGCATCTTCCCAGGGAATGAGCACAACACTTTGACTAAACAGGGAAGACTTCCCTGCACCTTCCTCCAGGACCAACAAGAGTGACTATCCCTTGCCCACTGAGGGGAGCTCATCAGCTGCAAAAGATATGGCTAATCACCAGTTCATAGTGGCAAGAGGTACTACACCAGAGGCATCTGAGGTAAAAGATGAGTGGGATGAGGAACCAGCTTTGGCCACAGCAGAGTCACCCACATGTGGCTGAGGTAAAGTGCTAGCCTGCTGTGATGAAGACTGTTTGCTTAACTTTTTCTTTTTGTGTCTTGAAGAAGGACTGACCATGGCACTGGTTGTTTGTTCCACAGTCAAGTCAAAAATGGGATCTCTTTCCCAGGGAAACCAAGCAACACAAGCTAGTAAGTTCAAAGTCCCAAAAAGTCATTTTTTCATAGTAAAAAGTATTTTAATATATTGTGCCAGTTCAAAAAGTAAAATAATCACTGTTTTCTACAGAAAGAATGGTTTTAAAAAGTGTTTTAACAACTTTTGAACTGACAGGGGAAAAAAGTGCACTCCTGTTTAAAAGTATAGTTATGTCTCATGACAGTCCATTAAAAAGCAAATTCCTAGATTGAAAACAACTTTCCTAACCAGGAGAGTAATAAATATTAAGTATGGAAGGTTTTTCCCCAAAGGGAAATGATCTGCCCAGGAAAGGAACGCCACAAGCTAAGTGATGATCCTCGAAAGCCCTCAAAGAAGTACTCTCTTTGGTGGCAGGAAAGCTATGAAGGGCTTAGTGTCCAAACCTATCTTTTTAGACTGCTCAGCTTCAGCTGTCTAACGATTTGTGTGTGGAACATGCCCTGAAGTTTTGGAAGCTGTCTGTCATATCCTGGGTAGGATATAACCCATATAGCTTAGGCTGCTGCAGAAGTGATCAATATGATGAACATCAAAGGATATACAGAGGTATAACCATCTTCCTACTTAAGATAAAAAATGATTTCTGTTTTTTCAAGTAATGTAAACTAATCACCTCCAAATATTCTTCTCTGTTTTTACCTTTGTTTGGAAAGTACATGATATTACTGAAAAACATTACTCCATTATTTATTTTACTTTGATACCTTTATGCACGCAGGCCTGTCAGTGTATGGTAAACTTAAACAAATGGTTGTTCAGGTTGATCCTGTTTCTGCACATGACAGTCTGCAGGGCTTTAAAGATAAAGCTTCTTACAAGCATTCTACAGTTTCACAAACAAAGCTGCCAAGCCATCAGGTGTCGCAGCTGTAAGGCTAGCACCAGATTACCCTGGGTTTCCTAATCAGTAGCCTAGCTTTATGTTAGAATTGATTTACTTACTCGCCTTTAATTAGCATGTAAAATGCATTGGGTAGAAGCGTGCCAGATTCAAGAGGCTGCAAATATCTTCAGCGACAACATTCAAGCATTCAGTATCATCGATTAGGAAGAAACATCATAAGCATAAATAATTAGCATCCGGAAGCTTTGCTTATTATTAAATGTGAACAACATACAGTGATTACATAAAATGTTATTTAAATTGCTACTGATATTTAAAGAAAAGTGATTTGGCACATAGCTCTCAACTGTCCAGATTTTCACAGAATATCCAGATTTTTGTCTTATATTTTTGGTCTTGGATAGTTTTCTGCCAAATCACTGAGAACTGAAGTTACTAAATAATGACATACATTTGAGTTTCAAATTTCACATCCTTCAAAAAATGCATGTTAACACAATTCCTATTATTCTAGCAAATTTCTAAGTTTGTAAGAGCAATATTTAAAATCTGTCCCTATTTTTGGGCCTTTGCCCCAACGTTATTTTAGGCTCTGTCCGAATTTCTTTCTCCAAGAGGTTGAGAGGTATGATTTGGCAGCTTTATCAGCCTTCTGTAAGTATTCAGTATATAGCTTTCACAGGATTTAATGCTGTGTACACATGCCCAACACTTTTTTCTGGGACTGCAATTTACTTCCTTATCCAAACTCATAATCCTATATTGAGATATTTCATTCTGTTGCAATGAGAGAAAGTACAGTTGTGTAAAATCTTACGATAACAGTAGATGTCCTTTTCAGTGTTGTTCTATTCATCACCACTGGGATCTTTTGCCAAGAATAGTCCAATGTCTGGCCAGTATACCAAAGCCTTAATTATCTTGGAGAGTCATATGTCAGACGTATGCTCCCCACTCAAATGTTGAGCATAAAGGTGATGTACACATGCTCCCAACCCGGAACTGAAGTGCCTCAAGAGAACTAGGACCCCCAGTGGAAAGGAGAACATGTACATCCAGAAAAGGGGAGGAAGAGAAGGGAAAGAACCTCTCAACCAGAAAGGAAATACCAGCCATGGAAAAGGAAAAAAGGAATATGGGGTAGAAGGGAAGGAGGGAGTGAATACTGCAAGAGTGAAAAGAAGGATATCTACTGTCGTGGTATGAATTTACACAACTGTACTATGTCCTTCCATAACTCCATCAAGGTCTGGAGTTCAAATACTCATATGATGGAGGTTAAAGAAAACAATAGAACAGTTTTCCAGGCGTAATGCTGCAAAGAAGAAGCGGCAGGCTCGAAAGGAGACTGAGTTAATTTTTCAAGGACAAACTTAATATCCCAAGAAGGAGTTACAGGCTTTCTTGGTGGTGTGATATGAAGGACAGCTTTTAGAAATTTCTTGACCTTACATCTAGAGGCCAGAGGAGGGGTTCATGGCAGACAGGCAGAGACTGCTGACAAATGAGCTTTTAGTGAAGAATATGCCCAGTCAGCATGCAGCAGTTCACACAGGTAGGAAAGAACCAAAGGAACCCCCACTTTAAAGTTTAAGACATTAGACAGAAAATCTCTTCCACTTGGACATAAATGATTTTCTGGTAGTGGCTTTTCTGGCCCCTTGCAGAACCCTAAGCATGTCCTCAAAACATTGGTGTCAGAAAGGAATCAAAATCCTACCACCCAAAGTGTCAATTGAAGAGTGGACTGATGAGGTGAAGGAGAGATCCTTTGTCCTGTGTGAGAAGACCCATGCAGTGAGGTAATTTGTGATGATTGGCCCTGGCTAGAAATAAGAGACGGTCAAATGGGAGTCACTGACAAGATTTTTGGTAAGTCCATCTTCATCTTGTGAAGGACCTTGGGAAGAAGAAGGGGAGAAAATGCATAAAGGACATTTTCCTTCCAACAGAAAGACATAGCATCCACTTTCCAAGCCAAAGGACTTGGGACTCTGGAATAGAACTGAGGGAGTTGCTTGTTCAGAGGGTAGACAAAGGGAACCAGTTGAGAATACCCCACCAATGAACTATACCCAGAAACACGTCTGTGATTCATCCATTCATAAGGCTGCATCCTGGGCCTGTTGAGAGAATCTGCCACAAGATTACACTCGGAAGTTATACAGACTGCTTGCAACGTCACCTGCAGACTGATAGTGATGTCTCATGATTGAAGGGATAGGCTGCAAACAAGGTAAGACTTTGTGCTTCCTTGTTTGTTGATGTACCATATGACTGTATAAACCTTCAAGGGACCTGGCACCCAGAATGAGTGGAAAGCTTTAAGAGCCACAATGAGAGCCCTCCTTTACTTGATGTTGATATGATCTGTCCTCTGCTGTGGGGACCAAAGGTCGTGAACCTTCAGGGTGCCTGAATCAGCTCCCCACCCCAGCTCTAAAGCATCTGTGAGGAGTTCCTGGGATGAGGTTGGAAAGGAGCACCTGCATTGAGAGATATCTTTTGAATTCACCAGTAAAATTCCAGTTGGAAACAATGGAGCAGAGAAACTATATAGTCTAGTGGGGGGCAGTGTTGAAGCCACACTGATCTTACATACCACTGAAAATTCCTCATAAAAGACTTGGAGAAATTAAGCTGGGAGAAGTCTAGCCTAGGAAGGCATGGGGATGGTAGAAGCCATGAATATCAGAGTCCTGAGAAACTTCCTGGCCAGAAAACAGGACAAGACAGGGGAAGGAGGGAAAGAAAATAATTCATGAGAGACAAAACCTTGGAGGCAGGAAGAGAGGTTAGCATTGGAACAATCTGTATCCTGCAGCCTAGAAAGATGTGATCCTGAGATGGAGTCAACACTGACTTTTGAAGATTGACAGTGAACCTCAGGCTGTACAAAAGAAGTTGGATAAAATGAAGATTTGCACTAGCTTGGTTTGAGATGGTACCTGAAGCAAGTGGTTGTCCAGATATGGAAATATCTGAATGCCCTGAAGCCTACAAAAGGAGACTACTTGAGCTAGGCATTTGGTGAATATCTTGGAGGCTCTTGAAAGCCTAAAGGGCAAAGCAGAGAACTGAAAGGGAGAGGAAGAAACACAGAAATACAAACATTTACTGAAAAGATGGCACATAGTAATATGAAGTTAGGCATCCTTTAGGTCCAGGGAAACTGGAAAGGCCTGGGAAAGTAGCAGAGGAAACTGAATTTGAATAGAAAGCATTCAGAGGGATGGCACTATGAGAAAAGTATTCACAAAGGAAAGATCAAGGACAGGTCTCCAAGACCCCTCTTTCCTGGGGACTGGAAACATTCTGAAATAAAACCCCAATCCCCTCAGTCTTGAAAACTGGCTGAATGGTATCCTGGTCTAACAGACCATGCAATATCCATGGAAAATGAGGAAGCTGTTCTGCAGGAGATTGAGGGTTACTGGAGAAGAAGTGAGGTTTTTCCAGGCCATAAAGTAACCCTGCTGGATAATGAAGAACCAAGCATCTGTGGTGATCTTTTGCGAACTTGGGAGAGACATGGAAAGCCAGAGGGACATGGGAACCTGGCCAAGAGGAAGGAATGGCAGGGAGTCAGATGGTTGCAGACTTGTCAGAAAAGGACTCCTTTTGGGGCCTAGGGTTTTGAGTAAGATTATCTGAAAAAAACATTCTTAGGAGCCTTCTTACCCTTGGAAGACTGTCCAGGCAGTCTATGCAAAAATACGATCTTACTAGGATAGTTCCTCTGAAACTTGGGAATGGGAAAAACAGAGAAGTGCTTCAAATCTTTCATGACCTTACCCTGATCCTGTAAGATCTTAAAGAGCTCTGCCACAGCAGTACCAAACAAATTTTTGTTATCCAGAGGAGCATCCAGAAGTTCTGCTTTAATATCATTTGGCAAGACTTGAAGGCAAACCCAGGAGTTGCAACTCATCACAGACCAAACTCAAAAAATGTCAGTCCAGAGAATCCACCAACTACTAATCCATTTTGGGCATCCTGTTTTCTTGGGTTTGTTCCATTTTGGGCATCTTCACAGAGCCTGAGGCAGCAGCCCTAGAGGAGGCATCAGCTGCATCATAGCTGCATTTTATAGAGTGACAGGCAACTTGAGAAGTGGAATCTAAGAAGGAGAGAGCTGAGGCCTTACCCTCAGGAGTCAGACATAACAGAGACAATCTTCCCAATCTGGAAATGAAGAGACAAAATGTACTTGTTATATGTTTCTGGTAATTTATAGCCTTAAAGGGTAAAGTACCTGAAGTGTATACTTTCATACCATTCCTCTCCATAGCTCTACTATCCTTATCCAAAGGAAGGAGCTTAAAAGAAGGCAACAGCCCAAAAGGCATATCAGTAGACACAGAGATCACCACTGGATCAGACGAAGGGCATTTATATAAGAACATATAAGAAGCATCTGGCACCGTATAGAACCTGTCAGGCTTCTTTGGGGCTGGAAGCTGGGAGTCTGGTGCCAGGGAAGCAACCAGGAAGGTTTCCAATAGAGCAGCCAACACAAGAGGGACAGCAGAAGGTTTAGGGGAATCCATGTGTAATAACTCATAATACCTTTTCTGGATGTCTGACAACTGGGTGCAATCTTATTTGAAATGTTCCATCATACACAGGGTAGTGTCTCCAAAGGATAGTTCCACTAAAGGAGAATCAGGACTGACAGATTCCTCTTCCTCCTCCTCCTCCTCTGATCCATAGTCTAAAGGAAAAGGCAACTGAGAGGAGTATGTTAAAGAGTTAGCATCAAAGTCAGAATCCTCATCCAAGGACTCAGGGTCCCTTGACCACTTACAAGTAGAGGATAAAGGGGGGACAAGATTTGACACCCCTAAGGAGGATCTGAAGCCATCAAAGATTGAACAAAATCAAAAGTTCTGCCATTCTCTTTGTGGATCTCTGGAAGCTGACACCATATGTTTAGACTTTGTCCTTTCTTTAAGGGGATATCTGCCATGACAAAACATGGTGGTTCAGACCCCTGCCTGGATTCAATCAAGGGATCTGGTACCTCTCCCCTAACAAGGATAGTACTGTTATGTAAAATCGTACCATAACAGTAGATGTCCTTCTCTTCACTGTTGCAATATTTTTTACCTAAAGGATCTCCTGTCAAGGATAACCCAACATCCAACCAGTATACCAAAACCTTTACTTTAGGATAATGTGTGCATCCAGAAGGAGAAAAAAGAAGAAAATGAGACTACTGGCCAGGAGGGCAAGAAAGGTACAGAGCAAAAGATAGAACAGAGGAGGTAGGAGGAAGGGAGCGAATACTGCAACAATGAAGAGAAGGACATCTACCGTTATGGTACAATTTTACACAACTGTACTATGCCCTTACATACCACTGTTGCAGTATTGTTTACCTAAGGGAGAGTACAAAAGCTCAAGAGGAAGTCTGGGAGGAGGAAGGCCCAGAAGAGCCCTCTACAAACCCATGAAGGATAGATCTGGCAAAGCCTGCCCTGGCCCTGGAAATAGCAACCAACTTGTAAGGCTTAGTGAAAGTATGAACAGAGGACCAAGTAGTAGCCTCTATGATGGAATTGGTATCCAGATCCTTGAAAAAAGCACCAGAGGAGACAACTACCCTAGTAGAATGCACCTTAACCAAATGAGGAAAGACATTTTCCAAGAAAGGAGTAACAAAAAGAAATGGCCTTAGAAATCTAGAAGGAGATGGTTTGATTAGAGATAGCCCAACCCAAAGTCCTGGGATGAAAGGAAACAAAAGGTTGCTCAGATTTGCAAATAAATTTACTTTTATCCAAATAATGTCTGTGCTATCTTTGCAAATCTAAGGTTTGAAGAATCTTCTCACTAGCAGACTGCAGGAAAGGAAAAAGGAAGGAAGATGAATAGACTGATTAAAGAACAACTCATTAACCACCTTGGACATAAAAGGAGGATTAGTACAAAGAGACACCCTGCCTTTGTTTAAAACTAAGAAAGGAGGAACAGCTATGAGATCCTGTAGTTTGGATGCCCTTGTTGCTAAAGTGATGGCCAAAAGAAGGATGGTCTTCCAAGTACAATGTTGTAAGGAACCTGCAAAAGCTTTGAGCCTCAGTCAATTTTTCACGTAACAATTTGACGTCCCAGAAAGGTGAAATACGCTTCCTGGGAGGTCTGATATGAAGGATGCCTTTAAGAAATTGTTCGACCTCAAATCTAGAGGCCAGAGGAGCAGTGAAGGACAGACAAGCAGAAATTGCTGACAGGTGAGCTTTAACTGAAGAATATGCCAACCCAGCATGGAACAGATCAAACAAATAAGAAAGATCCAGAGAAACCTCCATGGATAGTGGATCCTGATGATGAGGGAAGCACCAAACAGAAAATCCCTTCCATTTCAACATATATGCCTTCCTGGTAGTAGGTTTTCTAGCCTCCTGCAGAACCTGAAGTGCATACTTAGAAAGAAAGGTGTCTGAAAGGGAACAAAACCCTATCACCCACAGTGTCAGTTGAAGATTGGACAGGTGAGGATGGATAAGAGATCTCTTGTTTTGTGTGAGAAGATCCACCCAGTGAAGTAACTTGCGATGATTGCCCCTGGCCGTTGCTGTCTGTCCTGGGCCAAAAGGAAGCCGCTAGAAAGATTTTGGAAGAATGCTGCCTGATCTTGTGCAAGAAATGAAATTCACCCCGGGGATCACATCAGTCACCTTGCTAGACAGGAGTCCAGGGAAGTAAATAGTGTGGGAAGAAATAGCCAGGGAATTGTTATGGCTAGGCTTGTATAGGCCCTAGGGCCAATAGCCTAGTACCAACCTATGAACCTATAAACTTGTGGTAACAGAGGAAGGGGAGGGGAGGCTTACAGAAACATTCCCTTCCAAAGAAAAGAGAGGGCACCCACTTTCCACAGCACAGGAATTAAGAATCTGAAAGAGAATAGAGGAAGTTGTCTGATCAGAGTGGAGGCAACAAAATCTTCTGAGGAATACTCCACTGATGAACAATGTCCAATAACACATCTCTGTGAAGCATTCATTCATGAGCTTGTGTGCTGGACCTGCTCAAGGAGTTTGCCACCACATCATGCTTCAAGGGAATGTAAACTGCATGAAGTGTCACTTGATACTGGATGGCTAGGGTCCAGACCTGAAGAGCTAGTCTACAACAAAGATAAGACCTTGTGCCCAACTGCTGACATACCACATATATGTGGTATTGTCTATGAAAACTTTGAGAGGCCCAGGTTGAAAGAAGGAATGAAAAGCCTGAAAGCCAGAAGTACAGCTCTCAGTTCCTTTATATTGACATGGTCTGACCTCTGATGAGGATACCAGAGACCCTGCACCTTGATGGGGCCACAGGAGGCACCCCACCCCCTGTCAAAGGCATCTGTAAAGAGCTCCTGAATTGGAAGTGGAGCTTGAAAAGGAAGCCCAAAGTTGAGATAAAGTTGATGAATCCACGACTGAAGCTCAAGCTTGAGACAGGGAAGAAAAGATACTAGGAAGTCCAGAGCATGGCAATGTTGGAGACGCACTGACTTGAAGTACCACTGAAGCTTTCTCGTATGGAGCAAGAGGGAGCATTGGAATGGTGGAAGCCATGAACGCAAGAACCCTGAGAAATTCTCTGGCTAAGACAGATGCCAGAGGAAGAAGCAATTGGAAAAAGGCAATTAGAGACATAGCCCTGGAAGCAGGCAGGGATGCCAGCATGGGAACCATCTGAAGCCTCAGATGAGGAAAATATGATTCTGGGAAGGAGTCATAACTGATTTCTGGATGTTTATGGTGAACCCCAAACTCAGTAACAGGGAAGTAGTAAACTTGAAATCCTGCAGAAGAGCATTGGGGGAAGGAGCATGAATAAGCATATAATTTAGATAGAGAAAGATCTGAGTTCTTCGAATCCTACAAAAAAGCTATGACAGGAGCAAGAGATTTGGTGACTACCCTTGGGGTTGTAGAGAGGCCAACGGGCAAAGCAGAGAATTGAAAACGCAAGGAAGAAACACAGACATGTAAAAATTTCCTGAAGAGAAGATATATGAGGATGTGAAGGCAAGCATCCTTGAAATCCAGAAACACCAGAAAGATCTGGGGTAAAAGTAGAGGAAACAATGTTTGCAGAGATAATATCCAAAAGGAAGGTGTTTAGCCGGGAAAGATCCAGAATTGTTCTCCAAGTACCCTTCTTTCATGAGACCAGAAACATCCTGAAGTAAAATCCTTTTCCGATCTGGGTAGGAGGAGGTTGAGGAATGCCTGAAAAGGGAGGAACCATGAAGTAATCCTGATGGATATTGGACAGAACCCAAGAGTCTGAAGTTATCTATAGCCAATTTGGAAGAGACAGGAACAGAAGGAGGGACAAGGGAACCTGGGCAGGGGCAGAATGAAGCAAACTGTCAAACAGAACCCGGCGTATCCTGGACAGGAGGTTTCTGGGAGGCAGAAGTCTGAGTATACTTAGCAGGAGGCACACACCAAGAACTATTTCTTATCCTTGGGAGGAGGGCAAAATTGCCTATAAACAAAAACAGACTTAGAGAAATAATTTCTTTGAAATTTGGGAATAGAAGAAACAAAAATATGTTTCAACTCCTGTAAGGCTTTAACCTTGTACTGGAGATACTTTAAAAGTTTAGCTGCAGCAGATCCAAAAAGATTCTTATTATCCAAGGGAGCATCTAAACGTTTGACCTTAATGTCATCTGGCAAAGCCTGAAGACCAAGTCAAGAATAATGTCTCATAACTGAGCCTGAGGCAGCAGCCCTGGAAGAAGCATCAGTTGCATCCCAGCTACATTTGATTGAGAGGTGGGCAATTTGAGAAGTAAAACCTAGCAGGGAAAGGACTGAAGCCTTAACTTCAGAGTCAGCAAGGTCACAAACCACCTAAGAAACTGAGAAATAGGGCCAAAACATACCTGGTAATATGAGTCTGATAGTTAATGGCCCTAAAGGATAAAGTGGTAGCGGTTTATGCTTATTTGTCCAGCCTTTCCACAGTCCTACTATCCTTATCAGAAGGCAACAGGTTGGTAGAGTGCAATAATTTGGAGGGCTTATCAGAGGAAACTGATGGCTACAGAAGGGTTAATAGAAGGGCATTTGTAAAGAAATTTGCACTCCTCAGCAACTTTATAGAATCTATCTAGTTTCTTAGGTGCAGGTGGTTGAGAGTCACAGGCTAGAGACACTGCTGAGAAGGTAATCAGAAGGACAGCCAGAATAGTAAAAACAGTGATGACTTAGGAGACTCCATCTGTAGGAACTCATAATATCTTTTTTGAATTTCAGTGACTTGAGAACAATTCCATTTAAAATAATCCATCCTACAGGCAGTGGTATGCCCAAAGGAGCACTCCTCTGGGAGGACTTGCAGAATCCTCCTTCTCTAAACCATAGTGCAAAGGGGAAGGGATTTGGGAAGAGTAAGCCAAAGATTCTTCCCATGAGTCCAGGTCTTTATCCAAGGAATCCAATTCCCTCAGTCTCTTAAATGGTGTGGAAGACCAGGGAGAAGCAGGCACAGAAACCCCTTGAGGAGGCTCCAAGGCCATCAAAGCAATTAATAAATCTTGAGTGAAATCCTGCCATTCATGTTGGGGATCCTTAACAACAAGGGAAATATGTTTTTTTTTCTTCTTTTGTGGGATGTCCATAAAAAACACCCTCAGAGGGTCAGACTTTGCAGGACGTCTGAATTAAACACCCTTGGAGGGTCAGACCTCAGCCGAGGTTCCCCCTCAGTGTCAGGTACAGATGTTTGAAAAGCCTCCGAGCTTGTGCAAAAAGCTAGATCCATGCTGGCCTCCAATGGGGTCATGAAAGAGGAATCTGAAGCAGTTATCAGACAGTCCTCCAGGCTTTCACCAACCTCAAGAGGGACATCTGGGGAGACTGGACTGCAGCCAGATCAGACCTAACATTTTTGCCCTTCTTCTTGGCAGATGACTGGCCCTTGGGATGGGAGAATTCCACTACAGCACCCTGAGCCAACAACTTCAGACACTGGTTCTCTAGGTATATAGACAAGAAGAAGAGATGATTATGTAGAGTCTCTGGAATAAATGCCTGGCAGAAAGAACATTACATATGATCTTGGGAAGCACCCAAACAGAAGAGATACTGGTTGTGATGGTCTTTATGAGGAATCTGCATCCCACACACTGACATTTTCCCTTTCAGAATGACATAAACACAGTAACCACAACAAATAAGAGAAAGAGAAAATACCCCAATGGGATAATTATCCAAAAACACAGCTTGGTAATCAGCACTGCAGAAGGGTGTTCAGATCTACATTCAACAGTGGTGTTCAGACTGGCAGTACAGAAGTTCTGAGTGTTTGTGTCCGTACATCATGTTTATGCCCTACATCTTGTGCAGGGAGCATATGTGTAACCTATGGTGTCTCTAAGAATGTAAGGCTTTGCTATACTGGCCAGACATTGGGCTATCCTTCACAGGAAATCCCTTAGGTAAGAAATACTGCAACAGTGATATGAAAGGACATCTGAGTAATCCCTTTCAGCCCTTCAGAGATAATCAGCCATGGTTCCCACTCAATGTCTGAGATGGACAGCTGTGATGGCTTACTGGTAACTTGTTGTGGCTATGTTGTGCAGGGTCCTGGGTTCAAGACTTGGAAGTGCTGATTATTGTGGGAAGAAATAGCCAGGGAATTGTTATGGCTAGGCTTGTATAGGCCCTAGGGCCGATAGCCTAGTACCAACCTATGAACCTCTGTGGATGTGCAAGAGGCAGGCTCCATGTCATCCTCCAAGAAGCAAGTGGCAGAAGAAACTGATGGCATTACTGGACTGTCCTCCAGTTTCTCGTTCATCTCAAGAGAGACATCTGGGGTTGACTGGACAGCAGCAGGCTCAGGCCAAGATTTCTGTACCTCAGGGTGAGCGGATTCTGCCATGGTATCTTGGGCCAACAGCTTGAGACATTGGTTCTCAAGATAAATAGAAAGGGAAGAAAGACGGCTATGTAAATTCTTAGGGGCAAAGGCCGGACAGATAGAACACTGAGTGTGGTAATGAGATGCACCTAAGAAAAAGTGGCACCTATTGTGGCTGTCTTTAGAGGGAATCTGCCTCCCACACTGACATTTCCCTTTCTTGAATGACATATAACACACTGAAAAATAGAAGAAAAAGGAAAAGGAACCCTAACAGAATACTTATCTTGAAGATGTAGAATCAGTATAACCAGCAAATTGAAGGGCATTCAGACCAATGTACAGTAATGGCATTCAGACTGGCAGCAGTGAAGTTCTGGATTGGTAGCATTCCTACATCATCTTTATGCTACACTTGCACGGGGAACATACTTCTGATGTATGATGCTCCTGGGTAATAAAGGCTTTGGTATACTGGCCGGACATTGGATTGTCTTTAGGAGGGGATCCCTGATGTGATGAATACTGCAACAGTGGTATGGAAGGACATCATGTTATGACCTACTCACTGCAGTACACCCTTATGTAGAGAAAATGCATTTGAAACAAATGAGTCTGTCAGGAAGCAATATTTTGTATGAATTTTATTAGGTCTCTCCTGAAAACAGTAAGCCTAGTGTGATCTATCCAGTCAAAAATAATAATGTAATTCTATAACACGTTCTTATGTATATAAACTGCTACAGGTAATGTTATCTGCAGCAAGGATGAGCATAACTAGGAAATGTTATGAATGCTACTCCAACCAATGTCTCAAAGCTTTAATTATGACTTCTTAATTATGAAGAGAAATACAGATGTGAGCAAGCAATATAAGCTGTGTCTGGATATAATTTTAGTAGTCTGTTTGCTAAGATGCTCTTTAACAAACACAGTAAAATATAATACACAGAAATATAGTTCTAAGTAATTTATTAGCCCCCCCCACACGTCTGTATAAATATGTTTAATATATTTAAATAGAGAGATATGTATTGAAATTTCATCATTACATATACTTTTATATATATATATATATATATATATATATATATATATATATATATATAGCCGGACTGAGAAATATGTAATGAAATTTCATCATTGGCTTAAAATATTGTTTTATATGCAGTTGTGGTAGACAACTTTACTCCTTTCATAATAGGCTAAGGTTTTGGTATTTAGAACTTGTTGGATCTGGAAGTCAAACAGATATACAGTGGAAAAATAATATGCTCTTAATTTATTTTCAGACAGTGTGTGACTGCAATAGGCAGAACATTATTTGAACATAAGCTGTGCTGATAAGGTCATAACAATGCTAAAATATGCATATCCACAGCTAGTGGGGTTTGGCTTTATTGTCCTGAAATTGTCCATTGTCCATTAAAATGGCGAAACAAGTCATGGGCATTCAGAATCGCCAGTTAGCTGAAACACCTGATGTTCATAAGGATCATTTGTATATATCCCATGTGTCTCTGATACAAGAGGTTTGGGAGGTCACTCAGTGGAAGTTCTAGCTTTGCTGGAGTTTTCATTTTGTTTTTATTGATTGGTTTTTCAGTGACCTTCTCATTCATTGTTTTAATTGTAAAGAAAAGGAAATCTTATTTCATCACCTTTTAGACTATGTAGTGATTAATATGAATATTATAATAACAGGAGACTTTAATTGTAATTTAAGAGACAAGTGTAAGAAGAAAGGAAATTATATAAGAAAAATGTTAGAAGTTATAAGATCTGGTAAGTTAAAACTTTGAAACAAAAATTCATTGACTTACAAAAGAATAAGAAGGATTAGTTGAGGAGAAGGGGAGGTAGCTAAAACAGAATTTTCTGATCATCTTGCAAAATGGCCAGAGATAAAGGAAATCAAGGAATATATAAAAATAGGCACATTAATAAAAAGGATAAATGAGAAGGCATGTAATGAAGGAAGGAGATTAGTAATACAGTTACGGAAAGATCACATTACTATAAGAACATTTTTAAAACTGGTCTGAATGGTGGATGATATTTAAGGAAATATGATTTTTTTTACAGTGGCAATATGATGTGAGAAAAGTAGAGAAAGAAAAACATAAAAGAACACATACCAATGCATTTGAAGATTTGTAACAATGATAGAAAGTACTTTGACAAAGAAAAAGAAATATATGAAAGAAATCAAGAAAAATACAAGCATTTTTATATAAGCAAAAATATTTTTACAAGGACAAAGAGAAGTATCAAGTTACTTTAGCAGATTAGTAAAGGAAGACGATATATGATGTAATGACAGAAATAAAAAATGTAAAAGGAAAAATAGTAATAATGCAGGAAAAGATTATGAATAGTGTAGTACAATGTGTACAAGAAATGTTTAAAAGAAGGAAGTGAAAAAGCATGTAAAATAAAGAAAGTTAAAAGAAAAAGAGCAAAGAGCTGGAAAGGGAAATTTCTTTAAATGAGCTAAAGTATTGTGGCAAGTAAATATAGATCCAGCTGCAGGACCAGATGGAATAGGGTATGAGATGTATAAAAATTAAAATGATTGACAAAAAATATTTTTTAAGATTTTGAATGAATGGTTAAATGAAGGTTTTATGTATAAAGAATTATGTAGTGTAATACTTCATATGGAATTTAGAAGACAATTAAAAAAAACAGGAAACCAATAGTATTGAATAGTAATAATTATTAGATCTTTATGAAAATAATACAAGAGATTTGAAACTAAAATGGAAAATATTATGAAAGTTTGTGTGTGTGTGTGTGTGTGTGTGCGTGTGCTTGTGTGTGTGCGTGTGCTTGTGTGTGTGTGTGTGTGTGTATATATATATATATATATATATATATATATATATATATATATATATATTATAAAGAGGAAAGGTTATCAAGAATTATTAATGATAGAGAAGTTGTTGAAGATATGAATAGAAAAGAAGATGCAAAAATCATGATAGGAGACTTTAATAAAGCATTTGATACAAATGGGCATGAAATCATATTGGGAATAATGAAAGAATATAAGTGAGAAAGTTAGGAAATTGTGTATGGCAGCATATAGTAAGCCATGAGGTATATATGAAGACTGGTGTAAAACAGAGATGTCCAGAGAGTTGTATACTCCTCGCATTAGTTATGAATGTGATAGTATGTAAAATCACAAAATGAAGGAGGTGGCATATATAAAACTGAATGGTTAAGAATTCCAGTTCCGATAACCCATGCAGATAATATCAAATAAGCATTTTTGAATAATTTATATGTTCTCCAGAAAAGATAGTTCTATTTTATTTCTTCTGTTTTTTCACATTGAATTCTACTTGCATCTTTATTCCCAAATTTGGATAAAAAGTAATAATTTGCACAAATAAGTATCTAGAGATGATAAGGATGACTTTAAATAAAGACAAAAGTAAAGATTTAGGTGATATAGTAAATATAAGGGTATATACTTTACAATTAATGACATTTCTGTGTTAGATATAAAATTTGGGAATAAAGATGCAAGTAGAATGTAATGTGAAAAAATAGAATAAATAAAATAGAACTATCTTTTCTGGAGAACATATAAATTATTCAAAAATGCTTATTTGATAAATTCATTACTGATTGGGAAAATAGCTTACTTAGCAAGTGTATTTAGGTTGCCAACAGCATTTGAAAAGGAATTAATGCAGATACAGTTTTCATTTATATGGGATTCTAGATTATACCCAGTGAAATAGGAATTTGTATGTAAATAAAGAGGAAAGGGGTTTAAGGTTAATTAACACAATGGTATATGCCGCTTCATTAAACTTGTACAAAAAGATAAAGTGGATAAATGAAAAAAATGTGAGATTAGTAGTAACACGGTATAAATATAAATAAGTATGATAATTTTTAGGTATGGTAAAAAACAGTAAAATAGAAAAAAGTGTATAAATGAAGGATTAAAATGTTACCAAGAAAATAATATTTTTCTAGAAAATAAAAACTGATGATATATAAAACGATAGAAAGGTATAAGAATGTAATGATAAAACATGACTATGTAAAACCATGGGGAAACCTAACAGATGAAAAAATGAAATCTATAAAAATAATAAGCATAGAAGAAAATAAAAATCTTGACATTCTACTTTCTGATTACGTCATTTGCTTCTTATATCAGAAAGTAGAATGTCAAGTTTTTATTAAGACTGGTAATAAATAAATTGCCAGTAAAAGGAAATGTGTCATATAAAAAGAAGTCTGATAGATTATCCCCTGGATTCTCCATTCCCTGCACAGCGTGCATGATTAGTGCAGGAGCTCTAGCAGGCAATATGTCTGCCATGCGATTCAGGAACAGCCTGCAGGGGCGTGCACATGAGCTCCTGCACTAATCATGCAAGGACTAAGCCCTGGTATGCAAATCACCTCATTTGCAGGAGAAGTCCATGCAAATGAGGTGATTTTGCAATCCAGGAAGCTTGCAATAGTCCGTGCAAGACTAGTGCTATCTGCAGAAATGTACTTGGTTAGTAACCGAGTACATTTCTGCAAAATCTGAAACTGAGCTATGGCAGCTCCAAATAAAGACTGCATATCATTGAGGAAGCATGCCAATGGCCAAGTATAAGGCCATTGGCATTGCAAACAAAAAAAACAAAACAAAAAAAAACTTTTATTTTTTTTTCGCCGATCTCAGCTGTTTAAGCATAGGGCAGCGGCACACAAATGGGATTGGGGGAAAATAAAAAAATAAACCTAAAAATAAGCATTCTAACTAAAATCAGTATTCTGCCATGCAAGTCAATGGCAGGCAGAAGACAACCTGGCCAGTGAGTAATGGTTGCTAAGAGGGGAGTCTCAGTGTGAGACATGTAACTATGCATTAGCAGGCAATCCTATGCAAATAAGGGGAAGGATAGTGAATCCCAGTTTTTCCCAACATGTGAGGCAGATCCCAACAGTGTAAGAGTATGAATAGCAGGGTGCAAGACTAGGATATAGGTGACATCATGGGGGGTATGCCAGGCATACTGTAAGCAGATTGGAGCCCTGTGGCTTGGGTTTGCTCCTAGCTTAGCACAGCTAAACTAGGGGGTGTGTCTAAACCTGCCTAGCACTATTTACAAAGCCTAAGCCGGTGTGCGCGCCGCACACCGGGTTTTAAAGAAAAAAAAAGTAAACCAGGAAATAGCAGCTCTGTGCACATTTGAGCACTCTGTTTGCACAGCGTGCCCCTGGCCTTAAACAGGAAGGCAATGGGAAGGGAAAACAGCAGTAGGAAGGTAATCAAGGAGAACTAGCTTAGCTGGCAGGTCAGGTGAAATGTATCAGAATCAGCCAATTACACAGGCAGCAGACCAGCCTAGCCTAGTACACCACTATAAACTATGCAAACACCTTTCCCCCTTGTTTTTTCCCAAAAACTCTGAACCACCGGTGTATACAAATGGGGAAATTTTACAAAACGAAAGCAAGACAAAAAATGGTAGGGGCTGTTTTTGCTATCATAAACATGTGCAAGAGGCTGAGGGTGGTGAGGATGTGAATGCTGCTAACCAACCCACAATGAGGAGACGGAGAAGAGTGTACAGACCCAGGGTAACCTACCAAGGGCTACATGAGCTGGAGATAGTAGAGTTCTATAGGGTGGACAGGGACCTCCTACAGCAAATTGTTGAGCTGTGCCGGCCATGCCTCATACACAGAACTAACAGAGGAAAGCCCATCCCAGTGGATAATAAGATATGTGTAGGCCTACGAATACTAGCTACAGGTACCTTCCAAAAGCCAACTGGGCATATGATGGGGATTTCACAGGCATCAGCATCCAGGGTATTCTGCCAGTTCCTGGATGCCATGTCAGCACATGTCGGTGAGCACGTATATATCCCCACACCCGTGATGCGTTGGCCAGCAATATGCGTCTCTTCCACCAAATAGCAGAATATGCTGAGTTAGTGGGTGCAACAGACTGCATGCACATATGCATCAAAGCACCACCCGGTGAGCAGGGTAGGGTCTACATCAACCACAAGAGCTTCCCCTCCATCAACTGCCAGGTTGTGTGCGATGCCCAGGGCATAATAATGAATGTGTGTGATGGCTGCCCTGGAAGCTATCACGATTCCCACATCTGGCATCTGACACAACTGTACCAGAGATGGGACATCCCACACGGTCACCCAGTGGGGGGTGCTGGGTATGCACTGGAGCCATGGCTGATGACACCCATCAGAAATGCACACACACCCAAACAAGAACTCCATAATGAGGCACACCCACAAACAAGAGTCATAACAGAGCGTGTGTTTGGAATGTTCAAGTCATGGTTCTGGTGCCTGGACACATCTGGTGGAGCCTTGCAGTACTCACTAACTGCATGTACCCAAATTGTCCTTGTATGTGCCATGCTATACAATATGATTCTGTGGAAACAGCTGCAGCAGGAACAGCATGGGGCAGGGCCACACAGCCCCCCACCATTGTCAAGGCCTGCACAGGCACAGAGTGACTGGGAGGAGGAACAACCTGAGCCTGCCCCAGTAGGCAGAAGGAGGCATGCCCAGTATGCCCTGGCCTTGGCAAAGAGGCAATGCATAGCACATGCACAGACACAGTAGGGACCCAGGGAATGACACCTCTCTCTGACTTGCACATACAGTAAAAGGGATGCCAAACATGACACTACCAGTGCTCAGCCATGTATAGGGAGTGTACTATGTGCATCCGACATAGGCAGCTCTGCAGCACCACACTCAATACTGGGACACCCACAAGGTAAGTGACTCACACATGCCAGTTGGGGGGGGTCACATACCTAACAACAGTCACAGCCAGCAGGACAGGTGTAGACAAACACAAACAAATGCTGTACTATGGCCTCCGAATGAGGCCTATGGGTAACCCCCCCAGGCCTACACAGACAGGCTACAGCAGGCCAGGCAGTTGGATGTCAGTTGTGAAGGCTAGGAAGTCAGTCACTAATATGTAGGTAATTAAAAGCTAAGATCTGTAGTACACTGGTATGCCTCTAGCCAGCACGATAGGTAAGACTACAGACTGAAATAGAGTACCCGACATACCAGTACAGTCCTAGCAAATGTGTACAAGTGTCAGGTGTGGCCCCCCATCCTACGTAGACTTATAGTAACAGTCAGGTGTGCCCCCCCACTCCTGTATAGAAATGTAGAAATAGTCAGGTGTGCTCTTCCCCCCCATCTGACATAGAAATATAGTAACAGTCAGGTGTGCCCTCCCAAACCTGTGTAGAAATGTATAAATAGTCAGGTGTGCCCCCCCATCCTACATACAAATATAACAGTCAGGTGTGGCCCCCCCAAACCTGTGTAGAAATGTAGAAACAGTAAGGTGCCCCTCCCCCGCTATGCAGAAATATAGCAACAGTCAATGCCAACTGACCAATGGATACCCTGCAGGCACATCATGCTACCTGATGGTGTACAACACAAAGGTCAGCATCACACTGCAAACTACCTAGACTTGATCCACACATGCAAAACAGACGGCCATACTGGGCAAGCTCACACACTTAAACACATGAAGGCCATGTCTGCAAACACCAGTGGACCAGACACATCTGACAGTCGCAGTTCTTAGTGCAGACAATTGTCAGTATGCACCACTACTGCCTTACACACACAGTGGATAGGAATACAGACATATATGTAAGGACAACACACTATAATAAGCCAAAGGCAGATGGACATAGATGTGTGGAAGAGGGTGACCGTGACAAGGAGCCATCCAGACCTGTCCCACCCAGCAAACAACCAAAGGGCCCCAAACACATGAGGTGCAGATGTCACCTACTGCAGATAATAGCCACCAGTATCTGTCAGCATGATAGACTATGTGGTGCATGTGCAAGCTGTGCAACATGACTGTACAAGGAAGTAGTCATGTAGTAGCTGTATACATGTACCTGTGACATATGACCCCGTGTGTGCCCACATGTGGCGTGTCAACCCCTAGATGAATGGGTTCCGGCCCATGCACACATTGCCCTCCCCATAGCCCTACTATGACAAGCCTGCTGAGGTTATCCAATGTGAAATACACCTTTGGGAGAGCTGTAGCTCAGTAATCTCCATGGTACATCCCATAACTGCGTACTGCTGTAGTGTGATAAACTAGTTAGGTAGGAGTTCTAACCTCAGACTTGGCAGCTGTGTGTGTTTGTGTGTGACTCTGACTGTGTAGAGAGACATGCTTTTTAGGGTACTCACACTCCTTACAATTCATATACTCAACTTTGGCAAGGCTGCTGATGTCACCCACCTAGAAATACACCTCTGGGAAGGTTGTAGTCCAATAATCTCCGTAGCACATCCTGTAACTGCATACTGCTGTAGTGTGATAAAGTAGTTAGGTAGGTGTTCTTACCCCAGACATGTCAATTGTGTGTGTGTGTGTGTGTGTGTGTGTGTGTGTGTGTGTGTGTGTGTGTGTGTGTCTGACTGAGTAGAGAACAATGCTTTTTAGGGTACTCACACTCCTTACAATTCATATACTCAACTTTGCCAAGGCTGCTGATGTCACCCACCTAGAAATACACCTCTGGGAAGGTTGTAGCCCAGTAATCTCTGTAGTGCATCCGGTAACTGCGTACTGCTGGTGTATGGCAGTTCTGGATGCTTTGTGTGTGTTCCAGTGTCTGTGTACGGAGCAATGCATTATAGGCTAGTCACATGCAATACATCCCAAATATCCTACATTGGTAATCCTGCTGATGTCATTCATTGTGAAATACACCTTTGGGGAAGGAGCTCTCTAGTAATCCCTGTGGTGCGTCCTATAACAGCTCCATGCTATAATGTAATATAGACTTTGGTCAGGGGTTCTATACCCCCATATGTCGGTTGTGGATGTTGTGTGTTTGTCTCACTGTCTGTGAAGGGAGCAATGCATTTTAGGCTACTCACTTGCAGTACATTTGAAATGCCCTACTTTGGTAATCCTGCTGATGTCATCCATTGATCCATTGTGAAATGCACCTTTGGGGAAAGAGTTCTCTAGTAATCCCCATGGTGCGTTCTATAACAGCTCCATGCTGTAGTGTGATATAGACCTTGGTCAGGGGTTCTATACTCACACATGTTAGTTGTGGATGTTTTGTGTGTGTCTCACTGTCTGTGTAGGGAGCAATGTATTTTAGGCTACTCACTCGCAGTACATTTGAAATGCCCTACTTTGGTAATCCTGCTGATGTCATCCATTATGAAATACACCTTTGGGGAACAAGCACTCCAGTAATGTCCATGGCACGTACTATAACTGCGTACTGCTGTAGTGTAATACACTAGTTAGGTAGGGGTTATACTCCCAGACATGACAGGTGTGTGTGTGTTTGTAACTCGTTTCCTGTGTAGAGGTGGTTGTGAGTGTGTGACACCCGTGGCCAATGTAGAGTGGGTTTTGCATATTTCTTATATGGTGGCCCTACTATATATCACAGTGTCAACCGTACTGGGATAACAGATGTAAAATAGCTGAGAGGCTGGGGTGCAAAGCCATACCCATACATGTGACATCAAGGCCAGGCAACCCCAGTATTACCCAGATCACACTCTCTACCCATGTCTCATACACACATATGCCTAGGAAACAGCCAATATGTGGGTAGTACACTGCATACTGGCCACCAGTAGTGACTCTGGAGTGATAGCATTGAGCTACAGAGGGCATGTTACCCTGCCCATCTGTCCAATATGCATGTACATGCAGACAGTGCACCTCCCCCATGTTCCCCATTGGACACCTGCACCACCTGTGGTGCCATCACATGTGACCCACAACAGACATACTATGCCTGACAACATGCCCTGTATGGACAGATGCCACTGACACCAGGGAATGCTGTTAGCATGCTATCAATGTAGGTGCAGGGAAAACCTGCTGCCCATTACCAGTTCCTGCCACAGGTGGGCAAGACTGGCACATCTGATGATAATCCATGTTCACAACATGGGCCAGACACCCCAGCTACAGTTCTACATGTCACAGTACATGCATGTGGGAGGTGTGCACATCCTAGACACCATCCATGTCATGGACGAAGGAACACATACATGGCAGGCAATGCACAGCATTGGCCACACACAACAGTCACCCAGGTGACTGGATGGGGGATACAATACCCACCTGTGTGGGCAAATGCAGAAACTGCAACCCTGAGCCACAATGCAGACCATTGTCATGTGGCCTGATGCCAAGGTATACCCATCACCTACCCTTGTATAGCCTGCTGGCACAGTTGACCACCACACACCTGTGCAGACATGCACCCATGCATGTCAGTACTGGCACCCAGTGTGGCTGTGTGTGTGTTGTATGGTGTGTATGGCCACATCCACACTCACTACAACCCCATGGACATACTGAAGCATGCTGTCCAATGTCTGACACCTCCTCATAATCTTTGCCCTTACGACCTCCGTATGACCAATGTGGTGCATGTGATACTTGCACAGTGATGTGTTGTGACAATCCCACTATTGATGAGTTGTACTCCTGGCCCTGCCAAGTGTGTCAATGTGTGTGTGTCCTTGTGAGAGTGTGGCTGTGTTGATGCTAGCAACTATTCATGCAGACAGGCATGTGTACGTCACCTTCCTTATATGTACTGTATCCCTGCTGTAGATGTCACTCACCATCACATATATGTTCTGAGTGCTCCACAACAGGTAACCCATGTGGCGCATCCAATAACTGCATCAAACTGTGATAGCACAGTTGTCCTCTGCACGAACTGTAGCCCTCCCCTAGCTGATTGCATGTGGAACAGCTGTGGTAACATTCCCATAGCCAATTGCATATCTAGGAACATCATGGTAGTGTTGGCCCTTGTCATTCACTGTGAGCAAAAACTAGATCTGTTGTTTGGAAAACAGCATCTCAGATGGATTGGGGATTTACCTTGAACAACATACACTGTGGAAAGAGGGCAACAAATGAGAGGGGGATGTGCCTGACCTGATTACAGACTGTAAGTGCTGCTATACTGCATTTGGAGTAATGTTGGTTTAACAGTGTTTTTTTCTGGATATGGCTGTCATACATGTTGCAATACCTGCCATGTCAGTTGCATGTTTATGAGGAATCCCCATCTGCAGGGTCATCTGCAGACTGGCCAGTGTTGTGCCTTTGGTTTCGTGGCTATCTGTGGACTGCAAGAGGTAATGTGAGGACTGCAGTCTGTAGATGGTGAAGGCCATAACAGTTACTGATGTCATATCCCTCATAGGACATATGTTCATCAAACCCTGTTACAACAGTAAATGTATGTGGATATCACAGCAACATATCAATATTGACCCTGTGTATGTGCTTCCAGCCGCACCTCTGTCAACCTTTGTACATATGTTATGCATGAAGGGGTGCATATGTGCCATACACCATAATTAGTGTCATCATATCTGATAACAAGCCAGTGACATATCAGACTGCTACATGTTATGTACAGTAGGGGTTATATTTCATGACATAACCTGGACATTCTGTGGATGACTGTACAGTACTGAGGTCTGTGTACTTATGGTGAATTTCGGCAGTGTGTGTACTGTTAATATGCACTTTAGCCTGTGTACAGACTGTGATAGATGTCATTGTTCTAGCTCCCCTTCTATCTGATGTTACATGCTGCCCCACTGCATGGTACTGTATTGGAGTACATGTTCATACAGCCATACATACACGTCCCATACCACAGACAGCCATCAGACCAAATTGTGTAGCAGCCCAGTATATGTAGGGTCATTCTGAGAGTGGCACATATGAGGATGGTGTAGAACAGATAGTCCATATACTAAAATATTATGCTAGCTTAACATATGAGGCTGTGGCTGTGTTCACATTGGTTGTGGTTATCCACTTTCACACAGGTGTCTCTTACCCTGTGCTGTGACATGCCTGTGGAGCCTGCTATATATGCAGATACATGTGCTTTCCCCCATAGGGGATGTAGGCCAGTGTTGAGCCAGTCCGCCTGTAGCCTGTACAGTGCATTGTTACATGCCTAGCAGCTTAGTGTACTTGCCCATTGAGATGCCATGTGCAGATACTTGCCAGATGTACTGCTGCCGTGCCTCGCTTAAAAGTCATGTATGTCAGACAGAGCAGTAGGATGCTGTACAGATGTATGTCAACATCTAGTGGGTAGTATGTGGCCATGGCACCCCTGTACCAGCAGTCATTATGTGTCAGGCCAGACAGGAGTGTGTGAATGCATAACCTCTGGTGGCAAATGTATACCAGTTGTTAGGTGTTATACCCGTCTACATCCATATTGGCAGGCATGTTACACATGTTGTGCACTAAGGGCTTATGTGTATACCTCTGAACTGTACAGGGTGTGTCAGAATTTCCACATATATTTGCCAATATCTCTGTTGCAGTCCACAGGGGCATTACATGCTAGCAGGGGTACATTACAATGATTTCCTTAGGATGTCTGTCAGTAGCCAATAGTACACATGTTAGAAGCAGATGCGACCTTCCACACACACCATGTCTGTGAAGACAATCCCAATGACAGTAGCAATAGTGTACTAATATTCCTGCTATACATACCTGACATCCCGTTGCACTATGATTTTGGGACTATAGGGTTTGGGGTAGGGCTACACTCCATGTCCAGGACATATGGTGGAAATATATGTACATATACTTATCCAGATAGCCATATATATATATATATATATATATATATATATATATATATATATATATATATATGTATATATATATATATATATATATATATATATATATATATATATATATATATATATATGATTACACGTGTGTAGTACTTCCAATTACCACTGTCATGGCAACCACCCACTATAAATCCCTGCATCATGTGGGCATGGTCTCTTTACATTTCCTGTGTGATGGATATCCTCCCTGTTTGTAGGCATCAGTGTTACAGACAGCAGGTAGCACTACCTCTTACAGGAGAGCCTGCACACTCAGGGGAGTTACATATCCGTAGCAGGTTCAGGAACTACAGACAGAGCACGGGTAGAGTTGTGTTATGCTTTGTATAGCACTGGTGTTACACGGTGTGTGTGTGTGTGTGTGTGTGTGTGTGTGTGTGTGTGTGTGTGTGTGTGTGTGTGTGTGTGTAAACAACTTTACCTTGGAATGCAGTCTGTCTGCATAGCTCTCAACTGTGGGCCTATCCTCTTGGTGGCCAGAGGTGTGCCTATCATGTGTTGTCTGTCCACCACACAGGTCCTGTGTCAGACATGTCACTGGCAGTGTGTGTGTTGAGTGCTATCAGTACATGGCTACATCCATTTCTGTTTCTGACCTCAATACCCTGACTAAGGGTATGTTGCAGACTATCCTGTAACACCAGCAACTTGCTTAGTGTATGGCAACAGTTCTCCACATGTGTGCCTGTGTCCCAGCCTCTGTTCTCCACCTACATGTCAAGCTTTGCACATATGACATGCTGTCGGTAGTTGTTCCATAGTGAGCTGTGTGTATATCACACTACCATTACTGCCAGCAATCCACTTCTGTTGTATCCCCACACACACAGTGGGACTTGGGCCATATATGTGTGGGCGTCACCTACATAATACATGTGTACTCTTATGCACTCCAGAGGCCAGTGTATGTAACAGTGGTATACGGCCCTGTATTAATGAGTCGGGGGGAGCACCATAAATGACATAGGCTGTTAAAATATGTGGGGGTAACAGGGGGGAGCTGCCTGGATAAACAGTGCTGTAAACTAACTTACTTGTTTCCACTCTTGTGGATATTCAGAAGTCGCTCAAATATCTGATAACTAAAGCGGACGCTTCATCTGTGGAAGCGGTTGGTACATCTAGCCCCCACGATTCCTTTAAGGAACTTGATACTATCGTTGAGGTGGAGCCTAATCGGGGGCTTGCCAAACGGAAGGTAACGGGTGAACACTTTCCTTCAGATTTACCTTTACAGAACCATCATGTTAACAAGACTGCAGTTAAAACATTATTAGAACCATTCAATAACCCTTTTGCGAAGTTTGCTTGCCAACACTTTTATTGCGAAGGGGAAGTTACAAAAAAAGTGAAACCTTAACTAGGTTGGTGAAAAGGTTTCGTTCCTTGTCCGTGGAGAAT
Organism: Protopterus annectens; assembly: GCF_019279795.1. Lineage (NCBI taxonomy): Eukaryota > Metazoa > Chordata > Ceratodontiformes > Protopteridae > Protopterus > Protopterus annectens. Next base: position 120,680,982 of record NC_056728.1, on the reverse strand, counting down.
TATTATTTTGAAAGGTGCATTGAATTAAACATCATGCCGAAAGGACTCAGATTCTTCAAGTGTCCCAACGGTGTTCAGGTTGGTGATACCATGTTTAATACTCTTGTTACATTTTTTAATGAAGCAAGCATGTCTTTTTTGAAACTGCTTATTGATAACAATTCTACCAAGATGTTAAGTTTGACGACTGAGATCAGTCGATTAGAAAATGAACTTTCCAACATCAACAATTCTGACTTTTTTACATCGCTGTTTGATGAAGTGGAAAGGCATTCCATTGAAATAACTAACAGGAAACTCGTTAAACTGCAACGGGATATTACCGCGTATCAAATTAATTCAGCATACACTTTTTTTGTTCCAAACAGCAGAGACAGTAAAGATCTTAATAGTAGGAACATGTCTTCTTATGGTTCCTATGGGAGACCACATGATCCTGTTATTTCAAGTGGTGCTGGTGGGTTAATTACTAAAGTCAACACTAGTGCTCCAGCTACTAGTTTCAAGACAGTGAGCGGTATCGGTCGACAACCTGCTTCTGTTTCTAATGGTCAACCAGGACCAACGGATAATATTATCCTTTCTGAGGTTAACGTGCTTGATACCGAACAAAATAAATCTGTTAACAACGAGACTTCTCCTAGGGTTTTGAATGAAGTTTCTTCTGTAGTTTCTAATAATAACCCTTTTTTAGGGAAGAAAAATCCAGTGGTAAAAAAGACAGTATTTACGAGGAGTCGGACCTTTATGAGTTCCAACTCGTCAGGAGACGAGAGTTAACCAACGAACAGGAAAATTTTGACATTATCAATTTGACTGATATTCATTTTGGACAGTATGAATTAAATGTTTTACGATTGGGTCTTAATTTTATTCCCACCAAGAAAGCTGATTTATGTAAGACAGTTATAGATATTAAGAAATTTGTGAGGAGAATGAATTTGTCCTATATCTTACATGATATTTCAAGTCCCAGTAAAACATTTATTAAACCTTCTAGTTACAATCCTCCCTTGGTTCATACTTTAAAAGTTTTTGAGGATGCTTGTTTACAGGAAATGGAAGGCTCTCTAAATAAAGTTGACGGACAAGCACATAATTTAAATGTTAATGAAAGAAAGGCCTTTAATAGGTTATGCCAAATGAACAGGACACTTAGATTTATGAGAAGTGATAAAGGTGGGAATATAGTGATTATGACACAGGAGTCATATAATTTGAAAATGTCAAAATTGTTAGAAAACAAAGATGAATACGAGGTTATTACATTTTATGACATCAGGAGAAGGGAGAGGTTGATACATTCATTTTTATATGAAGCCCTGATGTCAAACGAAATTGACCTAGAAGTTTATGAATTTTGTGTCATTGAGAAACCCAGAATTGGTGTTCTTTTTGGTATACCTAAGACACATAAAAGCTGCATAGATCCACCTTTTCGGCCGATAGTGTCTTCACCTCATTCAATTACTGAAGGGATTGCACTCATCATAGATGCTACTTTGAATCCATTAGTGTCCAAATATGAATCTTTTCTTAAAGATTCATGGCATTTTCTTAAAAAACTGAATGAGTTTGCATGCTTAAAAGTTTTTGACCCAGGTATACACACTATCTTTACTGTAGATGTTGTATCGCTGTTTACAAGCATCCCACATGAGGAAGGGGTAGAAGCTATTCGTAGTATTTTGAGCAACAACAATGATTTAAACTGGTCAAGTTTCCACCATATGTAGGTTTATAGATATTCTGTTGCAGAATATTTTTTTCTTATTCAGGAATACCTTTTACAGGCAAAAGAGAGGTGTGGCTATGGGGTCTTCTGCTGCCCCGGCCTATGCAAATCTGGTTATGTCATGGTGGGAGGATACCATTTTGAGTACACTGAAAAGTCAATTTCACATCTTGTTATATTATAGGTTTGTTGATGATTTAATTTTCATCATTGAAGGGAAAGAAGACAATGTTCAGGAATTTCTTAGGGAAATAAATAGATCTGGAGGTTTCTTGCAATTCACATTAGGCTGTTTAGGATCGGCTATTAATTTTTTAGATGTTTCCTTTTGGTGGGATGTTGTTGACAACAAATTTAATAGTAAGATATATTTTGTGGATTCTGTGGATCATTTTACTGGTTTCCTGTTCCTGGTTTTATTCGACTTTGTTTTGTGCTTTTTGTGGTATTTCTATTGCGTTTTTCTTGTACCACCATGGCAGAGGAAACCGATGAGGTATTGTTGAATTTAAGTACATATCCCATTCCTGGAGGGGATATCAACAAGGATGTCAATAACTTACTTGTTTCCACTCTTGTGGATATTCAGAAGTCGCTCAAATATCTGATAACTAAAGCGGACGCTTCATCTGTGGAAGCGGTTGGTACATCTAGCCCCCACGATTCCTTTAAGGAACTTGATACTATCGTTGAGGTGGAGCCTAATCGGGGGCTTGCCAAACGGAAGGTAACGGGTGAACACTTTCCTTCAGATTTACCTTTACAGAACCATCATGTTAACAAGACTGCAGTTAAAACATTATTAGAACCATTCAATAACCCTTTTGCGAAGTTTGCTTGCCAACACTTTCATTGCGAAGGGGAAGTTACAAAAAAACGTGAAACCTTAACTAGGTTGGTGAAAAGGTTTCGTTCCTTGTCCGTGGAGAATTATTATTTTGAAAGGTGCATTGAATTAAACATCATGCCGAAAGGACTCAGATTCTTCAAGTGTCCCAACGGTGTTCAGGTTGGTGATACCATGTTTAATACTCTTGTTACATTTTTTAATGAAGCAGGCATGTCTTTTTTGAAACTGCTTATTGATAACAATTCTACCAAGATGTTAAGTTTGACGACTGAGATCAGTCGATTAGAAAATGAACTTTCCAACATCAACAATTCTGACTTTTTTACATCGCTGTTTTATGAAGTGGAAAGGCATTCCGTTGAAATAACTAACAGGAAACTCGTTAAACTGCAACGGGATATTACCGCGTATCAAATTAATTCAGCATACACTTTTTTTGTTCCAAACAGCAGAGACAGTAAAGATCTTAATAGTAGGAACATGTCTTCTTATGGTTCCTATGGGAGACCACATGATCCTGTTATTTCAAGTGGTGCTGGTGGGTTAATTACTAAAGTCAACACTAGTGCTCCAGCTACTAGTTTCAAGACAGTGAGCGGTATCGGTTGACAACCTGCTTCTGTTTCTAATGGTCAACCAGGACCAACGGATAATATTATCCTTTCTGAGGTTAACGTGCTTGATACCGAACAAAATAAATCTGTTAACAACGAGACTTCTCCTAGGGTTTTGAATGAAGTTTCTTCTGTAGTTTCTAATAATAACCCTTTTTAGGGAAGAAAAATCCAGTGGTAAAAAAGACAGTATTTACGAGGAGTCGGACCTTTATGAGTTCCAACTCGTCAGGAGACGAGAGTTAACCAACGAACAGGAAAATTTTGACATTATCAATTTGACTGATATTCATTTTGGACAGTATGAATTAAATGTTTTACGATTGGGTCTTAATTTTATTCCCACCAAGAAAGCTGATTTATGTAAGACAGTTATAGATATTAAGAAATTTGTGAGGAGAATGAATTTGTCCTATATCTTACATGATATTTCAGGTCCCAGTAAAACATTTATTAAACCTTCTAGTTACAATCCCCCCTTGGTTCACACTTTAAAAGTTTTTGAGGAAGCTTGTTTACAGGAAATGGAAGGCTCTCTAAATAAAGTTGACCGACAGGCACATAATTTAAATGTTAATGAAAGAAAGGCCTTTAATAGGTTATGCCAAATGAACAGGACACTTAGATTTATGAGAAGTGATAAAGGTGGGAATATAGTGATTATGACACAGGAGTCATATAATTTGAAAATGTCAAAATTGTTAGAAAACAAAGATGAATATGAAGTTATTACACTTTATGACATCAGGAGAAGGGAGAGGTTGATACATTCATTTTTATATGAAGCCCTGATGTCAAACGAAATTGACCTAGAAGTTTATGAATTTTGTGTCATTGAGAAACCCAGAATTGGTGTTCTTTTTGGTATACCTAAGACACATAAAAGCTGCATAGATCCACCTTTTCGGCCGATAGTGTCTTCACCTCATTCAGTTACTGAAGGGATTGCACTCATCATAGATGCTACTTTGAATCCATTAGTGTCCAAATATGAATCTTTTCTTAAAGATTCATGGCATTTTCTTAAAAAACTGAATGAGTTTGCATGCTTAAAAGTTTTTGACCCAGGTATACACACTATCTTTACTGTAGATGTTGTATCGCTGTTTACAAGCATCCCACATGAGGAAGGGGTAGAAGCTATTCGTAGTATTTTGAGCAACAACAATGATTTTAACACTGGTCAAGTTTCCACCATATGTAGGTTTATAGATATTCTGTTGCAGAATAATTTTTTCTTATTCAGGAATACCTTTTACAGGCAAAAGAGAGGTGTGGCTATGGGGTCTTCTGCTGCCCCGGCCTATGCAAATCTGGTTATGTCATGGTGGGAGGATACCATTTTGAGTACACTGAAAAGTCAATTTCACATCTTGTTATATTATAGGTTTGTTGACGATTTAATTTTCATCATTGAAGGGAAAGAAGACAATGTTCAGGAATTTCTTAGGGAAATAAATAGATCTGGAGGTTTCTTGCAATTCACATTAGGCTGTTTAGGATCGGCTATTAATTTTTTAGATGTTTCCTTTTGGTGGGATGTTGTTGACAACAAATTTAATAGTAAGATATATTTTGTGGATTCTGTGGATCATTTTACTGGTTTCCTGTTCCTGGTTTTATTCGGCTTTGTTTTGTGCTTTTTGTGGTATTTTTATTGAGTGCTGTAAACTTCACCTATATTTACATTACTTACATATCCTGGGTTAATGCAAGCCTACCGCCTCCTGCCATACAGACTGTTCTGTTTGTCAGTGTGCATGTGATGGTGTCAGTTATGCCTTATTATGTAACAGTTACATCCCATTTGGTCACATGACATCTTTACCACCTACTGATGTACAGAGTGTAGATAGAGGCTGCTGAACTATACACCTGCATTACATACTGTTGATCGTTTTTTATCCTGTGGCACAGTCTGTCCTCACTATTGTACAAACTGAAGGGCTTGGCCTGGACAGCAACAGTTGTGAACCTTTCCAGACTACTGTAGTAGTATAACTGTTTCACAGTTGCATTCCTCTGTGTATATGGATGTCAGTGTCTGAACAGCTATATGACATGGCATATAGAAGAACTGTAATAGTACACAATGAAAGGTATTACATTTCTGCAAACCTGTGTGTAGTGTTTTCCCTATCACCTCTCTGTGGGTATATGCTGCAGGCAACAAATGTCATTTGCATGGGTGGCCCATACAGTGTCCAGTTGTTCAGGTGTTAACTTAGGCATAGTGGCTGTTCCATATTGTGTGCACCTTCTACATATGTATCGTAATGTACATATATCTGCATGTGTATGTGTAGTCACATGTATATCCATATATATGTATATATATTTATCCATATACATATATATATATGTGTATATATATATATATATATATATATATATATATATATATATCTACACACATTATATATATCTATATCTATCTATCTATATATATATATATATATATATATATATATATATATATATATATATATATATAAAAACACACACACACACACATATATATATATATATATATATATATATATATATATATATATATATATATTTATATATATATATATATATATATATATATATATATATATATATATATTTATTTATTTATATATATATAGCGTCTATATTAGGTCACCAAATGCTTAGGTAAGTGAATGGTGATTAACAGACCCCATGTAAGTGAAAGCTTACAAAACCAAACTGTCAGACCAGAGATTTTTTTCCGAGGGAAAAAAAAATCGCTGTTCCAACAAAAAAAAAAAAAAGTAAGCACATTACAACATGAGATTAAGTGGGGGGATTCGCCCCCACACACCCCAGATGTGGGGGGTTGTGCCCCCCACACCCCCCTTACTTAAATATACCAACTCCGAGACCGCACTACAGTGCCGAAAGTGGCAAAGTACCAAAGTGGCCAAGAGAATTCTTTCTCAGGGAAAGAATTTGCTTACATGCCACTTCGATATTTTGCAGTTTCAGTTTTGTCAGTTTGACCAAGACACATTCGAAAACATGTGTCTTCGGTCTGCTGATAGGAACCCTATATATATATATATATATATATATATATATATATATATATATATATATATATATAGATATATGGATCTAGGACATTTGCTCGGCTGAGCAAACGACCGAAATCCAAATGGCAGGGCATACTTGCGTGAAAGTGCTATTCACCGAAGCAGAACTTTTGCGTAAGTATGACTGTTGCCAAGGCTGTACTACGGTGTGGGTAAGGGAAATTTCACTTTTTCCCACTGTAGTGCGGTCTCGGAGGAAGAATATTAAAGTAGGAGGTTGTGGGGGGCACAGGGGGGTGAAGCCCCCCTGCTAAAATGTAAATGAAGTTTTTTTTTTCACACGCTTTAACAAAAGCGCTTTTTCGATAAAAGCGCTTTCGTTAAAGTGTGTTCAGGTTTTATGGATTCGGACATTTGCTCAGTCGAGCAAACGTCCTAGATCTCTCTCTCTCTCTCTCTATATATATATATATATATATATATATATATATATATATATATACTTACATATAAATATGTATATACCTACATAGATGTATATCTGCGTACACATATGTAACTTGCTGTGTATATATAGACGTATAGGTGTAGACACATATTTGTGTCGATGCAGGCATTTGCATGTATATATAGATAGGTTCATAGGTTCATAGGTTCATACTAGGCTATCTGCCCGAGGGCATTTACAAGCCTAGCCCATAGTTTTGTGGCTTACGCCACCCCTTTAGTATGGGGAACTATACCCATTATTTTGCTGTGCCTCTGTTGAGCAGTGACACTGAGGTAATCCCTGGGGTATATCTGCGATCTCCCATCCATTGGTCAAGATTTCTCTTGAACAAGGCCAGCGAGGTGCTCTACCTCACATATACCGGGATTTTATTCCACAGCATAGGAGTCTTTGGGTGATGAATCTATCCCTCCAGCACGCCTATTAATAGCTGTGTCGAGGTTTAAGTCTCCGCCCTTGTGGCTCTGATGGATCTAGATTTTTGAGGTGAAGCATATTCATCAAATCTGGGTTTGACATGGCCTTGTATGTTAGGCAAAGGTCACCTCTGAGCAAGCGGTAAGCGACTGAATAGAGCTGGAGTTCTTTCAGTCGGGCAGCATAGGACAGATGTTTGAGACCCTTTATCCTTTTGGTGAGGAACTTTTGTGGCCTCTCCAGCCACTGCAAGTGTCGGGTCAGATACATTCCGAATGGGGCATTGTACTCAATCATTGGTCTGATGAGTGATGAGTATAGGGAGACTATGACCTCCCTTGATCTAGATGAGAATCCCTTCATGATAAAGTGGGCAATGTAGAAGGTCTTCCTAACTACTTTAGATAGGTTCATATATATTAATATAAATGTATATAGATTTAGAAATTATATATATCTGCATATATAGATATGTTGTATCTGTTTACATATTAAAATATTTCCACACATACATCTAGAAGATGATGGTATACATTTTCTGTACTGTTGCGTGACTGGACTGAATGATATGTTTGTGAAAACATCAGGATTATACATATCTATTATGGCTTAGTGGCAAATCGCTTTGTCTTTGGTGTGCAGGGTCCTTGGTTTGAGCCTTGCTGGAGTTGTTTGTTTTGTTGCTGTGCTGAACACGGCCCATTGGATACAGACAGATTAAGGCAATTTTGAGCAGTTGTAAGCAGGTCTGCCCAGTGGTATGCACTGCCTACACAGGTTAAGCAATATAGAAGCTAACTGACTGTGAGTTACTGTAACCAGAAGTTGGCAGTGCTTAGCTCCATGCAAACCCGCTTAAAACTGCTTTAAAGTGCCTTAATCACTCTGTATCCAACGGGCCATGTTCTGCCTAGCAAAAAAATGAACAGCTCCTGCAAGGCTCGAAACCAGGACCCTGCACACCATAAACAAAGTTATTTACCACTAAGCCATGGCAGATATGCATAATCCTGATGTTTTCACAAACATATCATCCGGCCCAGGTGTTCAACACTACAGAGAATGAATTCCACCATGTAGATGTGTGTGTGTGTGTGTGTGTGTGTGTGTGTGTGTGTGTGTGTGTGTGTGTGTGTATATAGTTATATTTAAATGGATATATATCTATATATATAGATATAGATATAGATATAGATATAGATATAGATATAGATATAGATATAGAAATATATACATATATATGCCAATATATACATATATACATAGATATGCATACATCTATACATATATAGTCTCCAACCACTGGTTATGCTCTTGCAATAACCCTGACTAATCTGCTTTTTCATTTCCTTGTCCTCTGCTCTACCATGTCTCCCTCAAATTTTTCTCTGTTAAAGTTTATCCTTATATCATAATTTCTCACTGACCTTTCTACTCTGTCCAGCTCTACCTATCCCATCTAACCAACCAATCCTGTTTTCCAATTCCTGTCTTATCCTGTAGATGTCCTTAGTAACCTTATATCCCCATCTTTTCTTGAGTTACTTACTTACTTATTGTTTTTTTCTGGGAAAAATAGTCAAAGCATTTTTTTTGAACAAATCTTGTTCTTGTAACATTTTGCTATACATTTTTGTATTGTTATTTTTAAATTACTTGTAACATTAAATGTTTTGAAAACTCGGAGCTTTTCTCCTCGGGCCTCCACTGAAAATGGACATGTATCCAGTTGGACTAGCCCGGTTAACAAATGTAAAATAAAATAAATAAATAAATAAATAAAAAATGTATACATCCATATGTCTACATATATACAGCAATAAATATTTATATATGTAAGCATATATATGGTTTACCTTTCAAAGGGAGAAAATCATTTCTCCGAAAGCTGGAAGGTCGAAAGCAAGTTTTCAAGATAGCAAAATCTTGGAATAAATGCATTGAATGTGCAATGAGCGAATGTCACTATGCATTCGCTCATTGCAGATTTGGCATTTTGGGTGTGGATTGCACTATAGTGGGGATCGGGAAATTGTCCCTTTCCCCACTGTAGTACGACCTCGGAGTTAGAATATTAACGTAGGTGGTGTGTGTGGGGTGCAGCTCCCCAGATGGGGGATCGAGGCATTATGATATGTATTCCAACTTGTAGTTAAAAAATCAGTGAATCTGCTTTTCGATTTGCTGAGTTTTGAACTTTGGTGCGATTCAAAATGACGGATTCATCCTTTTGGTTTGCAGAAAGGGCCATTCGGAGAAATGATTTTTCTCCCTTTCAAAGGTAAACCCATATATATCTATATAGGTATATATGGACATACATCTGTAGATGAAATTGGGAACATATCCAAAACATATATGTCCACATGGACCATTAATGTGTTTGAGAGACCCAAACAACATACATCTGGCACAGATAGGTATTCCCCCCACAGCCAAACACATCTGCCCTGCAATACACTACCAACCTTAGCAGATCCCATAACCAGGACCTTACACAACAAGGGCTGTACATGTTAACAGTACTCCATCCCACCTGTATGATGTCAGGCTGGCATCAGTAACATATCATGCAGTACAGTCGAGTGAAGTGTCATGCTTGGGGGAACCCTCTGGGCAGGCTCAGTAAGTAGCTGGGATCCCACATGCGATCCAACAGGCCTACACCTGACAATGGATTCACCACTGTTGACAAGGACAACCACAAATCCACCATGTTAGCTGGGAACTACCACCCAGTAGCCTGATGAGCCTGATCTGCAGGGACATGGAACGTATCAACACTGAACCCATGGCCAATGTCACTGGTAATCTTAAAACCCTGGACCCCACCAGTGTTGGACTTCTAAAAGGCAGAGAATGCCACCTGAACCTGGCATACCTCCTTGACGCAATCATGACAGGTGTAGATGAGGGTTAGGAGGAGCACACAGCCTATGTAAATCATAGGCTTTTGTACACCATCCCACATGTAGGAATGTGTGTAGATGTTAAGGGATCTACCTCTGTTCACAAATTATGTTTCCCCCAGGACTGCTTGGCAAATGCCAACATTCCACAGGTGCCATCCCTTGCACATACAGTCCTTCACAGGTCGTAGATGTGTTAATGCCCTCCTCCACACTGTAGAGGTGTGCAGTAATAATGGGGTTGTTATAACTCACTGGGTGTGGCTGTTGTGGACAAATCCACCATCATTGCAGTTACTGTTACGTCTATCCCCCCACATAGCTGTCTGTAATACTGTTAGTTACTGTTACTGTTGGTTAGTTTTTGTTTACACCATTCATAGTAGTGGAGTGCCTCACACCCTCCTAAGGGTAGGGCTATGCCACTGGCATTGGCACACCCATGTTACTGAGGTGAGGATCGCAGTAGAGTGGGGAAAGGGACATACACCCTGCTGTTAGTATGTTCAATGTCATTCAAATAGCAGACTGCATATATACCAATGTGTGGTTGTGCCTATCCTGTCTTGGTGGGATTACATGGGCAACAGATGTGTTACCTGCACAGGGACATACCTCCATGTGTACAGTCTTGTATCTGTACTGCATCCAAACCAAAGGCTCTGTGTGTTGTACCCAGCCATGTCATGTGTACCACCCACTACACTTACTGGTGCCCACTGTAGAAGGCCTGCTGATACCACTACACCCATCAGCCATGTGGCACATGGACAACCACAACACAATCAGAATAGATAATGATGAAAACAATGCAACATTGTTAATTACAGCTATAATGCATCATGGCTGCACAGCTACACCTTCCAGGATGTTAGCATTTCACTTTACTGCTGACAACATGCTACACAGCATTCCATTGCTACACTGTTGTATAGTCACCCTGTGCATCAGCACCATGTTAGCCTGTCCCTGCATCGATGTTACAGATGACAGGATCTGGCACAGGTATCATCATATGCACAGGGTGTGTTGTTTGTTTGCCAGAGGCCTAGTCTGAGCCATACAATTGAAGTGTATTTGTGTGTGTGAGGGGGATGAGTAGTGTTATGGGCAATGGTGATGTCATTTGTGCAGGTATGTGGTTGCCCTAGGTTTGTTGTTTATGTGTGTGTGTGTGTGTGTGTATGCATGCACACAATTCCACCATGTGGCTGCCCTATACAGGGATTTGTGAGACAGCTGCAGACTGTACCTGGCAGGGTTTGCAGTTCAGCATCTCCGGCCATGGACATGGGACCTGTGCCTGGCAGGGATGCCACAAGCAGTATCAGGTACAAAGCCAGATAGGGTACAGTCCCCCGAGGTTGACAAATATCCACTGGATCTAGATCCCTCCTGGGACTGGCCAGAGCCACATGCACGTGGTCTGCTATGACGGTCTGTGGACAGCACCCCCCTCACCATGCTGGAGCTGATACTGCCACTGCAGGAGTGGCTGTGACTGGTGGGATGTTCACAGCAACCTCCAGCTGCTGATGTTGCTGGCATATGTCCACGTGGCCAGCGCAACCGTCCCGCCCTGTCCTGACACAAGGACATGACATTGTTGATGAGATCCAATGTCTCACCCCACCGTCTATCCATGCCCTCAGTGTAATTATGAATGGCACCTGCTACGTCACAGATGCTATCATTTACAGAGATGTGATGAGCCCTCTGTGCCCTTAGACCTGTCTGGTGTATCATTCCATTCATGCCTGTGCCTCCATGACAGCCTGGAACATGTGTGTGGTAGACATACATGTAGCACATCTGCCAGGGGCATGATGACCAGCAGTGCTCCGACGAGCACCCATGAAAATCTGCCTATGTGGTACCCCACCGGACATCCAGCTATGGTTGCCATGGATACCACAATGTCCTGGCCAATGCCAACCGTAGACTGTCCCTCAGCTAAGGCCAATGGTGATGAAGTATGTAGAGGCAGTGTGACTGTATGCATGGATGTAGTGGATATTTGTGGGATGTCAATTGGTGGCTCAGCGGCAGCCCTTGATGACTCTGCCTGTGCCTCAACACATCTATCCTCATGATCACTGTCTGTATCAGTGATATCAGATTGCCTGTGGGAGGGACCCAGCCCTACCTCACCACCTGTGAGTGGAAAACAGGGAACAGAATGTAAGACCTGTACATCACCGCTAAACAGTATACACACACACACACAGACGCGAGCGTGAGCGTGTGTGCAGACATGGCCACACATACAGACATACAGTCACCATACATGACAACCCATACACTCCACCAGACGGCACCTACAGACAACTCCAGCACCCCCATAACACACACAATAGCAGGTGATGGTGCAGTACATTATCACACACAGACCTGTAATTACAAACATGTCAGCATGCAGGACATGCGGTGCTCAACAGCATGCAGTGCAATGTAGTCAATCCCCATTACCAACATTATACATGGCTGTGATGCATGGCGTCTGTTAGTAGGTGATGGCCTTCCCCCTGGAACACATTGCACCCATGTCCACAGCATTGCTGTGCATCTGTTCAGCACCTTGGCATGTACTGTGCACCATACCTTACAGGTGTACACACCATTGCAGGAGGTGTATCTGTGTGTCAGTTATGTTTCCTTTGCTGCTCACAGCCTCTGTTTCTGGATTATATGTGGACACATGTGGTTTGTGAATGCCTGATGTGTATTCACAGATGTCATCGTCAGTGGTGCATGTATGAGTGATAGAATACCATTAGACCAACCACAGACACAATGTACTGTACCTATGGTGAGTGTACAGACCATTATTGACATGGCACCCTCTTCCATGACATGCCATGGTGCAACACTACTGCATATGGCAACACTACACATACCTGATATGTGACATATGACCTAGGCAGTCAATTGCATTACAAGCCATATGTGTCAGTTGTGCAGATGCTGATTGGGATGCATACCATTTGTGGGTGCATATGTGTGCACACACATATGATGGTGTGTAGCAATAACTGCTATGTGTACTACTGCGGACACAATACCTGGCAGGGGTATAGTAGCATGGGACATTATCATGAGCCAGTAGTTGGTCAGTCAGGCCTGAAAATGTTCCCCAAACCTGCATGTTTGCATGCTAAACATGTGCACAGCCCTTGGAGGTCACACAGTACCATCACTAGTGCCGTGGAGTCAGGGTTATGTCTGCCACAGTTCATGACCTTGACTGTGTGCAGATACAGCCATTCTCAGTGGGTTTGTCTCTCCTCTCCAGTGCACTGTTGTGTTTCAGGATGACACACCCTCACCATCTCCTGCTACATTGCAAATGCCTGGCATCTGTGGCCAACAAATGTGTGTCATATTGCAGTATCCCAAACTAGGAACACCATGTGTACTGGCATATTGCCTGCCAATGCAGGGCAAACATGCAGGTGTACAGTGGCACCAGCATTGTACAGATAAGTATGTCATTCCTGGGTTGGGGAGAGGTGTAGAATTTGCAGCACATGTATCATAACTGCAACTTCCTGGACTTCCCCAACTTGGTGCTGGTACATCAGAACACATTGCAACACATGGCTTTGGCAATGTCCCACCATTATGCAGATCATATCTGTAGTGAGCCCTGGCTAATGTTGCCTGTGGTACACATAGGTTCCTAGGTGAGTATTAGTCTATTGCTCCTGGGGACTACATAAGCCTAGCTACAGGGGTTCCCAGGCTTGCACCACCCAATAATGTTATTCCCCTGTGCCCCTGTCAGGCTGTGACACAGACCTACTACCCAGGGCGAATTCCCCATTTCCCATCCAGTTGTCAAGTGTTGTTGTAAAGAGGGCCAATGAGTAGCATTGCCTAACATGAATGGGTAGTCTGTTCCAGAGTGTGGGGATTCACCAGGACAGGGCCCTATCCCTCCAGTATGTTCTGTTTAATGTGTTGATGAGGTTTAGGACCCTGGAGCATGTGTTTGCAGAGGGACTGGGATTTCCTTATGTGTAGCATGTTCAACTGATCTGTGTATGACATAGCTGTGTATATTAGGCAGATGTCAGCTGTGCCTGGGCAATGTGAACTGGAGTGTAGCCACAGTTGTCTGAGATGGTCTGTGTATTGCATGTGTTTGAGACTGATAATCCCATTAGTGAGGTGCGTGCTCTGTCAGTGAACATGTACAGCATGCATTATGGGTAGGTGCGTTAGATGTGTACATGGCCTACACCTTAGCTATGACATGCACAGTGTATTGCCAATCATGACCTTAAACAATTCTCACTAGCATTCGGCCGCTGCCTTGCTGGTATCACAGAGGTACCTACATTGGGATAATATAGAGTTGATGTCAGTGGCCACAGCTGTGGCATTGCTACAGGGTGGGTGCGATATTACAGTAAAACAACAGCTGAAGTCCACAGTACTACAGATTATGCACAACTGATTATCAGTACTACACAGCAACAGACTCCACATCTCACATATGCATGATCTGCCTGTACAGATGCATACACAACAGTGGTCTTCTGATATGCTCTGGAACCTTACCTGCATGCTCCATGTCTGGTGGGTAAGTAGCACCCACCTCCATGACTGTATATGTCTGTAGCTCTTGTGGGCAGCAGGTGCCACCAGGCTCATGAGCAGCTCTTCAACTCTGGTGGGGGGTGGATATTATGCCCCCCCCTGTTGCAAGGTGGTCTCGCCGCATGGCAGCGACACGGTGACGTGCATGGCAGAGCAGGTCACCACAATGATGGTGGACCGGCTCATACATACGGCTCTGCATTCCCACCTCATTTACCCTGTGGACCACATCATTCCACAAGGTGGTGCACTCCTGCTGATCATGGCTTGTCCTGGAGAACAGCAGCTGATAGTGCTGGATGAGGCTGTTGAGTATGATGTCATCCTCAGCTGCATTGTAGGCTGGATTCCTTGGATGTGCCATTGTCCCTGAAAGACATAAAGATGGAAATATGTCTGAACAACTCATATGGCACGGTTACCATAATACAATACACATATCAGTCTCCCACCGCCATATCAGCTCCAACTTAATGTTCACACAATGCAAGTGGTATGTCTCCGGTTTATCTACCATTGGGACATATACTGTATTGTACAACACTTTCAGCTATGTGTTTATAGACATGCTCCCTGTCAGGACACTAGAGTTGTTGGGCTGTTACAGAGAATTTCACCTGCATGCCATTGTCACTGCCATTATGTTTCCACATATGCATGTGGTATGCTTGCTATGTGATTGCTACACATCTGCCATTCTGTGTTATTGGGGATATCTACGCATGCTGTTGGACATGTTCTGCGATTGTGTGGACTATTACAACCCACATATGTTCCATGACAGTGACACAACAGTATGTGTAGGGGATATTTGCCAGCAGGAACACCTCTCCCACCTAATGTGGACATGTTACCAGGCCACATCACATCCGCGACTGACCATGGAACCTCATTATCTACTGTTCCGGCACTACCTTCATGTGGAACCACCTCAGGGGATGGCCCCCCCCCAAGGAGCACACACAGACATATGTCTGTCACCCACAGTTAGGTCGAGGGTCTGGTGCATAGGGAGCTCCACAGAGACATGGGGTATGTGCTACATCACCTGGAGGCATGCAGTACACATACACAAGGTTAGCCATGCATGCTCCTCCTGCTCAGCCCACAGCCCAGGCACCTTTATGACCATGTAGATGCTGTCGTGACTATCCATGGGTGGGCACCATGTTCCCTTTGTTCTCATATGGGGGCTCAATGGCCTCCACATTCCAAACGAATCTACCCATCCACAGTGTTTACCCACCACATGTCATATACCAGTCCTGTATACTGTCTTGTTTGTCACCCCAACCAAACCTACATACCAATATGTGCCTACTACCCTTCACCAACATAGATATCCCACCTTCTCAGACAACTGCGATGTGTTCCCAACATGGGTTACACACCGCATTCCACACTCCATTTAGCAGCCATGTACTGGTGTGTAGATATGTTGTGTATTGATGTGTTATGTTCTCTCACACATGTCATGGCAGGGGACATGTATTGACATAGATATATATATATATATATATATATATATATATATATATATATATATATATATATTCCTATACGTGTCAGTATTATGTATATGTGTGTACGTGTGTGTTTGTATAGATATATAGATATATAGATATAGATATATATATATATATATATATATATATATATATATATATAAATATATATATATATATATATATATATATATATATATATATATATATATATATATATATACACACACACACACACACACACACATATATATATATATATATATATATATATATATATATATGTGTGTGTGTGTGTGTGTGTGTATGTGTGTGTGTGTGTGTTTGTGTGTGTATGTATATATATATATATATATTTATATATATATATATATATATATATATATATATACATATATGTGTAGATATCATTTTCTGTTGTTTATATACCTGTATATATGTATAACTGTCCGAGGATCTGTAGACATACACAGCTCTGAATATATATCACACATATATTTATCTGTATGTGGGGTGCATCCAAACATCTGGTCCACACTCCTGTAACTCTCTTTTCTTCACAGCTGAACTGTTCTGCCTTGCTGCAACACAGACAGGTGTCACACATGAACACAGACTAAAATTAAGGGGGGTATATATGGTGACAGATTTTAGATAAGCATATTATACAGCTATGGCAGTTGGGCAAGCTATGCTACACTTTAACATGACTGTCCTGCAGGTGGTGTGCTCTCACTTCCATGTGTCTATCATGACAGTATTAATACCACCACCACCTGTTGGCCACAGTAATGTACAGAACACAGATATCATGGGTCACATCTTTGCCATTCACTGCTGATCTGCACAGTTGACAGGAATGTCCTAGACAGACACTATTGTCCAGAGCAGTTGTTGAGCAGACCATCATTACAGGAACAACTACTGATTGGCACATATAAATAATTTCACTTATATATCCTATTATTCTATGCCATATATTACATGCAAGTAAATACATATATGTTTCACATACCTTTTATGTTTTTCCACTATAACAAATCCCTGAGCTTTATTATTTGTTTTTAATTTGTTATGGTTTTATTTTTTTTTTTCTTTTTCTCTCTCTCTCTCTCTCTCTCTCTCTCTCTCTCAGTCTCTTCAGTAGAGTTATTGAGCTGGTTTGAATAGATTGCAGCATGTTTTTGTAGGTATTGCACATGATCAGGTGATGGCCTCTGCACCAGTCAATGTCCACCAGTTGCTAATTGCATGCAGCCTGCTGTGTAGTACTTCAGATAACCACTGTCATGGCAACCCAGTACTATAAATTGCTGCCTTCTGTGGGCGTTGTCCCTTCACCTTTCTTGTATGGAGATCATCCTTCCTGTGTGTGGACATCAGTGTTACAGACAGCAGGTAGCCATACCTCTTACAGCAGAACCTGCAGACACAGGCCAAATACACATTTGGGTAAGGTTCCAGACGTACAGACAGCGTGAGTAGTGTTGTTGTGTGCATTGTATCTTGCTGGTCTTACTGGTTTTCTGTGTACATGGTACTTTAGCATGGAATGTAGTTTGTCTGCAAAGCTCTCAACTGTGGGTCTATCCATATGATTGCCAGAGGATTGGCTGTTAGGTTATGTCTGTGCACCACACAGGTACTGTCCCAGATATATCAGTGGCATTCTGTCTGTTGAGTGCCATCAGTACATGGCTGCATCCATTTTATTTCAATGTCATATTCCTGCATAAGGGTATGCTGCAACAAATCCTGTAACACCAGCAATTTTCAGGGTGTGTAACAGCAATAATGCAAATATGGCCCTGTGTTCCTGCCTCTGTCCTCCACATATATGCCAGTCTTTGTCCTGCTGTGATACAGTAAGGGGATGTTAGGTAATGGCCTATCATTATTTGCTGCTAGCATTACTGCTATCATCCCAGTCATGTCATAGACTCCCACACCAACTGTTGGGCAAGGTCCATATATATGGGGGTAACAGCTGGACAACATATATGTGCCCTTGTACATTCCAGGGGTCAGTATGTGGTACACAGTGTTCCTTGCCCTTGTACAGCCTTTTATGGGGGGGGGTGTTCAATGCCATTAACCTAGGCTGTGACACCTTTTCAGGGATATAAGTGTTAAGACACATTGAGGTGTAAGGGTGTACACTTTCATACATTCCTCAGTGGGAACAGTGGTGGGCTACAGCTTACAGTGTTACACAAAGTTCAGTCAGTCAGTGTGATAGTAAGATGTTAGGTTAAGCAATGTTATGTACGAGATACTGTGACATTACCTCAAGTGCTACATTTCCCCCTAGGGCTTGACTACAGGGTGTAATTGGAGGCTGCTGAAGTACATCTGTAATTACTGATTGTTACTTATCTTGAAGGCAAATCCTGTGTCTACTGTTGTACTAATTGAAGGCTTTAGCCTGGACAGCATAGTATGGTATATATCCACATTGCTTGCATCTACTGTTTTGTGTGGGCCTTGCATTCATCACTGCTTACATATTTCAAAATGTATGTGGTGTAAGTACTGGCATACATTATTGTATAGTACACAAGTAAAGGTTTTCTGTGTATGCATACCTGTGTGTCGTGTCATGTCCTTTGAATTGTGAGTGGGTATATGTTTAATGTACGTATTCTAATTTGTGGAAATGGTTGCCCCACTACACATTTCACAGGTGCCAGTTACAGGCTTTGTGGCTGAGGGATATACTTTGCACTCAGTACTTCCACACTACTTCTACATATGTATGGCTACTAATACCTTTTGTCTGTGTATATGTGTATGTACCTATATATATCTCATATATCTATATCTATCGCTCTCTCTCTCTCTCTATATATATATATATATATATATATATCTATATATACACATACATATGAACATATCTAGCTATATACACTTGATGATATATGATTATTTGTGAGTTTTATATAAATATATATATATATATATATATATATATATATATATCTACTTCACATAACCAAACGCTCAAATGTTCGAAATTCATATGGCCGAGACCATATGAGCGAACATTTAAATGTTCAAAAATGTGAACTAGATCCATAAAAATATAAAAACACACATTAAACTGTGTATAGCAGTGGGGCTTCACCCCCCCCCTGCACCCCCCTCACCTCCCCTACTTAAATATACCAACTCCAAGATTGCACTACAGCGAGAACAAGGGAAATCTCCTGGTCCACGCTGTATGCAATTTCCCGTTCAGAATGTTGATATTTCAAAACCTCGAACATATGGTCTGCGATCATATGGCTTTCAAAGTTTTGAATTTCAGCATTCTGAAGGGGACCCATATATACATATAGCTGTCTGTCTACATTTATGGATATATATCTGTTCATATGTCCATGCATGTTCCGCTCATATTTTGGCCTGTACCTCATTCTCTTGGCAATTTACATGGATGATCACAGCACTGAAGTCAGTAACTAGTGTGACACATTTGTGTTTCAGACTTCATCTCCTTCTACATGTGTGTTCTAATACATATAACTGTGTAACTAGCAACATTTTAAGTGTATTAGAGCAGTAGTTGACATATATCCCTATTTGTACCCACATTGTGGCATACTTCTTGCATTAACAGGTTGTGTGGTATGATATTACTACATTTCCTGTACTGTTGATTGATTGTATGGATGATATGTTTGTGAAAACATTAGGGTTATGTATACCTGACATGGTTTAGTGGTAAATCACTTTGTGTATGGTGTGCAGGGTCCTGGGTTTGAGCCTTGCAGAGGCAGTTTATTTTGTTGCTGGGCAGAACATGGCCCGTTGGATACAGAGTGATTAAGGCACTTTAAAGCAGATCTCACACAAATTCCTGACAATAGGCAGAGAAATGGCAATGAAGGTAAACGCAGCTAGTAACAGCAAATCCTTTTATTCCACAATGTACAACGAACACCACGAAACACTGACATCCACTGAATACAAATCCCAAGTGTTAAGCGCTTTCATCTGTCGATTACAGACTTCATCAGAACACTTAAAACCAGCGCAAACAATTTAATTTAAACAAATTTTGGCACCAAAACTTTAAAACATACAAATATTGTTAAAGGTGTAGCGCTCTTTCTAATATATTTAATTTAACTTCTCCAGATAAAACACTATTACATGCTATATACCACTGAATAATAATAAAACAAACTAGTGAGAGATTGTGTGATCATAATTCATAAACAATTCTAAAAAACCTTAAAAATTAATAAGAATAAATATATGTACAATATATGTTATAAAATTGTCCTAAAATCCATAAATACTATATTACTAAAAAATTCTAATATATAAATAGTCATAACTAAAATTATTGTATTATCTATTACATGCTAAGAAAAGGTTTTATGCTTATAAAATCATTAATTCCGGGACTTCTGGTAGCATCTACTAATATTTGCCATTTACTTTCCCTACATGCCAATCTTGTTTTCCAATCACCACCAAAGGGTAGATAATGTTCCTGATCAATAATGGAAAACAAGAATGTATGCTGCTCACCTACTTCACTTATATGTCTATATAGTGCATTTTTGAGGTCTTTCGTTTGTATCTTGTAATAATGTTCATATATACGCTTCCTCAATTGTCTCTCTGTTTTGCCTATATAGAATGCTATACATACTTTGCATGTAGCAAGGTATACCACCTGTTTTGTGTTACAATTACCACCCCTACTTCTTATTCTTGTATGATTTACATCTCCTAATACTGTGTAAGATTGATCATTAATGTACTTACATTGTCTGCATCTCCCACATCTCTTAGTAGATACCCACTCGTCTTTCCTTTTACTTTTACATTCTACAGTCCCCACTTTCTCTAATAATCTCTTTAAATTGGGTGCTGTCTTGTAAACCACCCTCGGGAACTGTCCCAATTTGTTTCTGCATACATCTGAAACTGTCACTATATCCCAATGTCTAGTTATTATGTCTTTAATACAATTCACATGTGGAGTATAAGTTAATACACAAACTCTTCCCGCTCTAAACCCATTTGAGGCTTTATTATTGTTGATAATAGTTTGCCTACCAAGTAAGGGGATATATTTAAGATCCCATTGTGAAATAACATATTTAATTGTGTCATCCAGCAACTTTTTGGGGTAGCCTCTATCAATAAATAAATTAAATATGAACTGCATTTCCTTTTCCATCTCAGAATTTATTGAAGACATTCTAGCTCCCCTAATACACTGCCCTTTCACTATATTCTTAAATATATGACGGGGATGACTACTAGTGTAATATACATAGTCATTTGAAAAAGTGCTCTTCCTATGTACCTTCAATGCAAATCCATCTGCAACTTTATAAATATATGTATCCAAGAAGGCTATACCTCTATCACTTGTAGTAAAAGTAAATTTTAAGAAATTGGTGGTATTATTAATATAGTCAATAAATTTCTGAATACAATCATTAGAACCTTTCCATAAAATAAAAATATCATCTAAAAATCTTGCATAAAATGCAATATTCGAATAATGCTCACTACCAAATATATATTTGTTCTCCCAGTCCAGCATGACTAGGTTGGCAAAAATGGGTGCGCATGATGCGCCCATAGCTACCCCTTTACTCTGTTTGAAGAATTCCCCCTCAAAAGAGATGTAGTTGTGATCAAGGACTAATGTCATCATATCCAGTATAAGAACTATTTTGTCCCAGCTTAAAGTAGAATAACTACTTAAGCTGTTACTAAAAAACTCCAAGCCCTCCTCCTTTGGTATAATTGAAAATAGATCACATACATCTACTGTAATAAAAATATATTCTTCTTCCATAGAGTAGGGGTTAATTTAGCCAAAAAATCCCACGAATCTTTGATAAGATGTGGTATATGATCATATATATGTTTCACCCATTTATCAATAGTATATCCTATATTAAAAGTTTTTGAATGTGACCCCGATATGATAGGTCTAAAGGGTGGGTTTGTGATTGATTTATGAATTTTGGGAATACCCACTATGTGTGCCATGATAGGGTATTCTATCCGAATAAAATCGTACACCTCCTTTGTTATTCTGTTATCCAAAAGATATTCTTCTATTGTTAAGTCTATTCTTCTGTAGCCTATCTGTATTTGATTCATAGATACCACTTCATAATTCCCAGGTTCATGTAATATATTATGTATATGAGCCTTATATGCATTGTTTGAAAAAAACACCACCCCACCCCCTTTATCGGGTTTCATTATTCGAATGTCACGATTGTTTATTAATTCATTCAAACAATCTCTTTCACTTGTGGTTAAATTATCTTCAGTAGTACTAGAACACTGTTTATTTCTATTATGTTCTTTGTTATACCAGTAAATATCCTTACATACCATTTTTTCGTAGTTATTAACTGTAGGATTACTTATAGGCATGTAGTTACTTTTTTTCTTCAATTCTGTCCCTACATACTCTCTTTCATCATCTACTCCATTAAATTGTAAGGCTAAATTTAATCTCCTGCAGAATAATTTGATTTCTTTAATGGTATCCACTAGGTTAAACCTAGTATTGGGTATAAATTTCATACCCTTGGCTAGTAAATGGTAAAATCCATCCTTAATAATTAATTCTGAATAATTATATACATTAAAACCATTATATGTGCTCATTATATGTTTGTGTTCTAAGATAGAATTATGTTCTTTGAGTGAGGATGAAGTATCTTCTATACAACAATCAGTGCTAATCTTTTCTGTACTAATCTTTTCTGTAATTTCTTCCTCTATATGTGTGGGTACACCTTGGTCTATGTGTTCCACTAAAACTTCCTGTTCCACCGGTTGTAGTTGTTGAAATTTTTCTTGTAACTGGGGTGGAATCTGCCTCCTTGAAAATTTTCTTTATGTTCTTCTCTCATTTCTCTCTCACTGTATCTTCTATCTGTTACAGTATGCTTTCTTTCTTGTGGCCATGTGTAAGCTTTCCGAAGCTGATAGGCTTCAACATCCCTATCTAGCTTCCCATTCTTCCTAGTGTGAGCACTGTGTGCTTGTTTATCTGCTGAATGAAACTGTTTATAATACAACTCCTTCCATGTATCAAAATCCCTATGTTTAACTATACTTTCATTAATAATTTCAACTTCATTAATTAAAGTAGATAGTTTTTCATCGTTGTATTTCATCAATAATTTCATATATTTATATCCGAATTCATCAAAGAGATTGTTAAATTCATATTTAACTTGTTCATTATATATTAGGCCCATAGGAAGTTTAAAAAACCTTAGTCCTTTCGGAACCACTTGAATATTAATACATTTAGTTAAATATGCATTGTCCACTATCAGATTCTTAATATGTGACAATTTATGACCTAAATTGTAAATCATATCCTTAATAGTATTCTTGTGCCCATAATCCACTTGTGTATGTGGCACCTGATATACATTATCAAAGTCATAATCATTCCTTAAAAATTGATTTATAGCATCATTCTCAGAATATGCTGCATTGCTTTTTGTATTTTTATATTCAATACCTTGTTTAAACATCACGTCCTTATTAGGACTAAGAAATTTATTTTTAACAGTACCTTTTGAAATGTGAGAGTCCTTTCTACCAACAGTAGAATATGTTTTTAACGGTGGATTTGATTTTGGTTTAGCCCCTTGGCTCTCTGTATCCAACCGGTTATGAAACATACTAAAGTCAAACGTAAAGTCCTTTTCAGGTGAAATAACAAATTTATCGTCTGTCTGTATTACTTCCAATGATTCATGTCTAGTACCCGATGCACTAGCATCTACACACATTTGTCCATTCGGTATATCATTCTCCATACTAGTGTCTGTGACAAGCAATATTTCTTTTTTAGAACAACAATGCTTCCCCGATGAAGCTTTGGCTGAAGACATGCACTCAGTAACCGTTGTTGGTTTGGTTACTTCCATAAGACTGTAAAACATGTCCATAAGTTTTTTCATTTCCGTATGCAAGCCGTTGACCTCCGCTCTTAATAGTTTCAGTTCCTCGCTGTTTGAGCCTTGCTGCGTATCCTCACCAATCCCAGCCATGTCAGGTAGCCACTAAAGAAGTTCACCAAAGTAGAAGCACAACTCACACAAATTCCCGACAATAGGCAGAGAAATGGCAATGAAGGTAAACGCAGCTAGTAACAGCAAATCCTTTTATTCCACAATGTACAACGAACACCACGAAACACTGACATCCACTGAATACAAATCCCAAGTGTTAAGCGCTTTCATCTGTCGATTACAGACTTCATCAGAACACTTAAAACCAGCACAAACAATTTAATTTAAACAAATTTTGGCGCCAAAACTTTAAAACGTACAAATATTGTTAAAGGTGTAGCGCTCTTTCTAATATATTTAATTTAACTTCTCCAGATAAAACACTATTACATGCTATATACCACTGAATAATAATAAAACAAACTAGTGAGAGATTGTGTGATCATAATTCATAAACAATTCTAAAAAACCTTAAAAATTAATAAGAATAAATATAATATGTACAATATATGTTATAAAATTGTCCTAAAATCCAGATCTAAAATCCTACAATACAATCCTAAAATCTTAGAACACAAACATATAATGAGCACATATAATGGTTTTAATGTATATAATTATTCAGAATTAATTATTAAGGATGAATTTTACCATTTACTAGCCAAGGGTATGAAATTTATACCCAATACTAGGTTTAACCTAGTGGATACCATTAAAGAAATCAAATTATTCTGCAGGAGATTAAATTTAGCCTTACAATTTAATGGAGTAGATGATGAAAGAGAGTATGTAGGGACAGAATTGAAGAAAAAAAGTAACTACATGCCTATAAGTAATCCTACAGTTAATAACTACGAAAAAATGGTATGTAAGGATATTTACTGGTATAACAAAGAACATAATAGAAATAAACAGTGTTCTAGTACTACTGAAGATAATTTAACCACAAGTGAAAGAGATTGTTTGAATGAATTAATAAACAATCGTGACATTCGAATAATGAAACCCGATAAAGGGGGTGGGGTGGTGGTTTTTTCAAACAATGCATATAAGGCTCATATACATAATATATTACATGAACCTGGGAATTATGAGGTGGTATCTATGAATCAAATACAGATAGGCTACAGAAGAATAGACTTAACAATAGAAGAATATCTTTTGGATAACAGAATAACAAAGGAGGTGTACGATTTTATTCGGATAGAATACCCTATCATGGCACACATAGTGGGTATTCCCAAAATTCATAAATCAATCACAAACCCACCCTTTAGACCTATCATATCGGGGTCACATTCAAAAACTTTTAATATAGGATATACTATTGATAAATGGGTGAAACATATATATGATCATATACCACATCTTATCAAAGATTCGTGGGATTTTTTGGCTAAATTAACCCCTACTCTATGGAAGAAGAATATATTTTTATTACAGTAGATGTATGTGATCTATTTTCAAGTATACCAAAGGAGGAGGGCTTGGAGTTTTTTAGTAACAGCTTAAGTAGTTATTCTACTTTAAGCTGGGACAAAATAGTTCTTATACTGGATATGATGACATTAGTTCTTGATCACAACTACATCTCTTTTGAGGGGGAATTCTTCAAACAGAGTAAAGGGGTAGCTATGGGCGCATCATGCGCACCCATTTTTGCCAACCTAGTCATGCTGGACTGGGAGAACAAATATATATTTGGTAGTGAGCATTATTCGAATATTGCATTTTATGCAAGATTTTTAGATGATATTTTTATTTTATGGAAAGGTTCTAATGATTGTATTCAGAAATTTATTGACTATATTAATAATACCACCAATTTCTTAAAATTTACTTTTACTACAAGTGATAGAGGTATAGCCTTCTTGGATACATATATTTATAAAGTTGCAGATGGATTTGCATCGAAGGTACATAGGAAGAGCACTTTTTCAAATGACTATGTATATTACACTAGTAGTCATCCCCGTCATATATTTAAGAATATAGTGAAAGGGCAGTGTATTAGGGGAGCTAGAATGTCTTCAATAAAATCTGAGATGGAAAAGGAAAAGCAGTTCATATTTAATTTATTTATTGATAGAGGCTACCCCAAAAAGTTGCTGGATGACACAATTAAATATGTTATTTCACAATGGGATCTTAAATATATCCCCTTACTTGGTAGGCAAACTATTATCAACAATAATAAAGCCTCAAATGGGTTTAGAGCGGGAAGAGTTTGTGTATTAACTTATACTCCACATGTGAATTGTATTAAAGACATAATAACTAGACATTGGGATATAGTGACAGTTTCAGATGTATGCAGAAACAAATTGGGACAGTTCCCGAGGGTGGTTTACAAGACAGCACCCAATTTAAAGAGATTATTAGAGAAAGTGGGGACTGTAGAATGTAAAAGTAAAAGGAAAGACGAGTGGGTATCTACTAAGAGATGTGGGAGATGCAGACAATGTAAGTACATTAATGATCAATCTTACACAGTATTAGGAGATGTAAATCATACAAGAATAAGAAGTAGGGGTGGCAATTGTAACACAAAACAGGTGGTATACCTTGCTACATGCAAAGTATGTACAGCATTCTATATAGGCAAAACAGAGAGACAATTGAGGAAGCGTATATATGAACATTATTACAAGATACAAACGAAAGACCTCAAAAATGCACTATATAGACATATAAGTGAAGTAGGTGAGCAGCATACATTCTTGTTTTCCATTATTGATCAGGAACATTATCTACCCTTTGGTGGTGATTGGAAAACAAGATTGGCATGTAGGGAAAGTAAATGGCAAATATTAGTAGATGCTACCAGAAGTCCCGGAATTAATGATTTTATAAGCATAAAACCTTTTCTTAGCATGTAATAGATAATACAATAATTTTAGTTATGACTATTTATATATTAGAATTTTTTAGTAATATAGTATTTATGGATTTTAGGACAATTTTATAACATATATTGTACATATTATATTTATTCTTATTAATTTTTAAGGTTTTTTAGAATTGTTTATGAATTATGATCACACAATCTCTCACTAGTTTGTTTTATTATTATTCAGTGGTATATAGCATGTAATAGTGTTTTATCTGGAGAAGTTAAATTAAATATATTAGAAAGAGCGCTACACCTTTAACAATATTTGTATGTTTTAAAGTTTTGGCGCCAAAATTTGTTTAAATTAAATTGTTTGTGCTGGTTTTAAGTGTTCTGATGAAGTCTGTAATCGACAGATGAAAGCGCTTAACACTTGGGATTTGTATTCAGTGGATGTCAGTGTTTCGTGGTGTTCGTTGTACATTGTGGAATAAAAGGATTTGCTGTTACTAGCTGCATTTACCTTCATTGCCATTTCTCTGCCTATTGTTGGGAATTTGTGTGAGTTGTGCTTCTACTTTGTTGAACTACTTTAAAGCAGATGTAAGCAGATTTGCACAGGTTTGCGCAGAGCTAAGCACTGCCAACTGCCAGTTACAGTTTCTTACACTCAGTTAGCTTCTAAATTGCTTAACCTGTGTAGGCATAGCTTACATCTGTGCAAACAGGCTGAAACCCACTTACTGCTGCTTAAAAGTGCCTACTTCCACTTACCCCTGTGCTAATTTCTTTAAAAGAATAGAAAAAGGGGTGAGGGAAAGTGGTGAAAAAGGGGCACAAAGAGAGAAAGACAGTAGGCAAGATAGCTAGGTATGTGCAGGAAGGGTGTAGGGAAGGTCCATAGCTGCCCATTTCTTCTACAGCAACAGCTGTGCATATGTAATGAATTTGGAGGTACATTTGAACACTCCAACCCATGGGAGAGGGGCGAGGACAACAATAATATGTTGTGATGCCAATTAGACCAAGATTATATGTGTGCAGTGGACGTGTGCAAAATGGACAGCTATGTATGGGGTGTGGTTTTTTTTGGGGGGGAACAGATTGCCCTTTTTTTTTTTTAAGGTGAGAGTGGGATGTTGGGGAAGGAGAGTAGGTATGCTCGGGGAGGATAATTTGGGTAGGATGACAGACAAGACAGACAAGACAGCATACAGGGGCAGTATATGACACATGTGGGGGGGACACCTTGGATGGGGAGAGGTGTTTGGAAGTCACAAGCCCATAAGCCCCCAAATGGAAACAGTGGGACTGAGGTCCACACCTATGGGCAGTCACCACTGCACCTTCACGGTCCCAAAGCTGGCTGTGCTGGGGGCTGTGTAGGAGGGGCAGGCTCACCCTCTAATTGCACCACTCAGACCTCAAGCTGGTGTAGCCAGTCTCGAAACTCCATATCAAGCTCCCTATGCACCATGGCCCGAACCTGACAGCGGGTGACATGTTCCTCTCCACGCCCGCTCCAAGGGGGGGCGAGTCCCATCCCCTGCGGCAGTTCCACCCGAAGGTGGAGCAGGGCCATAGGAGGAGGAGGTCCCAGGCTGGACCCCAGATGTGCTGGTGCCTGGTGCCATGGCCAGCTGAGGTGGGACAGGTGGGTCCATTGGGACCGGCCTTCCCATATGAGCTATGTTATAGCAGGTTTATGACAGATATGGATTAGTAACAGTCAACAGCATTTGGGATTAGTTATAACAGCATGCATAGGTATACCCATTAACCCAAAACACCAGATTTAAAACAGTTGCAGAACACATGCATATATGGAACAACAGTGACCATTACAACAGCATGCAGGTTTCATTGATGGAAGCAGGCCACCAATATGGGTGCATTTTAACATGGCACATGCATAGAAACAAATGTGAATATTTATAAACCATTAGGACATATGTCCCAACATAAGTTTGGAGTGTACACATACTGACTGAGGTGTGTCATTGGGTTATTTTTTGCACATATGGTAGGGGTGAGAGAGTTCAATTAACAACTAAAATATCCTTGTAGTTTTCACAACATTCTTAGTCACTGCTGTGATCTGTCCCTTACATGTATTATTACACTACCCAATGGCCTTATATTGTACACTTGCATGTTTATAGATTATTATATACATGACCTGTGTCTTACATACAGGTGTGACAAGATGCAGGTGTTAATGCCACATATGTTGAGAATTGCTCTTATACACTTTGGGTGAGGTGCCAGAATGACAGGTTTGTTTACATATACATTCTCTGAGTATGTACACGTCTTTCCATCAGTTATTTGTCATTAATGGCTGCCTACATTTCTTGGATCATCACACTGATTTTTTAGGGGAACAGTTACCAGGCTGGTGATGTGGGCCATTTATCTGGACATGCTGGACAGATTGGAACAGTTGTAGGGTATGAATATGCATACAACTTTCTATTTGAACATTCTAGCAAATTCTGTACAGCTGTTGGGTGTAATTATGCATACAGCTTTCTTTCTGAACATTGTAACAAAATCTTTACAGTTGTGGTGTATGATTATGCATACAACTTAAAAGCACTCCTGGGATTCAAACCCCTGCTGTGTGAGACAAAAAAATTACAGTTAACATCACAGTACACTGTGCTATCAGGGAATTGATGTGAAGCTTTCTACTGTTTTCTGTTAGTCTCCCTCACTTGTACAATATGACTGACCTCTTGGCACTTCCAACATTGTTATACAGAACTTCATACACATTTTATCTGCATACCACAGTGTGGATAACACTGCTTAATACAACAGTACTATTTATAGTATGCAGCAGTTCAACAACATATGAAAGAAGAGTAAACAGATGCATTCCAGGGGTTATAACTTTATTCACAGAATATTACACATTTATTTCTACTGGTATGACACTTTCTAAGGCTCTTCTATTTATTTGTTATGACAGTACATGCAGAATAATTACTAACCTGCCTCGTGTTGCAACCTTTGCAACCTAGCATCATGGGCTTGCTGGTTCGCAGCCCGCTCATCTGCAGCTGTCAGAGAAATACAGTGATAGTTAGCCATACCTATCCATAGTATACACAAGCTAGGCAATTATTAACTACTTAGTAGAATGAGTACTTAGTACTGGGGCATTAGTCATCTGCTGAGACTCCTGGTTCCACTGTTCCAGTACATCCCCCCTCTGCCGCTTCAGGTCAGCATGACCTGTTCACCAGTCCGGGGGATAGCTGTGGCACTGGTGAGGTCACGGGCAAGACTGTCCCAGGCCTCCATTTTATACTGTGAGCCCTAGTACTGGCCCTGCAGTAGTCTCTGCTCATGGTGTTTTACCAGGAGCCATACCATGATTTTTGACTCCTGGATGCCCCAGCGCTGTGCTCTAAATTGAGTGCCTTCACCCACACCAGCCATTCTGCCTGCAATAGGAAGCTACAACCAGTTATGGGAAGTATTCCCACCTGTGGGGTTTAAATATGGCCAAATTCCCACTCTTTCTGTGATTGGCCAGTTTTGAAAATGCTAAGCTATGGGCACACCTGCTTACCTAAGGTTGGCAGTGTTTAAGGAGTTATACCAATAGACAGATTGAATCGGCTGCCCTACACATTACTTACACTTAACAAGCAAAGCTGTGCAGCAGTTAGCATTGCTTAACAGTTACTTAGCATTATATTTGCTTTTTGGCAGTGATTTATTATTCATTACAGGTTATATATGTGTGTGGTAGCCAAGATTCATGTGTGCATACACTGTATGGGGTCCTGGGGACTTCTACACTTTATTACAATAACATCTCACATCTGTGCTTACTGCAGTACTCCAGTTCACATATTTATGTGATGTAGCTAGGTATACAACATAAGACTGTATCGAAAGTCCTTTCGCATGTTCAGCTTGTTTTCTTATGGAGAGGTTTGTTTCTTAAAACCTCACTCTTATGTACTGTTGTGTTGACTTAGTGGTTAAGTACTGTGACTGCAGAGTGCAGGGTCCATGGTTCACAGCCTGCAAAGGTTGGTTATTTTTTCCTGCCCAAAATGTCGGCTGATGCATATTGACTGGTCAAGGCAGTTTTGAGCACTTGTAAGCAGGTTTGCATGGCTTTGCGCAAGGGTAAGCAATGCTAACTTATGATTATATATGCTTACAGAGAGTTAGCTTCAATCTTGCTTCACCTTTGTGTGCATTGCTTACACCCACGCAAATGGCTTTAAACCCATTTACTAGTGTTTAGGTGTGCTTACTACTGCTTACTAGTGCTTAAGAGTGCTTACTACAGCTTACTAGTGCTTACTAGTCCTACATTTTTAATGGTTCTTAGGGAGTTGGGAAATTTGAAGACATGTATAGACTTGTCATTCATTACGCAGTTTACCTTCCATTTGTATCTGTCATACTGTATGGGTCACGTGATTATCTGTGGTCTTTGCAACATTATGACACTGACTCCTCACATCTGCATTAAATGCAGTATTGCAGTTCAGAGATACATGTTATTTATTAGGTTATGCAATAAAAATATTTATCATAGACAGTGATTTGGAAGGGTAAATGGAATGTACTGCAGGGGGACTTGAACTGGGAATGACTGCTTGTAAGGCGAATGCTCTGCCCACTACACTATTGCTGTACTGCTTCGTTTGCATATATCTTACTTTTTATCCTCTTTCTGCTATTTCACCTGTATTAACCGTAGCTAAGCAATGGGCAAACCACACACCTATGGTTAAACCTCATCTGTTTTATTAAAAAAAAATTACTTTTTATTTTTCATCTTCAGTATTGCTTTTATACATGTGGGGGGATATTACTGGGGATATACATATATCTATGAGCAATCTCGCTCATTGTTTATGATTCTGCAGTCCTTCATTGCAGGGGCATGTATATTGTGAGAGCTCTGCTCTCAGACACACCCCCTGCACTCGTCCATGCTCTGTGTAGGATTTGGAGCTCAGGAAGCGTGCCTTCATTAGTAGTCGTGGTGTGCTGCCGTCCTCCTCCTAAGCAGCCGTTACATGCAGGACTAGACTAGTCCTGCACGGAAGATTAGTGAATCCGGGGGTATGTTTACATTGTCAAGAAGAATAATAAACTACGGAACATGTATATAAAAATGGTTAAAATAAACTTGGATATAATTAAATATGGATATCATAAGAACAGAAGTAAAGAATATGTTAAAAATAGATAAAAAGCTATTTATGTTATATGGGTTACTTGAAGTGAAAGAATAAATTAAATTATGGTAATGGTAAGTGGATGTTAGTAACAATATAAAGTAAAATGAGATGGTGGTTTTGGAAAAAGGAGTGCTGGTCTAATAGGTTGAAATTTTTGTATGACTGTAAAGGAAATTGTGAATATGTGTAAATAGATTTGTATAGCTGCATATTTGTAAATATTTGTAAATATGTTGTAAATAAGAGTTCTTTTTGTATATAAATGAAGGATCCCTAGTCTTTTCTATTGGTGCCATATGATCTTTTACAGCCACTTGAGCAACCACCAGCTCAGGCAGATGGGGCCTTGGTTTATTGTCACATCCTAAGAATGATGAACGCGGGAGTGCAGCACCTCCTTATGCTACACTGCAGTGTCAGCAATCGATCTACTTGGTGTGGGAGTAGAACTTACAGGCTTGTGCACCAAATGTGAGTGTACTTGTTGTTCCTCTGACATTGCAGTATTAAATGAACTTTAGAGGCCTGTATTGTTCATATGATTAGGATATCCAAAATGTGAACAATATTTTAATTTTTTTTAAGTTCAAGGCACCATTAAGGCATTTTGCCTGAAAATTAGTACTGAATGTATTCATTATTAATATATTTGTTTCATTATATTAATGTGACATTGTAAAAAATCGAGTTCTGGAAGGGAATTACTTCACAAGTAACTAAGAATGGTCTCCCCACACCCCAAACTTATAATAGAAAACAATTAATCAAAGTAAATGAATAAGAAATTAAGGCTGTAAACAAATATTCAAGTTATGTGAGTCCATGAGATGTGAAGTATGTCTGCATTCCATTCCCATTTGGAAAGATCACCTGACAAGGCCGTAAAAATAAGGATGAAGCTGAAGGCCTTTTGGCAGCTAGAGATAAGAGAAGGATGGATGCAGACAGAAATGTGATGCTTTAGACCAATGAAGATGCAGAAGAGCTTGATGGGATTACAAGCACAGCACTGAATGAAATGAGAGCATTTCAGACTACCACCATCTTAAAAGTAGAGCACCAATCAATGGCTTCATTATGTTAAAAAGTCACCATACTACCTTAATTTGCTGCTGTTTCTGAAATCAGCATGAGATCCACTAAAAATATATGCCACTTTGTAGGGAGTGATCTGAGAACCTTGATTTGGGTAAGAGACATGTTCAAAATCTTACAATAAGAAGATGGAGATCTAAGGAATCAAACCTAGTTCTACAGGATGAAGATTATCAGCAATTTTAGCTCTGCTCGCTATGCTATACAACCAAACAGTTCATTTCTTATTTAGACACTTCTTCATATGCACAGTGGACCACTATGTATGTACAAAATGTTTTCCAGACTCAGAAAAGTACAAGAATTAGGCTCACTTAGTACGGAAAGTGCTGAGGTTGCAACCTCCTTCCTTACGTTTGTCTGGCAAAGTCATTAGAATCACTCCTGGCTGGACTGCCAGAAAGATGGTGTCACCAAATCTTTGAAGGACATTGTACCCATGTGATCCTGCTGCTAGTCCAGCAAGCAAGGCATGGCACTGTACAGAGTAATTACTGCTGTTAACAAACACTCTGGGAATAATGGCACTGTATAGGCATTACTTAGTGGGGGGTCCAGGAATTTGCAGAAGGGGGGGGGTGCAGTCTGGTTAGTTGACTACCGGGGTGGAAGCAAGAAAGTGGGGCACTTGGTTTGGTGGTTGTGCTAAAATCACCTTAAGAAGCTCTGAAATCACGTCTGGAAAGACATCACTTTACATTCAGTTACACATGATTTTACTGTAGATGTGGTAGCAGAAAAAAGTAATTCCTGCACAGCACATCTACTTTCAATGCATGCCTGGAAAAAATTTGACCATACCATCTCACATTCTCCTTCCATGGCATAGTGGGCATATGGACTGTTATAAACTTGTAAAGAATCCCACTGAAGGTGGAAATAACCACAGTGAAATCTACTTTGTTGTTATGAAACATAAAATATATACCACAGACATGTTTGGATAAATTAGTAAAAGCTTCATTTAATTGATGTACCAAATAACAAACTAAACTCATAAAACTTTCCTTAGCTGACCATTATGTTTTTGGATTGTTTATTGTTCTTTCTCTGGGTTTAAGCACAACTAATTTTCTTTAACAAAAGTCCTACTATACCTTTTCTCCCCTTTCAACAAATTCTGGAGTGAGTGAAGGAGAGGGAGGCAATGCTGGTCTCCAGGAGTTCAAAAATGCCGGTTGTCTTCTTTCTCAAGTCAAAGTTCAATGAAACTTGAATTGTTTTTAGTTCAATGTTTTCCAAGTTCATGGCCATCTGAATTTGACAGTGACTTCTGTCTTGTTGAACTTTCACTGAGCATGGATTGCAGTCACTACAACTTCAGCACTGGGGAAATCGTTCTAATTTGGAGAATTAAGTACTTTCTACAACTGTGTTTTATAATTGGAATAGTCTCTGGAGCAATTACTATTTTTGGGACTTGAATATAAGCTGACAATTTCCGATACAATTGCTGCTACCTTGTTTTCCACAGCTGCTGGCAACTTAAATGCAGCAGTGTTACATTATCATTTTGTCAGATTTTAAACAATTCAACTGATGGTTCTGCCTTATTAAGACAGCTTTATGTGTCCATTTAGCTTCACTGTTCAGGAGGTTTGGCTGCAGTTAGAGAACACATCATTGTACATGTTAGTGATGTTGGTGTCCTGGTTAACTTAATATATTGTCTTTGGAGCAACTGAGTTCTGCAGTGGTACTACTCTGACTGAATTCTGTGATCTTTTCTATTCTGTTTGTCAGGTTTTCTCCATTTTTTCTTCAGTCATGTCCATTTCTATCTGGAAGTTTCCCTTAATACAACTCATGTTCCTAAACATCTGTTCATCTTTTGTTGTCTTCCATTTCTTTGCATTGCTCATTTATACATCCCTCCTGAACTTCTCTTGCTATCATCTATCAAACCCTGCATTAAAGATTTACATAATGTACCCTGCTTTCATTATCTGTAGAGATCCATCTTTCCTCAGTCACTTCTAAAGCCTTCACAGACGATCACAGACAGTCATTTTGCCTTCTCAGACAGTCATTTTGCCTTCTTAATCTTCTTTCTATTTAGAATTAATTTTTGCAACTTCCTGGATAATATTTCAAACTTCTGTCCATAGTTCATGTACTCTGTCCAGCATGCCTAATCCCTGACTACTGGTACTTCTCTTACTTTCTATGCTGCCTGTGGAGTACTCTGACTTCTCTGATGATACATCCATGAATTTCTGTGTTGCCTGTGGAGTGGATGACTTCTATGACGGTAGAGCTCTGACTGACTACTGGTACTTCTCTTACTTTCTATGCTGCCTGTGGAGTACAGGACTTCTGTGATGGCAGTACTCTGACTTCTCTGATGGTACTTCTATGAATTGCTATGTTGCCTGTGGAGTGGATGACTTATGATGGTAAGAACTCCTATGTTGACTGTGAAGTAGATTACTGGTATTTATCTTACTTTCTATGTTGCCGGGCGAGTAGATGACTTCTCTGATAGTAGTACTCCGACTTAATTAGTAGTCTGACTTAGTCAATATGTTATACCACCTAAAGATATGTAGAAAACTATACATGACAGGAGAGCAAGTCTAACAAATTTTTTGTGAGTATAACACTAAGCATTTCATGATGGCCTCTATGTTCCCATACCGTACTATAGTATATGTCACAAGCTTCATCATACTACTGTTCGATTCTTAATTAAGCGGATTAATAAGTAGCATTCTTCTCGGATGTCTTTCTGCAAATAAATTGTTTACTGAGGAATAGTCTATCAGGATGTCCCTATGCATGAACAGCAACACTAAACTGTTAAGGCGTTCTTGTCCCATGGTACTCCAGAGTTCAGACTTTATCAGTTTTAAGGGTGAATTAGCCCTCTCTACTCCAGCAGTTGTGACTGGAGTGAGCAAGAGTGTATTTAATACAAAGGAAATGTTTGGGAACATTTTGTTATTTGTTTGCGACTAGGTCTGCTTCAAATCATTTGGCAGTGCAGAATTGTGTGATAAAGCCTCCCATGTCCTTTTCCGCAGTCTGAGCTCTTGGTGGAATGTTGTCGGTGAAGGCAAGTCAAAAAAAGTTTTAAGTGAACTCTCTCTATCTAATGTTAAGCTGTTCAAGTTTTATGGAATTAGCGAGAGTCCTTGAATAGCTGTTGATGCCATTGTAGTGAATCGTCTGGACAGTTCATGAATGAAGTGATCCAGCAAGGGAATAAAAATTGCTAATCACCAGTACTCTTCTGAAGTCTCTCCAGCCACATTGTTCAGTATGGGAACATAGAGGCCATCATGTTTGCTACAGACACGTGAAAGGGGTAATTCAGTATTACTGCAGAAGCTCCCCATTTCTGACATATCTCTGAAGATATTCTTAAACTCATTCTCAATGTTTGCACGAACAGCCTGCAGCTCATTAAGCACACAGCTGACTTACTCATATGCATACAGTACGTCTTGTGATGATCCTTACAAAAGTTTGCTAAGGGGCTTAGTAAAGCCAAACAAGAACCTTGCTGACTGGAAGGAAACAATAAAGCAAGACTTAGTAATTGAACTGTAAAGTCCACCGGCATCTGTCAAAGTTTTTCCATCCCAATGTGGCCGTCTGTTATTCATAATATTATCTAAACAGTGAATGAGTGCTTCATACATATGATAGAAGTCATCAAAGGCTATATGTCTCTCCACCCATCTGGTCTTTTACAGCAACTTAAGCTTTTGTTTTTCTATAGGTTTTTTGCCACTTGCCTTTTGCTGTAAATGTATGTATTGCACTGATTCCTCTAGACATCTTTGCCTTTTTGGGGAGTATTTGAAAAACAAACCAACTTCCTTCACTATATTTAACATTATTCGTACTTCTGGAACTTGGCAAGCCTTTGAAAGTACAAGGTTCAACTGGTGGCTAGCACAATGGAAAAAAATAGCATGTGGTACTTTTTCTTGTAACAAAGCTGCACAGCCTTTCTGTGCTCCAGCCATGTTTCCAGCACCATTGTACTCTTGAGCTTTGCAGTGCTCAAGATTCAACATTAACTTTTTTAGGCATGTGACCAACGTATTGCAGATCTCCTCTCCAGTCACAGATTCACAGGCAATAAACTCTATGAATCTCTCCACAGGATAGCCATTCTTCACATATCGTAGTACTACTCCAAGTTGTTCCCAGTTGCTTATATCTGCAATTTCATCTGCTTGGATGGAATAAAAGGGTCCAAGAGGCTGTTGTTTAATATCCTTTATTATCTGCTGTTGAATGTATTCTTTAATGTTGTGTCTTTCGGCTTTTCCCAGTTAGGGGGTCACTACAGAGGAACTCCGGTCCGCTAATGATTGGCAGTGGATTTTTACATGCTGAGTTGCCAGCCCTGATGCACAACCTTCAACGAAGGTATGCCCATTCACGCATATCTCCTCACAGAAGACGCTCTAGCTGAGAATCGAATGGGACGTCTTGCTGTGAGGCGACAATGCTACTACAGCACCACCACCGCAGTTGAATGTATTCTTTAATACAGTCTAGCAATTCATTCTGTACTATTTTTGAAATATATGTTGCATTCTTTTGGCATGTCTGCAAGTGGGCTTCTAACTCACTGTCACCAGCATCAATTCGGAAATCAACTAGAGATCTGAAGTTTCCTTTGTTGGTTGTACAGTCAGATGTGCAGTCATCTCTATGTCCATGAAGTGCTATCCCTTGCCTTCCACAGTACTCCAGACACTTTATAATAGAGGTTAGTAGAGCTCTGATTTTGGCCACCTGCAGCTGTGATGCATTTGAAATTGCAAAGTCCACTCTTTGACTTGGATTGTCACTTGTGATTTGGAAAGCATGTAATTTTGCCTCAGATTTCTTGTGGTAATCTAATTCTGAATGTCACTGAATATCAGCATTGGCATGCTTCCAATTACAGTATGGCTGCTCAATAAATAACTTTGCATGTTCTGTCTGTGCTGGTGTTGGAAATAACACACAGGTTAAACAGTACAGCCCATCTTGTTTCACTGAATATGCCAGAAAATTAAACTGGTCTCGCCATGACAGCTGACATTGGCGAAGGGAACTTCCTGATTTTCTTCTTTTGTCTGTGAAGGCTTTCAGTGGGAAACAAAAACCGTCATGTGGTTTGCGATGATTTATGACAATGCCTTTCCATCTGCAGCATTAGTACATGTGATGTACTCACTAATATCTGTCAGTGAACACTTTGTGGCACTGACTTCATCTGAATGCTTCTTACTGACTTCACTAACCGTACTTCTCTCACTTTCTATGTTATCTGTTAAGCTGCTGACTTCTGTGACAGTACTATTTTCACTGACTTCTCCAATGGCACTACATTCATTTACCATGTCTTCTGTGTCAAACACACATGACTCTCTGACTGCTGGTTAAAAAACAAAAACAAAAACAAATATCAAAAGGAAGATAACTTCTTTAACAGTACAACAAATACTTCTTTAACAGTACAACAAATACAACTACATTTGCCTCCGCTGAATAACGTACTGTTACACACAAAAACAAGTTTCACTAACTAAAAAAAAAATAGGGAAAGACTCTGTACACTGGATGCCTGCAAACCTACAAAAGAAATGCAAAGTATACAACATGGATTATTAAGATGTTCTATCTCACTGATGAGCTCCTGCCTTCATATAAGACTTTTAGAGTACAGTACCTTTCAGTTCATTTTCCATTCCATATCTGACTTTCCTTTCAAGACTAAAATCAGTAAAACTTATGAATACCCTCATTCATAAAATCCTAGAGAAATACTTTAGCACAGGAAATAGTGTCACACACATCTGAACTATCTAACGATCATCCTGAGACTAGGACATAATTCTGTACTTTGGCACTACTCTCACCCACAAATGACTTACCCTCAGAGACTTAACCTTCTCCGTGTTTTATGACCTTTCTGAAAAATTTGAAATAAAAGACTGTCGATGTAGTTCTCGCTTGGCTCCTGAAGACATAGCAGCACTTTCTCCTGACATACTGCTTCTGTTATCTAATGTACAAAATAAAACTGTGTCAAGTACTAATGACTTAGCCAATGACCACAACAACATGTGTTCATTATGCTGAAGAAAGAACGCATATAAAACGCTTCACAAATGAGATTTCTGGACTTTAATGCAAGCATCCTGGACCAGATGGTCTGTATGCCATTAGGGGTGCTAATGTTCTCCACCTGGTTTTCACAAATATGCGGTAATGTTACCCCCTCCCAGTGTAATGTCCTCACTAGTCAGGTCAGACCATAAAGCTAAAATAAAAATTAGCCCCAGATATCTATAGACCTTCTAAGAATTGTTCTAAGGCTAACTTCCTACTATTAAGCAACACCCTAACAAAATTCCAAGTCCCCAAACCCTGAGAACAGTGCTTCCTAATCAGAACAGTTCATAGACACCCTGTGCGATCATGTAAATAGCTGCATAGAGACAGCTTAACTTCCCCAAAATAAGCATAGGTATCCTCAAACAGTAGGCCACCCTGGCTGAACCCCAACATGAGTAGGGTGTATAACAAAGTAGAAAAACATGGTCAAAAGCAGGAAGGGCTACACTCAACAAGGTAATAGTTCCCCCGTCAAACCAAACATGTGAATCAAAGTTCTAATCATGTCTACCAAAGCCAAAGTTGAGATAAAAATAACCTCCCAGGTAAAGGATAACCACAAGGCTCTCTTTACCTATGTCCACTACCTCATAGGCAACACACAGTTTTAAGTAGTGGAAACTTCAGAATACTTCCCCAGTATAGCTCTTGGCAAAGTTGATGCTCCGAACTTCTTTAATTTATTAATGGCAATCATCTGATACCTTTTGTAGTTAAACTTGTTGTTGACGTTGTTAATAGAAGAGCTGTGGTCACTTTTTTTGGTAATTTTAAGAAACACTTTTTGGTTCTGAACACCGTAGGGAGAGTCTATTTTCAGAGCTAAACAAATAGGAAACTCCAGAGGTAGCTTTGTTTGTAGGAGTGTGCTAAAGTGTTTTTTTTTCTCTTATTTTAAAAGCATTAGAAAGTTTCCCATTTTCATCAGTTATCCTTTGGCTGCTGTAGTGGCAGTTGGTTGTTCTTTGTTATTTGAGAACTGCATGTTAAATGGGGTTAAATGCACCCCAGTGAACACTACTACATATATTTTTTAACATTATCACGAAAAGGTAATACTCAACTGTACACAAAAACCAAAGTTCCGTGCAGACAGACAAAATACTTTCTTTAATCACAAAAAAGTTAACAGTTCCAACTGCATGAGCGCTTTCGTCTGCCCAAAGCAGACTTCATCAGAATACTAAATCAATGGTGCCTCTGATTTTTATACAGTTTTTTGTCAAACTAATTATTCAATAATTAATTAATTAGACCAATAAAGTTCAGCAATTAAAAAATTCAAGTAAATTAAAACACTTTTAAGGCATGAATTAACCCTTTATACCATATAAACTCTTCTTTAAAACAACCATGTTAAAGTGCAACTGTGCTGTGTAATTGTACATAAAAGTCATGTAATAAATATATTGTTTTTAACAAGAATTAATAGGAATGAATATGGTGGGTAGGGGAGTAATTATAAAAATTATAAAATGTATATATATAAAAAATTGATAAAATATTTAATGTTCGATGAAACAACAACAGTGTAAACAGTGTCCTATCCATAGTGCTGTTTGTAATAAACAGTCACAAGTAACCTGCACATACTGTAATATTTTGAATATATGTTTAATCACTAGTGAAGATCATAAATAATGGTAGTCATGGAACAATGCTAATCTAAATAAGATGAATCAAGAAATCCTATAAAGGTCTGCAGGATGTGGCCAATTACAACTCCGGGTGTAAAAAAGACTTGCAATATTAAAACAATTAAACTGAAGTGGCTTTGTCAATTAATATTGCTTTGATGTTAATGTATTCATTAAGACCCGGAAAAAAGTTTGACCTTAGTCTCAACTGCCACTTAATCTCCCTCTGTAGTAAAAGATTTTTAATGTCACCTCCCCTGGGGTCTAATTTAATCAAGTCTAAAATACCAAACTTGAAATCCGTAAAACCATCACAATCTACAGAGTGTTTATAGAGTGCACTAGTCTCTTTTTTCACTTTGATGTCATTCACGTGTTCATAAATTCTCTCTCTAAGTGCCCTCTCGGTTTTACCCACATAGAAGGAGGGGCATTTGGTACATGTGGCTAAATAGACCAACATCCTGCTACGACAATTACCTTTACAAAATAAAACTTTGCTGTTCAATCCATTTTCAAGTTTTATTTCTTCCATTTGATTAATATATGTACATTGTCTACAACTACCACACTTAGTAGATCCTTTCTTTTTATCAATTGTTGTGTTCCCTTTTACAAATAGTCTTTTAAAATTTGTGGCAGTATTGTATGAAAATAAGGGTTTATTTCCAACTGTCTCATACATTTCCTTGTTGGTCTTAAAAATAGACCAATTACTTTCCAAAATGTTGGTGAAACAGTCTGAAAATCCATTGTATTCTACAATACAAGCACCCATAAAATCTTTAAAATTATTCAACCTGTTGTCTTTGGGTGTAAAACTCTGACCTAACAGGGGTATATACTTAGTCCCCCACCCCTTGTAGACTTCTTCCAAAATCTCACCAATCAGATGCTTGGGATATCCCCTTTCCAAAAATTTTTCCATCAAAAATGAAAATTCAAACAGTAAATCCTTGTGTTCTGAGGTCATCCTCGCAATTCTAACCGTCTGTCCCTTAATGATGCTTCTCTTTTGATAAAAGGGATGCTGGCTGTTGAATTGCAGGTAACTGTTACACCATGTGTTTTTTCGAAAAATGTTGGACTTGAAGCCCTTAACCTTTTTACTAAGGGTAATGTCCAAATAACTTATACTTTTATTGTGTGTTTCATGTGTGAAAGACAAAAAAGAGGTTGTTTCATTTATATATCTCATAAATTCCTCCAGGTCACCCTGCTGGTCTTCCTCCCAAACTAGAAAAATATCGTCCAGAAATCTGAGATAAATTTTTATATTTTCCATATAGTGACTAGAAAAAATATATTGCTCTTCCCAACCCAGAAGGACAAGATTTGCATATATGGGAGCGCAAGCCGCTCCCATAGCCACCCCAGTCACCTGTTTATAGTATTCTCCTTGGAATATAATAAAGTTGTTGTCGAGGACAACTTCAGTTAGTTCTAATATTAATTTTTTACTATCCAAGGATAACTCAAGATGTTTATAGACACTGTTCTCAAAGTATTCAAAACCTGCTTCTCTGGGTACACAGGTAAAAAGGTCCTTGACATCTATGGTGACAAGTTTACAAGTTTCTGACCACAAATTATCATTTATTTTACCCAGAAAGTCCCAAGAGTCCTGAACCAGGTGTTTTTGCATCCTGACAATTTCTTTCAATTTCTGATCAATAAACACTGCTAATGGGTGAGTCTTAGACTTCTTGGCAGAAACTATGGGGCGAAAGGGAGGCTCCAATATGTTTTTGTGTATCTTAGGTATTCCAAAGAATTGGGGTACACTAGGATACATTTGTTTCAAAAAATTGTACGTATCATTCCCAATTCTATTTTCTATAAAATATTCCTCCAGCAAACAGTCTATTCTTCTGTAAGCTATTTGAACTTCATTGTATGAAACAGTGGTGTAAGTTTTTTCATCCATCAGTAAAGTGGTTAAAACGTCATTGTAAGCTTCCTGATAGTAAATAACCACTCCACCTCCTTTATCAGGTTGCATAAATCTTAAATTTGCCTCTTTCCTTAATTTTTCTAGTAGTGTTGACTCTCCTTCCTTTAAGTTGTTAGCTTTATTCAGCCCCTTTAACCTACCAAATGTTTCGTATATATCATTAGTAACTATAGCTTCAAAAGTGTTAATGACTGGATGTAATGGAGGATTAAAAATGCTCCTCCTGGTGAGAATTTGGGATTTGTCAAATACTTCTCCTTCAGCAATATCACCTAGTGTGTTGTTGTTAAGTTTTTTATGTTTGTACATTATTCTCAAATTTAATTTTCGGAGATATAACTTTAACTCTAATAATATGATGGCTAAATCACCATAAGTTGATCTAACAAATTTAAAGCCCCTAGAAAACAATTCAAAATGTTGTTTTTCTAGTTTCAAACTTGTGTAATTATGTATTTTGAAGCCAAAGAGTTGTGGTCACTTTTTTGGTAATTTTAAGAAACACTTTTGGTTCTGAACACCGTAGGGAGAGTCTATTTTCAGAGCTAAACAAATTTTTTTTTTCTCATATTTTAAAAGCATTAGAAAGTTTCCCATTTTCATCAGTTATCCTTTGGCTGCTGTAGTGGCAGTTGGTTGTTCTTTGTTATTTGAGAACTGCATGTCAAATGGGGTTAAATGCACCCCAGTGAACACTACTACATATATTTTTTAACATTATTTGAGGTTGGGGTAGGACAGGAAAACATCTGACAATGCACTATTGATGGGAGCACAGTGCTAGGGTAGGTGCCTAAAGAAAGAGCAGTGTAATGGTAGAATATTTGAAAGATGACTCTACCCTGGAATCATTAAAACACATGTAATTAATATGGTAGATCGGAGTTTCTCCGAAAAAATATATATTTTATTTTCAATATGAGCTCCTTTTTAACAGGAGGCTAAATCATATTTTATTAGGAGGTAG
Organism: Protopterus annectens; assembly: GCF_019279795.1. Lineage (NCBI taxonomy): Eukaryota > Metazoa > Chordata > Ceratodontiformes > Protopteridae > Protopterus > Protopterus annectens. The sequence continues at coordinate 120,636,940 of NC_056728.1, read as the reverse complement.
AATTCATAAACTGTAGTGTGTGCATGAAAAAGGGTCCCAGAGAGTGTGGCAGTACACCACATAGAACATGGGACATGCAGGTACTGGAAGCAAGAAACTGAACCAGTAAAGGTGAAGAGGAAATACTAAGTAATATTTATGTCTATTTTTACATATTTGTTTGTACCTAGGGAAGTTGTAGTTGGAATTTACCTCAGTCATAGCCCATGTCAGCAGCAAGTATTTGCTTTTATGTGGTTTAAAGGATCCATTTATAAAGTGACTTGAACGAACAGGGAGTGACTAGTGTGTGCTGGTTGCAGCAATGTATCCCTCCAGCAGCTGAGCATTTTTGTGGACAGGGCAAGTACCTGGAGTCCTCTTTTAATGCTGCAGATAATACAGAAGGGGATCAGGGCATTGTTTTTGCACTAGGATCATTGGCATTGGCTAGTTGATTAGATTAATATGCTCAGGAAGTCTTCTGACTTTGTGGGTTTAGTATTTGTAATTATGTTTGGTTTGTTATACCACTAGTCCCCTGGAAAATATAAACTGTTTTACATTCTTTAGACCAGAAACACAAGGTGGGGATGTGTGGAAGCTGCACTGTTAATGAATGAGAAAATGGCTAACATGACAAATACTTTGGTAACATCCTCCAGTGGTTTCAGAAGAGGCATTTTGTCTCTGTCTTTATATGATGGCTTACCATGATTGTTATAGCTTCCCTGCCTTTGTTTTGCATAAAAATCTGATTTTGTGTGTCTTGGGGAAGGGTCTCTATACTGTAGAAAACCATGGCAATATAGAAGCTATTTTAATGTGTTGTGAAGTAATAGAACAAACTGCAGTTTTGTAATAGTTACTGCTGCTAAATGTATAGTAACTAATATGCACTGATAATTTATTTTAATAATGGGTGTCCAGCTGAGTCAAGTCCATGTGTTATAAAAGCCATAGAGAAACACTCTAAAGCAAGATATAATGCCAATATCAGGCATAAATTTGTCTGGATTGAAAGAAAAAAGTAAAACACTGCAAAGGTAGAAGACTTAGAGGTGAACGCCATTTCTGGCATCATTGTTGAGTAAAACAATGCACAGATGCATTGTCAAAACATATAAGCCAGTCATTCAAAGAAGTGCATGTAAGGAAACATTTATTTTTCTTCTCCCTCTTTGCTGTTTTCTGTGTTGTGGGGTGCAAGAGCCTACAGCATGCTGTAAGAAGAACACATGACAAATAATGATAAACAGTTTAAAACTGTGAGAAGGGTAGCTGATCCTCAACAGATAATAAAAACAGTTGTAGTTAAGGTTAGATCCCCATGATAAATATGACTGAAAATGCACTAAATATAGCTATTTAATAATGACAACTCCCATAGTTATTCTTGATCCATTTTTAAATGTTAGTAGTACAGTTTTTAGGAGGCCTGAGCCTGATATAAAATTTCTTGCAAATTTTTATGCTTCAGTCCTGGATGCACTACATAGAGAAATGGATCCCTGGAAACCCAGCTTACCTGAGTCTGGTAGATGAGTTGAACACTGTTAGAGTTGGTCAGGGAGAGAGAGCAGCAAGTGGCTGATATTTGCTTTCTTATCATGGATGATTGAGCTGCCAAAGTACCAGTGCACAAATGTCACCTATCAGACAAGCACATTGGCTCATTTGCAGATCGTCCTGAGCAGGACATGGCCTGTCAGGCAGTGCAATATATTTATCTGGACCATATTGCATTTCTCACAGGCTGACAGAAATTGGTCAGTATTAATTAGTGCACTACCCTGGTAAACAAATATAAATAAATAGATAAATACTTGGGGACATTCAGTCACATCCATGTTTTGCAGACCATACTGTAGCAGTGCCTTGTTGGCACCAGGGGATGTGGCATGCATAAATCCTCAGGAAGTCACCAAGGATAAAGCAGCACAAGAGACCGTCCTCAATATCCTACTCTAGAGGCATTTAGGTCTTTGCTTCTGGGTAGTTCTCTCACCTGACCCCTCACGGGGCACCCCTTAGTCTGTGAGATAGGAGAGACTTTTAGGTCATGGGCTGAGGAGGTTAGCCAAGGCAGACTATCTTAATGGCACTGAGACACCAAAAATGTATAATAAATTCATATTTCACAGCGAAATAGTCCCCTCCTTCATAATGTCAGCGCAATACCAAAAATAAATAGCAAATTTATATTGTACTAAGAAATACATGGAAGGGAGTCTGAAAGAATGGTAAGCTGACACTGGTCCTAGTTCCATTCGGTTCGGTGAGAATAAATGTTGCTTCCCATGATGGTTTATATATATTTTTTAAACTGATAATCATTGAATTATTTACATTTGTAAGGCAGCTACATTTATTTCCATTTGATAACTGGGCAAGTATCTGGTCTGAGCACCTTTTATAGTGGATTCTTTTTGCACATTGCATCACCCCACAAACACACACACACAAATTATGCAGCACTTCCCTTTCAAAGGAATACCAAACAAGCATACATTTTGTAAAGTAAATTTCCAGTGGCAATCAGATAGTAAGCACACAGTGTAAGATTTTTGTGTCCAGAAGGATGCTAAACATTTTGGGCAAACTGGACTGTATTTTGAAATGCAGGGTTGGTTGAATGTGGAGAGAGAGCGAGTGCAGAGCTGAGCTGGAGGTTGATGGATTTATGCTCGGGATCAGACAGATCCTGTGAGATATTGCAGCCACTTCAGTATGGCTTACTAGCTGCCTGAGTTTAGTGCAGTTTACAATGATTGATGTTAATAGAAATGGAAGTTGGGGGGGGGGGGGCATAACACCTCGACTTCCTGGGAGATTTAGCTCCTAACGCACTCTGTTAAGTTTATTCACATGCACGAAATCAGGTGTGGCTGAACTAATAAAGCCAGGAAAAAGAGATTTTATTGAGCAGATAGTGAGATTAACGGTTATTAGGCAGTGTTTGAGCTAGGATCGAGTAGGGTCTCTTATCGTGGCGTAGATAACAGCTTGGAGCATGCTAGAAATTGATGATTGGTAGTTTGTGCATTTCATTTTTTGATTGTACAGACCACAGCAAGCAGAGCTCTCTTTCACGTTTTTTAAATCTCTATTTAAATTGTACTTAACCTCAACAACATTTAAAATTGCATTGTAAGCGGCAGAGAAAAGCAGTTGTCATCATAACTCCCAACAGTCTCCGTTCATTGTTTTATACAGCTGTAGAATATTTTCCTGCAGTGTGTGTGTTTGTATGTGTGTTGGGGGGGGGTCTAGTCTGTTGTGGCCCTCCATGCACAACCCCTTTTTCTCAGGTTTGCACGTGGGGTTAGCAAGACTCACACCACCACCCTGGCACGGTAGTTCTTCCACACCATGCACTCACATGCACACTCACATCCATAGCCACTTTAGAGTGTCCAGTCCACCTACTGCATGTCTTCAGCTCAGTTGTTTGACACCTTTCATCAGTTCTGCAACTCTGTGATTTCTCACTTAAATGGGGTTTTTACTTCACCACCGAACTCACTGCAGAATGAAATATTTGAGCAAGCTCTTGGCAACTTTGGGTGAGTAACATTATACAGTTTGTATAAATAAATAACCGGACTGTAGGAATGCCCTTACTGCCAGTAATGTACTAGGAATGCTAGCTTTGGTCATTTTATGTGGTAGTTAGTTTTGTCTGTGTGACAGGCAATGCGTTTACTGTGTTACCACTATTACTTTGATAAAGTAGTCTGTTAAATGGCAAGCAGGCAGAGTCCATGAGTTAATGTGACTAAAATAACCTTATACTAGTGAATTTGCCTTATAAGTGTGTAGTTTATGCTGAATCGGGCTGCTTCCAATTAAATGACTGTACATAAATTATGTATTGAGTAACTGCAAGGTAATGCAATGCAAAAATAATATTTACAAGAAAAAAGTATAAGAAAAATAAAACAGAGTAGATGAAGTGAGAAACCTTATTAAAAGTCATAAATGTGTGTCACATGGTTGATTTTTTTATGCAGGCTTCAGATATTTAAAACAAAAATAATGAAGGGTAATTCCTAATTTTAAATACCGCATTACAAGTATAATAGTTCACAGTTTTATTCAGTCTAATCTGGGTGATCATAAACCGTAGACTGGCAACTTTAGGAACACATTAACATTTATAAACCTACAAGGGGTGTAAAGTTGGTAGAAGTATGCCTGGTCACACAGTACCTAATACAAATTATGTAATAGTGACAAAGCAATTTCAAAGCACTGATGTAATTCCATGGAAGAGTTCAGAACTCTGCACAATGAATCACTGCTGACTATTATTCCCGCAAGTTTTTCCCTACACGATGTTCTATGAAGTTTCTACCAAAACGCGCCTAACTCAACTACAATAGAGAATTATTTGGAGGAGCAATTCAGGAGATTATAAAATGCGTTCGCATTGTTTTTATTTATTTAAGCACAGAGTCTTAATAGAACTACATTAAGGTTTATGACTGTTCCTTAGTTTAATTTATTATATATATATAGATTTGTATTTTTAATTTGCAAACTGCAATATGAATTATGCGCAAAAAATTCATTGTATTCAACATTAAAGCATCGCTTATAACAGTTTGTTATTTGATTTTGGAAGCTATGCATTGTTACTTTAAATGGTTAATGAGACACCCAATTATATAGGGCTTGGTTTCCATCTAACCAATTTATGTTGTATATAAGCACTGTAATACAGAACTTTTATTTGTCTGATGAAGCGTGGCTGTGACCACGCGAAAGCGCTTACCCTTCAACTATATCTATTATAATAAAGAAGAGTTTTACTTTTGCTACGGCTGCCGAGAACTTTTTTGAATTGTGGATTTGTAAAGCCTGTTTAACAGCAACCGCTCAGCATTTTAACCTCATTGCGTTGAGATCAGGTTTCTGCTTTTCGCAGATTATAAAATCACCTGACTCTGCAACCTCCAATAGCTTCTCCGATGTATTTGAGTTAGGCGTGATTTTTCACAGCATATTGATGATTGGTTGAACCCGAACTGAAAAAAATGTACAGTGCCATACTAGTGTCCACGTTTTATTTATTTATTTTTTTTGAATTGTCAAGGAGACATTAATCATAATATCCTTGACAGTGACTCCATATGATTTTGTCTCCATGACAGTTCAGGAGAAAAAAAAAAAACGTAACTTGAAAATGGAACAAAGATTCTAATGGACAAAAGGGAACGGCGCGTGCCCCTGCGCCCATGCCTAAATCCACCATGGGTACTGTTAAAGTTAAATCTAGTAAAATAAAACATGGACCAGAATGGAGGTAAGGGAGTCACACAATCAGCCAGAAGGGGGTAGCATGTTTCCAGATAAGCAGCAGTTGTTTTTCCTTTTGAGGACCTGCAGTGTTTTTCCCTCTCAGGACCGGGCTAGATCCTCAGATAACTGTATGGTGGGGCAAATACTTTACCAACATATAGATGTTTAAGTGTTGAACATAAGAGACTCATAAGCTAAATCATTTAGGATTACACACAGCCTACTAAAAAGAACAGCAGCAATGCCAGCTTCAAGGGCATAGGAGTGTAGGGGGGATAACGCCATGATTATGGCCCATGAGACTGGAATTTGTTTATTGGCTCAGGAGCTTGGTGAAGCAGGCAGGGAGAATACACATGCCTATTCTGGTGGGGGCGAGGGGGGGGGGCTAGAACTGAATGCAACAATAGTCTTGCTGAAGAAGTGGCATATGCAGTCTAAGGGGCATGCAGGGCACCAAGCTGCTGTCTGTTGACAGCCTTTGTTGACCAAGTACATGCCCTTGCTTAAGGAAAGGACCAGAGGCCTAGTGGTGGCACAGTCTGCATGCACACCCTGCCATCCAGGAGGCGAGGGTAGGACATTCAGAAACACCCTTATAGCAGGGATGGCAACAAAGGAACAAGGAATCTTGTTGTCTAAATGATTGCCTGTCCAGACAGCTTTCATCTTTGTGGATTTGGTGAATGACAATATCATAAGGGAAGAAATGTGGTCAAATCCAGTGTAGGGAGTCTTGATGGTTGTCAAGTGCAAGGACAAAAAAATATCCAGAAAAAAATGACAATCAATTAGCAGAGCAGGTCAACATTACCAATGGCTGACAGGCTGACAGGCTGACAGGCAAGTATGAATCAGAACAGAAGAGAAAAGAGACAAGAACAGGGGAGGCATGAAGGACCCAAAATACATTTGTGAAAAGCAGCACTATAAATGTGAAACCTTGCATTCTGACTTACAGTACTGTGTAACTGTCTGACTTACAGTACTGTGTAATTGTCTGACTTACAGTACTGTGTAACTGTCTGACTTACAGTACTGTGTAACTGATGGTTTCTGTTTGTAGCAGATAGAGAGGGAACTCATAATTTGGTAGGACAGAAGGAGAAGGTCACCGCAGGGCTGTAGTCTGATGGCTGTTAAAGGACTTTTGTTTTGGGAGTAAGGAGATGTAAGTTGCTGAAAAGGCTAAACCAGTGCTAAGAATAGCCAGACCTGTGACTCATGACATCATTGACATAAGATGGACCATAACTCTGGAATCAAACTTAGCTAAGGCATTCTGTGCAAATGGTTAGATTACGTACTCAAATAAGTGTTAGACTTACATCAGTGTATACCTAGAAATGGATTCGACTCAAGCTCTTTATAGCTAAAAAAAAATATAAACTTCCTTTCCTTTCTATTCTTCTTTCAGTTGTAAAAGTTCAAGAGTCAACATTCGATTATATACATATATTTACATGGGTGTAATGATTTTTATTAATGCTCAGAAAGGCTTCACTGACAATTTATTTGTTTTTTTTTAAACAGTTTGGAACAGAGATCTTTTATTCACACACACACACACACACACACACACACACACACACACACACACACACACACACACACACACACACACACTGCTAGTAGCTATGCTGCTTGGCCTCTCCCTCTCCTACTTAGTATGTCTATGAATAACACATTTATTTTTTATTTATTTATTTATTTATATTTGTTGACAGGGAGTGTCCGACTGGACATAGGTCCATTTTCAGCGGAGGCCCGGGGAGAAAAGCTCCACAGTTAAAATAAACAGACAGTAGTTACATTGGATTACATAGTGATTAACAATTTACATAGCAATTACTTACAACATATTTACAGATGAAGAACATAGTACATCAGTAGACAACTAGAATCTTTATCTGTGAAGTACATAACAGACATTAACAAATGTCAAAATAAGAAGTTCCTGCTGTATAAGTACTAGGCTTATCAGCATCTGAGCTTGCTATAATCACATACCATGCTGGTGGTGACTCATTAAACTGTGTATTAAGTAACGTGACTGATTTTTTTGTAGTTGTGCCTAGGGTGAAAGCTTGCATTTCATTTGTTCATTTATGTATTTATTTGTTTATGCAGCTAGTTGCCTTTACTTATTTATCTTATGAAGACAATTCTTTTAACATTTTTTATGACAATGTACGCTAACTGTGATAGTCCTCCTGTTAAGTAATGAGGAATGACTTTTGGAAAATGAAGTATAGTGCTGTCAGGACAGGAATGTAGCAGTAAAATTTGTTACTATGAATGTTACATGTTTAAGACTCAGGTTTGATTTGCATATTGTGCAGGTCTGAACAAGTAATTTCAGGATCTGATACCAACAGCAGGTAATGACCTACCTGACAACCTAGTATGCTTATTTTCCTATATGCAATGTTTAGGAAATTGCTGAAGAATGGGATCAGGCCAGGCATGGCTTAAAGTAATGGAATGAAACATGGTAGCTTGAATTTCACTCTTAAATAAATGCAAAATAATTGCTGGGGTAACAAAAGCCAGGGCAGGTGTACATTTCTGGAGAAGAAACAGCATTATTTATTTATTTGTTTATTGACATTTGTCTACCAGGAAGGTCCAGTGGGCTGAACAGAGCCCATTTTCAGTGGAGGCCTGGGGAGAAAAGCTCCAATGCACAATACAACAGAGTAATTACAAAACAAAACAAAATATCAACAAAATGGTTGAAATATTTATAGGAGTCCCTTCAATAAACAAAGTGACAGTGAGGTGATTTAAAAGGCAAAAGTGAGCAAATTCAGACTAAGGCAAAATATGCAAGTGGAAACGATATTACATGTAGCTGGAAAATCCAGTTAGCTCAAGCAAGGTACAACGATTTAGTATCTGAAATGAGCATCAGCAGCATATGAGGAAGAGGATATCATATGAGTTAATTGCATCAGATAGCCTAAGGTAAGCAGGCACTGCAGTTGGAAAACACAAAGAAGAATGACAGAATACTGGGACGTATAGGAAGATGTAACACCAGTATCAAACAGGAAATTATTATTTCTCTAGACAGCTGGCAAGTGCTTGAGACAGCATACAAATGCATGATCACACACTTGTAAGTTGCAGAACAGTGAATAAATTGACCAAATTCATGAAAGTGGACAGCAGGAAGAAGAGCATAGCAGATCAGCATTAAAAAGGGTTGGTAGGCAGGAATGAGATACATTTTTGAAGCAATTTAGAATTGTATACATTTGTTACATTGGGTTACATTGCAAATTATTCAGCTGATCAGTTAATGAATAACACATCATTGTAACACATTTGCAGACACACTTGGCTAGTACTAGTAGTTTTAGAGTGATATGATTCCTATGAGTTTTGAGGGTATTAATTGGCTGTATGTCTATATTGTAAATATACATGTACCAGGCCAGTACTGAAAAAAATCACTAAAGCTAATATGACGTATGAGTGAAGTGAGGGGGCAATCAAACTCTATAATTTCCTAAATTGCTCTTAAGGCATTTTGCATCCTGTATTAATGAAAACAGCCAAAGAATCAATTAGATTATCCAAATAAATTCCTGTATGACAGGTGTTAGCTCTAAAAGCATTTAGTGCCCTTTTCACAGAGGTAGGATGACACCAGTAGTAGGGAATCACAGGAAACTTTATTGAAGGGAATGGACAAATGATCTTGAATTGTGAGGATCACAGCAGTTACACTCACTCAAATACTGTAGCTCTTAGTGTTTGAAATGCTTTTTTTCTTTGATGAACTATTTCAAACTGACAACAAACATGTTATAGATGATGGCTTTGTACCACAAAAGAGGGACTAGTTTTCCAAATTACAATGACTAAGAATGTGATATAAATATGGTTGAATTATACTCCACACTGACCATGGGAGGTACATATGAGCCCCATAAATATGTACACTGGTAGTCATACATAAGGAAGAGCTCAGTACTAAAATCTGTAATCTAAGGCTAATTCATCATTTCATATGAACCTCATAAAGCGGGGCACGGTTGTTTTTAAACGCTGACCTGTAAATAATTTCTTGATGCTGCCTTTTCCACGGGTTTGGTGTTTTATGAGCCCCATAAAAGTGAGCATGTTCAAAAGCTCTAAGCAGAATGAAAAAGCAGGCTCTGAGTGTGTATATACTAGTATAGTGGAAGCAATATGTCAAAATGGACCTGATGACACTCACAGGGCGAAAACGATTATTTAATGCATTAAGACTTATAATATATTGCAATATGGTGGTAAGTATGCAATTCTGATTTGTTGGTGTTACATTTTAGCTTTTGGCAGATGTGAAGATTAACCACTGTACTAAGCACTCAACAGATTAGCTGTACAGGGAAGCCCATACTACCTTACCTACACGTGCCACTAACTAGCCTGAAAGTAGGCATGCAAGTTAACACTAAGCTGTCATTCTTCTCAGTGGTGAACCTTAGGTTCCCATGCAAATTAACCTCAGACTAGGTATGCAAATTACTTCTAAGCCCTCCTCTTTCTGATTGGCGAAACGTAAGGTTGCTGTGCCAATGGGGGACAAAAAAAAATACCCATTCAACATTTTACTGTGGCCCAGTCAAGGTAGCGATTCAACCCTCTGCCAAGAACTATGGTATGTAAGTGACTGTAACTGCTCTGATCCTCACAATGCAAGATCCCTTGTCCGTTTGCTTCAATAAAGTTTACTTGGATTCTCTACTGCTGGCATCATCCTTCCTCTGAGAAGAGGGCACTAACTGCTTTTAGAGCTCATACTTTCCATAGAGTAATTTCTTTGGGTAATATAAGTGATCCTTTGGCTGTTTTCATTGTGTCCTATAGTCCCTAAGGACTGTGGGTAGGATTCACTGGACTGTCTTTGCCTGACCTATAAGTGGATTTTTGATGTTCTGCTTCTTGTAGTAATGGTAATAGTTGTACAGGGATAGGTTTGGCTATAATTGATGCATAACAGCAGCATAGATGCACATGGTATATTAATTTCGGATTCAGGTCAACTCATCAAAGGTAGTTTTGACAAATGTAAAATATTCAAGAAATTTTCACAGAAACTGCCTTCAGCAAATAGAGGAAACTTTTTTTTTTTTTACAGGGAGGCAAGTCCTCCTGTATCCCTAAACTTATACTGTATGTACCAACTCAAGCTATACTATTGATGAAAGCAGTTTCTCTGAACATAGTTTCACATGTACACACCTGCCATCAATTAAAGAGACTCTGATTAACCCCAAATAAAGTTCAGCTGTCCTAGTAAGATTTTTTCTGATATTTACTCAGTTGCCTGCTACAGCAAAAGTCATGGTTCACAGAGAGCTTACAAAGCATCAAAGGGATCTCATTGTTGAAAGGTATCAGTCAGGAGAAGGGTACAAAAAAATGTCCACAGCATTGGATATACCGTGGAACACAGTGAAGACAGTTATCTAAAAGTGGAGAAAATATGGGACAACAGTGACGTTGCAAGGAACTGGAAGTCCCTCCAAAATTGATGAAAAGACAAGACGAAAACTGGTCAGGGAGGTTGCCAAGAGACCTACAGCAACACTGAAGGAACAGCAGGAATTTCTGGCAAGTACTGGTTGTGTACTACATGTGACAACAATCTCCCGTATTCTCCATATGTCTGGACTATTGGGTAGGGTTGCAAGACAGAAGCCTTTTCTTACACAGAGAAACATCCAGGCCCGGCTAAAATTTGCAAAACAATACATCAAGACAACCAAAAGCATGTGGTAAAGTGTGTTATGGTCTGATGGGACCAAGGTTGAACATTTTAGGCACAATTCCAAAAGGTACATTTGGCACAAAAACAACATCACCAAAAGAACACCATCCCCACGGTGAAGCATGGTGGTGGCAGTATCATGGTTTGGTGTTGCTTTTCTTCAGCTGGAACTGGGGCATTCGTCAAGGTGGAGGGAATTATGAACAGTTTCAAATACCAGTCACTTTTGGCCCAAAAGCTTCAGGCATCTGCTAGAAAGCTGAAGATGAAGAGGAATTTCACCTTTCAACATGACAATGACCCAAGCATACATCCAAATCAACAAAAGAATGGCTTCACCAGAAGAAAATTAAAGTATTGGAATGTCCCAGCCAGAGCCCAGACCTAAATCCAGTAGAAAATCTGTGGGGTGACCTGAAGAGGGCTGTTCACAAGAAATGCCCTCACAATCTGACAGATTTGGAGCACTTTTGCAAGGAAGAGTGGGAAAATGCTGTTATTAAATCAAAAGGTGCTTCAGCAAAGTATTAGTTTAAGGTTGTGCACACTTATGCAACCAGTTTATTGTACATTTTTTATTTTTTATATTTTTTCACCTAACAGATTTGTTTGTTTTTCAATTGAATTGTACATCACAGTAAAGGTGAGAAAAGTTTTGAAATGATTTATTGTGGTCTCATTTTTTTATATCACAAAACCTGGCATTTTAACAAGGATGTGTAAATGTTTTATATCCATTATATGTGAGACTGAGTACTCTGATTTGCACTGCCAGTAACTGAAGCCTCCTGGCTTGTACAGATAAAGGGAAATTCAGTTTGGTAGGAAAAAAGTAGGAGGTCGCCAAAGGGCTGTACTTTGCTGGTTGTAAAAGATGTTTTGGTTTGAGACTAAGGGAAACATAAGGTATTGAAAAGACTAAATCGTACAAAAATCCAAAACTGTGACATGTGAAATCTCTAAAGTAGGTGGGATCTTAAGTCGGCTATCAAACTTACCAAAGCCATTCTATTCAAATTGTTAGATTGGGTTCTTCATTAGGAGTCAGTTACATGTTAATATATGCATATAACCTGTACTTCACTGAGACTCATTAATGTTTAAAAAAACATAAAAGCTTCCTTTCTCTTCTATTCTCTTGGCTTTCAGATGTTAAAACAGCAATAAGAACCTAAATTAAATTATATACACAAATTTAATTGGGTCTTATGGTTTTTATTAATGCTTAGAAAGGCTTCACTGAGAATGCCTTAAATTATTTTATTTTCAGTAATAGACACACACACAAGCTGTGGGTTAAGTAACATGATTATTTATTTTTATTTATTTACATTTTACATTTCTGCCTACTGTTGCAAGGCGGCAAATTCATTTGTTTATGCATACATTTCTGTGTCTAGCTAGTTAGTTTTACTTACAAACTTGGCCAGTATTTTAATATTTGTCATGATAATGTACAGAAGCTAATGAGGAATGAGGTTTAGAAGATGAAGTGTAGAGTTGTGAGGACAAGAATGTGACAGTAAAGATTGTGACCTGTGAATGAGTTACATCTTTCAGACTCAAATTTGACTTGCATATTGTGCAGCTCAATCCGTGGTGGTGCAGCGGTAGTGTTATTGCCTCACAGCAAGAGGTTCTCCCGTTCTATTCTCAGCTGGAGTGTGGGGAGTGCCTTCTGTGTGGAGTCTGCATGTCCCGTGGTTGGGTGGGCCTTCAAAAGGCATGTGTAAATGGTCGTGCCTTCGTTGAAGGTTGAACGTCAAGCTGGCACCTCGGCGTTCATAAAAATCTACTGCCAGTCATTAACGGACCGGAGTTCTGCTGTGGTGACCCCTAACCAGGAAAAAGCCAAAAGACAAACAACAACAACATTGTGCAGCTTTGAGCAAGCATTTTCAAGTTCTGATATTGGTAGTAGATTTAGACCTGCTTGTCAACATATTTGGCTTATTTTCCTATCTGTAGCACTTAGGAAAGCACTGAAGAATGAGAACAGTCCAAGCAAGATTTGGAGTGACGGGATGATGGCAGCTTGAAATTCACTGTTAAAAAATGCAAAAATATCTCTGGATAACAAAAATGGCAGAACATTTGGGAGGGGAAATAGCAATGAAAGATGTGTCACCAGCAGAAAACAAGAAATTATTTCTCTGTAGACAGTTGGCAAGTGCTTGAATCAGTGTATACATGATCAAAAATTTGTGAAATACAGAACATGGAAGAAATTTATTAAATTCATGAATGCAGATTGTAGAAGGCTTACATTTATGTAAAATGGCAGGAAATTTTAAATTTTGTACAGTCTTTATAAATTGTCTGTCTTGAAAGGTGCCAGAAAAAATGTCTGTTGGTAAATGTCTTAAAAGAATTGTCACTATTTTTTTAATCTCTGGCAACCTACAGTTTGCTGGATGTGGAGTGCCGAAGTTATTTACTGCCTAGTTGCAGACTCAGACACCATATTAATGGTTGTTTTGTTGAACAGATAGGATAGTTTGCCAGTTTAGCTTGTAGTCAGTGTTAACCTTGGTTTAATGTGACAGTAGCTGTTACATGCTCATCTACTTTCTGTTTTGATGCAGCTAACATTTTGAATTTAAACTAACATGCTTAGAGTGGTGGGCAACTGAAACCGATTGCCGACCTTGGCATTTGGCTTTCTTTGGAGTGACACTGACACATGGTGGATCAGGAATTAAATTGAAACGGGTTACATTAAATTTAATATTTCAGTCAGGTAAGACAATTTGTAGTGATTTACTATAGTTTTCCAGCAACACTGGTAAATATGAATTAAAATTAGAAGTGGCAGAAGATGATCAAAGTTTAGAAAGCTGTAAAATGGAAAGAGATATGGATATTATGTCAATAGTAGATGAGAATACAGTATATGTACTTTTATACCATGGTGAGGCTTTACATGAAAGGAGTGTTGGTATGTGAGATGTGAGGTAAAGAGTGTAGAATTGGTGATGTTTTTAGGATGTCATTTAGAAAGGGGACTATGGAAGAAGGTGAGGAATGAATAATTTAGGATATTCATGAGTTAGTGGGGTGGCATGGTTGTTGTATATGTCTCACACAAGAGAAAGGAATAGTGCAGAATATTCAGGAGGAGTTATAGGATGACCTGGCTGATGTATGCATTTCAGACAGCAGGAAGAAACAGTGTGGATTGACATGGCGGATTTATGTTTCAGACAGCAGGAAGAAACAGTGTGGATTGACATGGCGGATTTATGTTTCAGACAGCAGGAAGAATAGTGTGGGATATTCAGAAGGAGGTGGGGGATGGCATGGCTGCTTTATACATTTTGGATGGGAAGGAGGAACAGAAGTATTAGTGATGTCAGTGTGAAGGCTAAATGTACTGATTGGCTGGCTACACTAAACTGTCCATGGATTATTGCATTTAACCTTGCCCTTCTAGTCTTGGTCATGGCTGAAAAAGGTCCATGATGGGCAGATTACTTATTGACTTAAATAAATTCAGTTACAAAAAAAGTAAAAAGTTCCATAGTAAAGAATGAGGGGAACTAAGGGAGAGAGGGATATTTTTATTAAGACGGAAAAGTAATAATATTTAGAGGCAGGATAGAGAAGAGAATAAATATGGAAAATGTCAGAAAACAGCAAAGAGATGGGAAAAGGTGCAGGGGTATTATAGAGTATACTAGAAAAGTCTGTGAGACAAAGGTAAGTAGTGAAAGATAATGACAAAGGAGCAGGCTTCATTATAGAACATGGCACAACGAAAATAAATTACTGACTCAAGAGGTAGTGTGTGTGTATGTGTGTGTGTGTGTGTGTTCACTTACACACATGCTTTGGAATAGTATCCCATCCAGGACTGGTTCTCCACTTATTCTCCTTGCCTGTCAGAAAAAGTTTCAACTCTCCCCTCTGACCCTGTACAGGATAAAGTCAATATGCATTAATAAACATAAAATGGTATAAAGTTAAATAATCAAACAAAGACCTGGTATGGCCATAGCCCTATGGAACAGTGTCTTGAGTATAACAGTTATTGTATCATAAAAAATGAGGGAGTAAAGTTTACTTAGTTTATGCCAAATCTTCATGCAAGACATTGGCAAACATAAGGCTACTTCATTTCAGAGAGGACCAAAAGTGGAATAAAAGTCTTCCATCTTGTAAACCATTCAAGGGGGGGGGGGGTGCAATTACTGGTGATATGGCTGATGTCTGTGGTTGTGAAATGTTGATTATATGAAGAACATCACTTGAATAATAAGGTCTATAAGTTGAAGTCATTTTAGAAGCATTTGTTGAACCAATATCTTCCATCTTGCATTTGAGGGGGTGATGCAGTTACTGGTGATACGGGTGCTGCCTATTGTGAAATGTTGATTACATACAGGTCATTACTTGAATATGAGGTCCATAAGAGTGTAGTCACTTTACATGTATCCCTCATGTCCTCATTTTTACAGGGATATTCTACAGCTTCAAACAGGTTGCTCATAACAAGTTCAGAGTTGCACTTTGACTGAGAAATCTATCATAGCGCAAGTTGTTTGCCATAAACTTTTTGTTGTTAAGCAAGGATGTAGGCATAAATTGGAACAGACCTTTCTTTTTGCTCCTGGAGTGTATAATTATAGATTGACAGATGTGAAACTCACCGTGGCTGTGATGTAGACCTGAGCTGTTTCTGCTACTGAAGATGGAAAGGGGTCGTAGCCTCTTAAGCTTCAAGCAAGTCAAATGTTTACCAATAAAAATAAGACTGCTGTCTGAAAAATGGAAATATAGAGTTCTGACAAATCTTGGCTTGGGTAGAATAATTTGGCTTCTTAGCAGAATTATTGGCACAAATGATAAAACAATACATTTTTGGGAAGTGTAACTATGTCTCATTCTTCAAGTATTTTGGAGAAGGTGTCATAGAGGATGACTTGTTTTATAGTTATTAAGGGAGCTTAAGGCTTCAGCTTTCACAATGAGGAGATTGCTGCTTCCTTCTGCATATGAAGTACATTTTTTCCTTTTAGCCACTGATTTATTGGGCTTGACAATGGAGTTGGCTACATACTTCATAAATATGGCAATAGCCAAAGAAAGAAGGGAAGGTAATTTAAAACAGATGATAGCTGACTTCCTTCTTTTAATGCAGAAGTAATGGAATGGATTTGGGTGAGAGGGTGTAATGCTTGCATTTGTTAGAAGTCACAGGCAGTTTGGAAGGTGACAACTCATTAGTGCTAGTCTTTTTTTAGGTGAAGGGGCAGGTAGTATTAGGGATTAGAAAGGACTAGAATCCTGCAAGAAGTCCATGGAGCAATGCTGCAAGGATACTTGAGAAGTTGTGAAACAGGCCTAGTCTAATTATCATCATCATCATCAACCACCGCCTTTTTCCCATCCCTTCATGGCATCAGGGTAATGTAGCAACTGTTGCTACCTCTCAATTCAAAACAAGTCTCCTACCTTCTTTGACAGTCATGCAAATTGTTGGAAACATTATCAAATATAGACATCTATCGCCTGGCTGGACATTTTGTCTCTTTTTGTCTTCTTCCTGTCTTCCAAAATTTTTACTAAATTGTCTCCTTTCCTATACATGTAACCAAACTGCTGTAATCCGTTCTCCTTGGCCTTCTCTGCCTTCTGTCTTGATGTCCCACTTTTTTTGTCTGTCCAGTGGTGTGCATCCTACAAAACATTGGCGGCACATCATTTACATCACATCAAGGTTTCTCAGCTGCTCTGCCTTCATTACCTAGGTTTTTATTCCATACAGAAGCATGCCTATCAACCTCTAAGAGCAAGAAATCATCCATAAATAATAGGAGACAATGGTCCAAAAATAGGGACACGATTTAGATATTGTTCTTACAAACTTAGAAAGTTGATAGAATAATGCCTCTTGCATTAGCATGGATTTTATGAAGGGTTTGAAGTGTATAACTCAAATGTCTGGCATTATTTTCTGACTTCAGTCCTCAATGATTTGTCAATGAATTGCCAGAAAACCAAAATTTTATGAGAAATGGACCAAAATATGAGGTGAAAATCTGGAGAGATGAAAGATATATACAGAAGCACTGTCTGCACCACTATTTTGTACACTTTATTTTTAGATTCTTTGCGTTAAATTGCCACACACTACCCCTGTCACTTTTTGCCAATTGGCTGCAGCACCTCAGATTCTAGCTTTGATGTCCTCTTTCAGACTTCCCTTCTCCTTAACATGTCTTCTACATACTTAAAGCTGTTAATCTGTTCTATTATTTTCCCATTCTATCTCAGTTTTCAGCTTTTGCTGATTCCCCTCCATTTACTGCCATGACCACTACGTTGTCTGTACTCAATTTCATCACTATGCCTTCAGTTTTGCAAAACAGTCTATTATCATTTGTTGAAACTCCTGTTCAGAGTCTGGTTGTAGTGCCACATTGTTTGTATAAAGCAACTTTATTGATCTGTCACCTGCAACTTGTTTGCTAATGTAGCCCATCACTCCTGTGAGCATGAATGGGTTCATGGCTGAACCTTGATGCAGATCCAATCACACCTGGAAACTCTCTGTGAGTCCGAACACTTTGTAATTGTGTCACTAGGTCCTTGTATATAGCCTATAGTAATTTTACCAGTGTTTCCGAGACTACAGACCACGAAAAGACTGCCCATATCAGTTTGCTTGGGACTTTATCATATTCTTTTTCTGGGTCTAGGAATGACCATTTGGACTCTTTCCACATCTCAACTTCTTTTCTACTATCTGTCTCACTGCAAAGATTGGGTTGGATGCATTGTTTCCTGATCTGAATTGAAATGGCTATCTCCCATATTTCTTCTACTACTTTACGTATTTATCAGTCAGACTCTCCAGCACTTTCATGCAGTTTAACAGGTGTTTGATATCTCTGTACTGCTCACAACTGTTAATATCCCCTTTCTTCTTGAACACTGGCACTAGAATACTTAGTTTTCAGTCATCTGGGATACACCTTTCTCTTCATACTGCAATGAGTACTGTTAAGGAGCCACTTCTCCCCTAATCTTAAAATACATTTTTTTGTATTCATCCTTTGCTGACCAGGTTAGTCCCACCAGGCTAATGGCCTCTTCAGGGGAGAACTGAGGTGGTATTTATATTAATAGGGGAAATTTGGCCAGAGCATCATGGAACTTCCTTTATTTGTCATTGTTGTAAGTTGGACCCATTTTGCAGGAGCAGTTCCTGTTTCCATTTCAGGTGCAGAGGTGGCCTGTAGAAACAAGGAGGCAGATGGAGAAAGGAGGAGATGATAGAGACATGAGAAATGGAAGAGAAAGCAAATATCAAGACTGGAGAATGTGCGCAGGATTCTGAGGAGATGTTTCAAAGAAATCTGTTTGGTGGAGATGAGTCAGCAATTGAGTGATGTCTAATTACAACCCTCCATTTTTGAGGGTTGAGGGATGATTCACATAAAGAAATAGAGAAATAGAGTGAGCCAGAAAATGAAGGAAATGTTTCCTGAGGGAACATTATGGATAAAATATAAAAGGATGATGGAGAGACAATCCTGAAGAATTGTGAAATGGAAAAGAAAACATGCAGAGAAAGTAAAAGAAGGCAAAAGGGGAGTAACAGAAAATAAGGCCGAAGAAAATGAAAAATGTTTGTGGTAAGTATTCAAATTAAAGAAGACAGAAAAGGACAGGTATGAAGTGTGAGACAATTTAATGGCTCCTCTGGATGTAAAAGCACATGAGATAAGAGCATTTATTCTTACTACCAGAGACATTTTGTGACATTATATTTCAGATTGTTTTTTCAATGGAAACTTTTCTTGAAGAATATGAAAAAAAGAAAGAATGTAACCCATGGAATCTTTGTGTGATGAAAGTATTTAACAAGGAAACAAAAAAGAAAATTCATGTAAGATTTTGAACAGAGGTACAAAGAGATACTTTTGAAAGGACATCTGAAAAAATGATGTAAAGGAGTACTGGACATTGCAAAGGTTTATGACAAAAGGGGTCTATTGACTGGTTGCTGGGATTGTATTATTGTGTTAAAAATAGAAAGAGAAAGAAATTATACATACATAGACCAAGCATGATATATGTGGAGGGGAAGAGAGGTGCTGTAAACATTGGGGACAACCTAAAACATGTTTTTTGTGTGTGTGGAAAAGATGGACATCTGATAAGTAAATGTGACAAAAGAAAATTTTATATTTGTGGGAAAATGGGGCATAATGCAAAAAAATATGAATTGAAATGTTATAAATGTAACAAAATTGGATGAATTACAAAAATGAAAATAAGATTAAGGAAAAAGAAAAAGAAAGAAAATGAATAAGGAGAAGACATTTTACAAGTAGCTGAAATAAAAGAAAAATTAGAATAAAAAAATAATAAAGAGAACCTAGAAGAAGGTTCTGAAATAAGTGATAAAGAAGACATAAAAAAGAAAGAAAATTAAAAGGATAAGTACAAAAAAAAATTCTAATGATTGGGGGTTGGCATAATGGTTAACATGTTTCTCACACTGGCAGAAGGTAATTCAATTCTCACCTTTGGCAGGGAAATTGTCTAGGCCCAGAATAGCTGTTAAGAAAGCTAGCCTAGGAATTAGCTATGAACGTATGAAACCATGAATCTAAGGAAAATGGAAAATGAAAATTTTAGGGTGCTCTCTGTAAATGTGAAGATTTTAAGAATATAAGAAGAACAGGGATTTTGGAGTGGTGTCATACATGTGATGTAGATGTAACTATATTAGAAGACAATATTTTAACAAATGAAGATTACAAACAGAGAAACTATGGGGAGGAAAGATAATCTATAATTTGGGAAATGAGAGATGATCTGGAATATCTGTATTCTGTAGAAATGCAGTAAAGATATTAGATGCAACTTTAGCAACAATTGGAAGATTAACCATTGTAGATTTAAAATGGAAAGAACAAGTATATAGAATTATAACATTATATGCCTATCCTAACTGTAAAGAAATGGAAAGCTTATTTTGTCCGATTTTAGACTATGTAGTAATAAATATGAATATTATAATAAGAGCAGACTTTAACTGTGATTTAAGAGGCAAGTTTAAAAAGAAAGGAGATTATATAAGAAAAATGTTAGAAGTAATAAGATGTGGGCAAGTTAAAACTTTGGGACAAAAATTAATGGACTTACAAAAGGGATATGTATAGAACTGAAATAAATTATTCTATAGCATCAGAAGTTTTAGTTATAGGAGAAGGGGAGGTAGCTAAAACAGGATTTACTGATCATCCTGCAATATGTCTAGAGATAAAGGAAAACAAGGCATATATAAAAATAGGCAAAGGAATAAACAATAAAAGGAGAAAGCACGGAATGAATGAGGAAAGAGATTAGTAATATAGTTATGGAAAGATTATATTATTATGAGAACATTTTATAAACATATATCTGAATGGTGGACAATGTTTAAGGAAAAATATAAACATTTTTTACAGTGTCACTATGATGTAAGAAAAAGTAGGGAAAGAAAAATATAAAAGAGCACATACAGATGCATCGGAAGATTTGAAACATAATGACAGAAAGTACTTTAACAAAGAAAAAGAATTATATGAAAGAAATCAAGAAATGTTATATAAGCAAAAATATTTTTACAAGGAAAAAGTTAACAAGTATTGAGTTACTTAAGCGGATTAGTAAAGGAAGATGGTAGTGTGAGTAAAATCAAAAGAGTCCCAGAGAGTAGGCTGTGGCACACTTTTTAATAAAAGACCAAACACAAACAATAATGTAAGCATTTTTCCACCAAAGTGCTTTTTCAGAAAAATACCATCTCAATAAACATTTATATAATAAAATCAACAATCAATTATTAAAATAAGCAATTATCACTTAACTAGATCCTTGGATTTCAAAATGAGCTTTAAAGAAACCTTGTCATTAAGCCCAGGTTTTCTTTCAGCACTAAACCTCAAAATCCAATGGAGCTCTCTCTGCTCAGTGTAGTTCCTTAAATCACCACCTCGTGGATTTTCAAACACTACCTCAACTATTTTAAAAACAAAACTATGTGTTAAACCAGAATCTTAACACATGTTTAGCCAAAGCATTAGTAACCTCACACTTTTTTATGGCATAAGCATGCTCACGAATCCTCTCAAAGAACATCCTATTTGTTTTTCCTATATAATAACAATTACAGTCCCTGCAGGTAGCTAAATAAACTAAATCCTCGGTCTTAACTTTAAAGGAAAAAATCTGTCCAGAAACTGGATGTGTAAATTCATTAGAACCATCGATATATGAACAATATCTACAGCTGCCACAAGGGTGAGTCCTTAGAAAAGGCTGTGGTTGTGGGGACTCCTTGTAAGTGTCTCTATAGCAGAGGTGTCGCTTCAATGACTTGTTATTTTTATAGCTAAGTAGGGGTTTCTTACCTGCTAAATCCTTAATACAATGGCCAGTGGTTAAAATACCCCAATTAGAAAAAAAAATCACCTCATTAACTTGTTTAATGTCACTGGCATATGACAAGATCAAGGGAATCCATACACCACTTTGTGGGTCAGATCTCATATCATGACTATCTCCCTTATCTGAGAAACAGGGCTTAGCCCTATCCGCCCTAAGACTCTTGACTTCTCTTGTCACTGTTTCAACTTCAGCTATAGCCTCTAGCTAGGAACTCTTCTGAGAGTGTCCCCAAATCAATTAAAAATCCTTCTTCTGTGTTATTCAATTTTGACATTCTCATGCCTGGTCCCTTCAAGACATTATTATAGACATGTGATGGGTGCATACTGTTGTGCTGTAAAACAGTATTCTGTCTACAAGGTTTCCTATACAACCTAGTAGTAAAGCTGCCTGAAGCATCCCTATTAATCCTAACATTCAAGAATATCACTTCATCAGAAGATACAGTAGATGTGAGCCTTAAAAAAGGGGTGGTTGTGTTAAGATAATCTAAAAAACCATTTCGCTGTAAGATGTCCCCCTTCGAAAACAGTATGACATCATCAATAAACCTTCTATAAAATGAAATAAGGGTACTATAATGACTGTCAAAAATAAAATGTTCTTCCCAGTAAGCCAGCACCATATTGGAGTAGCTACTGGCACAGGATGTGCCCATAGCTATGCCCTTTTTCTGTAAAATTCTCTAAAATAACTTCTAAAAACAAACACAAAAGATCAATATGTTTCAGATCATAACCACTGTGCTTTGATAAATACTGTTTAACCATGGCGATGCCATCTGTATTAGGAATGCAAGTGAACAGGGATTCAACATCCAAGGTCACAAGCAGACATTGTGATGCAACTTCACTGTTTCATTCACAAAGGCATACAATTCTTTTAACTGTCCAGTGTCATTCAATACAGTTTTAGCTTTCAATAACACTGGTTGTAACTGTTGATTGACATAGATTGAAAAAGGTTTGGTAAACCACTTCCTGCCAGAAACTATAGGTCTGAAAGGAGGTGTAACCATGTCTATGTGTATTTTGGGAAGTCACTGACAGATGGGAACAACTGGATGTTGAACATTTAAATATTGTGACAAACTATCTGTAATAAAGAAATTATGTACACAATCATGTACAGTAAAATAAACTGTACATTGCAAATCCCAAATAAAATCCTGTTCAACCTTTTCATAAACATTAATAACATGTAACATCTGCATCATAGAATGTACATAGAAGGCACGGTCCAAAATAATCGCTCCCCCCTTATCTGCCATTTTAATAATAATACTGGCATCATTCTGTAAGGCTTTCAAAGCTACTCGCTCTACTTTACTCAGATTGTGAAACATATGTCCACTATTATTAGCCAATGCAACTTCAGGCGTTTTACTTAAGAACTTAGATAAATCCTGCTCACATTTATTAATAAAAACTTCTAAGATGGTAGTGTAATGAGAGAAATAAAAAAGGTAAAAGGAGAAACAGAATTCAGGAAAAGATTGTGAATAGTGTAGTATAATATGTACAAGAAATGTTTAAAGAGAAAAGAAGGTAGTGAAAAACATTTAAATTAAAAGTTAACAGTAAAAGAGATTAAAGAGCTGGAAAAAGAGATTTCTTTAAATGAGGTAAAGTATTAGGAGAGGTAAGTATATACTCATCTGCAGGACCAAATAGAATAGGGTATGAAATGTGTAAAAATTTAAGGGATTGGCAAAAAATATTTTAAATATTTTGAATCAATGGTTAAATTAAGGTTTTATGTATAAAGAATTATGTAGTGAATACTTAAATTCATCTGGAAGATGTAAGATAGAAAAAAATTAAAAAAATGTAGACCGATAGTAGTGAATCATAATTATAAGATGTTTAAGAAAATAATACAGAAGAAATTTGAAACTAAAATGGAAAATATTGTGGATGATTTTATATATATATATATATATATATATATATATATATATATATATTCACTTCATAATAATAATAATAAATTTCCGAAATATCAAATTTCATATGGCCGAGACCATATGATCGAAGTTTTGGAACCTCAACATTGTAAAATAAGTCCACAAACACAACAAAAAAAAAGCCTCTCACCATTATTGCAGGGGGACTTCCCCCCCTGCACGGCCGGCCTTAGGCATAGGCGAACTAGGCAACTGCCTAGGGCACCATGCAGGCCAGCCTTGTAAAGGGCGCAATTTTTATTTAGGTATTTATTTATTTTTCTCAGGCCATAAAGTTTGCACACTTCTTGGCGCCCTGTATCTAAGTCAAGGGCACTGGAACCATAGGGCAAGGGAGATGAGTGCCTGCCCACTTCTACAGATGCAGCAGTAGGCTTCAACAATTTAAACAAAAAAAAAGTTCTTTGCTACTCAGTACAAGTCTTCTCCTTTAAGGAGGAACATACATGCATCACAACGTCAGCATGGATCTAAATGGATTCTGCAGTACGGAGTGAAATTTAAGCGTGCGGTTCCCTTAGCTAAGTTTTGGTTTAATCCTGTCCTAAGTCTGTGTCTGCATGTGGCCATTTCATTTACAAAGTGTGTGTGTGTGTGTGTGTGTGTGTGTGTGTGTTTTTAAACAGTTAATTTCTGTATACACATCCCCTTTTTATGTCATCTTGTATTTTGCCTTTCGATCTAAATGAGGCACTAAAGTTACTAATTATATTTATATTTGTAAGTGAACAAATATCAGGAGCAAAATATGAAGCAGTGGTATTTACCTTACACCACAGACTGAATATAGATTGCCATTTCCTTAACGTTTGAAGTGTCAGTTCTCCTTTCCTTCTTAAGCAGTTGTTTCATATATTTAATTTCTATTTGTTTCTGTAGTGATATATATCTGTACACGAATACATGCGCGCACGAGTGTGTGTTTGTCTGTGTGTGTCGGTATCCTAGAGACTGCTAAGAGGTGACCTGTGTCTGGCATACAAGGCATCTTCCAACCAATGATGGATTTTCTGTACATCAGCAAGTCCAATGGCATCATGGAACAGACTCCCCATCCACATAAAACAAAGTTCAGCCCTGTGACTGTCCATAGTCAAACACAACTTAGATTTACCGATGGGAAGCAGAAAATGTACTCTAAGAGTGCTACCTGAGTGGGTCCCCTCAAATTATTTATGGTATGAGCCCAGTTATTTTCATGAAGGGTAATATATAATTATGAGCCACAGTCTCTCTCTCTGTATATATCTGCATACATATGTGAGTGTGTATTAAAGGGGGTATCTGTTGCTGTGCTGTGTTTTCTGGTAACTTGGGTTGATGGGTGCTGGTAAAGGAATCTAGCCTCTCTAGAGATCTCTTGTTGCTCTGCATTGCCTGTTCCCTAATATTAAATTTTAATTGAGTGTGATTGTGTTATTTGCAAAAGTGATGCAGTTGATATGTCTTAACTTCCCAAACGCAGAAATAGTTGGAAGAGTGCACATAAACTTGACAGACTCTACTGACATTTTTCCAGTTAGAATGAATATTTATATTGAGCTTATTTCTACATCTCCAGACCAACTCCCTTTGTATTAAACAAGCCTAACTTCAGTCTGACCTGCACTTACTTCAGCGATGGCTAATCCAGCACAGCTTACTTCTGAATGCTTCTAAAACCAAAAGTACATTTTTGGAACACCCTATAGTTTCTCTCTCTCTGTAACTGTTCAGCCATTCCATTTCCGGTCTTATCACGTCCATTATCAAAACCACACCTCCTTCAACTAACTGGGTTCCTGTTCGGATAAATCTCTTAACGTTTATTCCCACATAGAAAAATTCAAAAATAAATGTCCTGCTTTTTCTGGTAAAAATCTGTCCTTTTCTTTCTCCCTCTACCAGGCCAGCTGGTGATAAAGGTGTCCTATCCTAGCTTAAGTTTAGTCTTCCCATTACTGCTTTTGCCTCTAAACAAAACACCAAACCATTTTCTAATTCCTTTTGTCAATTCATTACCAGTTCTCTTCCTCAAGAGCACCACTGCCTTGCACTCGACAAAACAAAATGGTTCCCCATTAAACAGAGAGCTGACCTTCTACTAGGTACTCAGCTCTTCAGGTTACCACTTTGTTCTTGCAGTTTATGTCCATAGTCTCAGACTGTGCCCTCCCTATAATCCACCAGACCTGCATTCTACATACTTGGGTGCCCTTTCATTCTGTCTGTCCCTTTTTTGTGTCTCTGGCAGTTCCTCCTTCTCCTCCTGAAAGAAAACTCCAACTTACCCAACTTAAGCTGGCGAAAGATCCTGTCTCTGAAAAGGGTACATCACCTAACTCTCTTGATCCTGATGCAAGCACGCATAAACACATGCATGTGCTCACAATCACACATGCATACACAGAAACAGACACACACACACACACACTCTTTTATACCTGATCACCCAGACCAAACTATGGTTTTGTTTATCAAATGCACACTGTGTTGTAGAATTTGAAAGCAGTGTTAGTAGCATAATTGTCTTTGGTGCAGGAGGCTATGGATTCTATTCCCACACCATGTAGATGGAGTATTGATATTGTAGTACCCATTTGATTGCTGATTATTTGGGGCTTTTTAAGGGGGAATAGGGGTTCTACACTCCTGAGTATGTCCTCCTTTGTATGAGATTCCTAGTAACTATAAACGTGTTGTCAGTTTTAGCCATTTCCTATTGCAATATTAATGGTAATATAGGCATTTAATTCCTCAAGAACAACAGGCACTGAATTTGTAGATGAAACATTGAGATGTAAAGTTGTTTGCTGGAGGCAACTTCTTCATTAGTTATACATTATTTATTTATTTATTTCAGTTTGATGACCGGGGAGGTCCACTGGGCTTGGGGGGCCCATTTTCAGTGGAGGCCCAGGGAGAAAAGCTCCACAACACAAAGTTTACTTACATGAATAGTTTCAAAGACAGTTTGCATTACAAACAAGTTGCATTCAAAAAAGAAAAAACAAACAATTACAGTTTTGTTCAGGAGAAAAAGACAGGCATATAGCATAATAGCTAAATTTTACTGTTTAGTTACATATGCAATCTACATTTGAGAGCGAGGTTAGGAAGGTAAGAAGGTTAGCCAGGTGTAAAGGGGGAGGAGAGCTTGAGAGGTATGGGCTGAAGAGTACAGTTGCATTTCCTGTTTAGATAGAGGTAGGAATGAAGTTGAGTTTTAAAGTTATTAAGGTTGTCACAGGTCCTCAGTGTGGAGGGCAGAGCATTCCATTTTTAGCTAGGGAAAAAGAAAGCAGAAGCTGACCAGCTGGGCACTTGGGTTTTTGAACGGTAATCAGGTTTTGGTGGGTAGAACTAAGGGATCTGAGGGGGGTATATGGTTGTAGTATATTGGATAGTGCAGGGCAGTTAGTGGGTTGGAACAATAATTTGTGGGCTGTGGTGATTTGGAGAAAGTCAAGTTGATTGGGGAGTTCAAGCCAGTTTAATGAGTGAAGGGAGGTGCAGTGATGAGAGGAGGATTTGGCATTGGTGACGAATCTGGAGATTTTGTTGTAACATACTTCCAGTTTGGAAGTAAGTGTGGAAGATAAATTAGTGAGCAGAGGAGCGCCATATAGTAGAGAGGGAAGGAGATAGGTTGTGGCGAGAGTTAGTCTGGTGGTAGGAGAGAGGAAGTGGTTGTTTCTGTAAAGTAGGCCAAGTTTTATATGTGTTTTCTTGATGTTTAGCTGGATATGAGTGTTAAATTTTAGGTGATCATCAATGGTGACACCAAGAAGTTTGGCAGAGGGTACGATCTCGATAGTGGAGTTGTTATGGCTGGTAATTTAAAGTGAGTTTTTATCAAGAGGGGAGGATTTTGAGGGAGGGAATAGAAGGATCTTAGTTTTGTTGGCATTTAGTGAGAGGTGATTTTGGAGCATCCAGTTTTCGGTGGTTGAGAAGGCAGTTTGTGTCAGAAATTGGAGCTCTGTTAGGTTAGTGGTGCAGCAGATCAAAGTGGAATCGTCAGTGTATTGCACAATTTTGGTATTAGGTATGGCTTTGTGGAAGTCATTAATAAAGATATTGAATAGCAATGGGCCAATTATGGAACCTTGGGGTACTCCAGTGGGGATAGGAAGGAAATTGGAGGTGGCCTGGCCCCATTTCATGGCTTGGGACCTGTCAGAAAGATAGCTGGAGAACCATGAAAGAGTTTTTTGGGAGAGATTGAGATTAAAGAGATGGTATCAAATGCTTTAGATAAGTCCAGCAGAATAGAGGATACCATATTACCAGAGTCACAGGCTAAATTGACAGTATGTAAGAAGGAGAGAAGGGCAGAGTTGGTACTGTGTCCTGGGTGGAAGCCGTGTTGGGTAGGAGAGAGTAGCTGGTGTTTGGTAAGGAATGGCAAGAGCTGCAGGTAGATGCATTTTTCAAGAAGTTTGGAGATTGGGGAGAGGATGGCTATGAGGTGAAAATTGGAGACATTACAGTTTTTGCCACCCTTGTGGAGTGGAAAAATAAATGCAGTACACCATAGTTTGGGTACATAGGATTCAAGTAGTGATCTATTGATCAGGATGCTGATAGGCAGAGCAATAACATCTGAAGCTATTTTTAGGAAGGAGGAAGGAATGCTATCAGAGGCATTGGAGCAAGGCTTTAGTTTAGAGAGAAGTTTCTTTAATAGGTTGGTGGAGACGGGTTTGAATTCGAAAGAAGGGGGGAGAGAAGGGAGGGGAAGATTGAGCAGGGTGGGGTGGAGGGTTATTGTTAGTAAAGGTCTTGGTTAGCTCAGCAATAGAAGAGGTGAAGAAGGTATTGAATAGTGAGGCAATTTCAAGGTCAAATTTGCTGGTGTCAGGACTGGGTTTGTTTTTTGTACCTGGCCTAAGGAGGGAATTAATAGAGTTCCAGAACTGTTTGGGGGTTTCTTGCATGATTTGCTTGTAGTTTGATGTAGTAAGACTTTTTATCTCTAATGACTTGTTTTTTGGATAGGTTTCTCAGCTGTTTATACTTAAGCAAGATTTCTGGCTGTTTGTATTGGAGGTAGGCTTTCCAGGTTTTATCCCTTTGTAGCATAATCTTTTTGGTATCTTTGGTGAGCCATGGGGCGGTCTTAGTTTTAACTCTTTTTGTTCTTATTGGAGCTAGGGAGTTTAGGGCAGTTACAAATGTTGAATTGAAATAGTCAATGGCTGCGTCTAATGGTAGAGTTTTTAGGGGGTTCCAGTTAATTAGTTTAAGGGAGTCAGAGAAAGTAGTAGGGTTAAAGTTAAATATGTTACGAGTATGAATGTACTGGTGAGAGTGTGGGGAAGTGGGTGTAGCTCGAAGGATGAAAGCAGGGAGGTGGTCTCCTAATGGGTCAGGAATAACACCAGATTTTATGATTTTGTTAGGATGAGATACTAGGATCCAGTCAAGTATGGAGCCTGGGGGGTTGGTTTTGTTAGATCTAGTAATGAAGTTAGTAAGTTGAGTGAAGTTAAATAGTTTGATTGTTATGGTGGGATTAGGGTTAATGATTTTTTCCCAGTCAATATTTACATCTCCCATAATGTAGGTTTCTAGCTTAATATTAGAGGAGGTCCAGGAGAGGATGTCTTCCAGGGTATTGATGTTGTTACCAGGAGAAATATAGAGGGAAATGCTGCAGATGCTTTTATGGTTGCTTATTTTTAGTAGGCCAGTTACAAGTTCAACATTATTGAAAGAAGGGATGGGATTAGGGTAAGGAGTGATGGACAAGTGGTTGGAGTAGATTAAAGCTACACCACCACCTCTTCTACTTAGGTGGTTAGATCGGAGAGAATGAAATCCAGGGGGAAGGAATTCGGAGTCACTTATGTGAGGTTTTAGCCAGGTTTCAGAGATGGCTATAACGTCAGATAAAGTTGTGATTGAGCCAGGCATGAAAGAGGGTTAATTTATTTTTAAGCTTTGGGCTTTGATGGTGAGGAATTTGAGGTATTTACTGGTGGTTTTGTTATTGGTGCTGGGGTGGTTTGTTGGAGAGAAGTTTGGTCCTGGATTGGGGTGAATGTCGCCGGCTAAGCAAAGGTAAGTGAGATGGGGAATACGTTTATTAAGTTTGTATAGAAGTGGCTGGTAGTGAATGGGTTTAGGTTTGTAGTATTTAGTAGTGCTTGGGAAAAGTTTTACTTTTAAGAGAAGGATAGGGTGGGAGGGAACTATAGAGGGAGAGATGTTGTGGAAGTGGGCTGTAAGGAGGGGCTGGGGAGGAAGAGGTGGAGGGTGTAAATGGAAATCAGTATAGGAGCTGGCATGGTAAAGAGGTAGTAGAAGAAGGATGAGGATGGATGTAGAGATAAGGATTTTAGGAGCAAGGGAGAGCATGGTAGTTGGAGTTAGAAGTGATAGAGAGGAGGGTAATGGGATATTAGATGGGAGGGTGCTGTGGTTGTGAGAGTCAGGTAGGTTGGAGGAAGGGGTGGGGGAAAGGTGTGTGAGGATTGGTTGGAGGAGAGGGAGGGATATAATATATATAATAAATATGTCTAAAGAAAAAATGTTACTGGTATAAATCCGTCAACAGCTTCTTGTATAGTGTACAATGACAGAGACTTTTGCAAGGCTTTTTTTTTCAAAAAACAAAAAAATGTGCATAATATAAATGATCAAAAACTGTTCATCAATTTCTGCAAAAATTATAAAAGTAATATTTCACAGCACGTCCTAATCATATACACATGTACATGAATGTTTTTTATACAAAATCTGATATTTAAGTATGTAAATAACCTGTCGCCCCTGGGATTCAGGTTACTGGCTAAGGTTCTTGCCACCCCTATAGTGCCTTTTTTAGGCAAAGGACAAATCCACCACCATAACAGGTACAAGCATGCAAAATCTGAAGGTAATGCTTCTCAATGCTAGAAATCTAAACCTCAAAATGCACTCTCTCGAGGCACTCCTAAAAATGGAGAACATCGATATCTGTGCAGTAACTGAGACCTGGTTCAAGGCTCCAGAGAGCACCCCTGCAATACCAGGCTACAACTCTTACCACACTATTCGGCCACCAAACCAGGACCGAAACACTAAAGGTGGAGGAGTGTCAATATTCACCTAGGATAGTCACACCAGCAGGCTAGTTGCCCAACACAATGCGTCTGAAATTCTCCAGGTGCAACTAACACTAGGTAAGACTACAATCCAAATTGTAGCTTGCTACAGATCCCCCACCATGCCCCAAGATTCTCACTACACATTTTTAAACATACTGAAAAATATTAAGATAAAACCAAACACCCTAATACTGGGTGATTTTAACTACCCTGCCATTAACTGGGAAAACTACTCATGCACCAACACCTTTGACCAACGGTTCTTGGAATTCATAAACTCCAATGCCCTGGATCAACTAATCCATAGTCCCACCAGGGGGCTCCAATATCCTGGACCTGGTCATTACCAACATGGGAAATCAATGCTCCACACCTATGGTCACCCCCTCATTAGTCAGGTCTGACCATAAACTAATCATCCTTAACATCCACATCCCCCCCACCCCCCACCCCCCCAATAAGGAAACCTCCATAAAAAACTTCTCCAAAGCCAACTTCATGCTACTCAAGTCAGAAGTGACAAACTTCATGACACCCATGCAGACGGGAACTGAAAGTTTAACTGCTGAATCCTACACTAAGGCACTGTATGAGCACATCCACTCATGCATTTATTTTTTATTATTTATTTTACATTTTTTATTTTACATTTGTTGACCGGGCTAGTCCAACTGGATACATGTCCATTTTCAGTAGAGGCCTGAGGAGTTAAGCTCCAAAGCTAGGACAATGCAATTAACACAACATCTTAGGATACATGAGATAGATAAAAGCTATTTACAGTATGTATAATAGGTTGCCACCATAAAATTTACAGCGCAGAATACAGGCATAATAAAGGATGCAAGTACAATCTATAGTTTACAATGCAGAAATACAGGCATAATAAATGAATGTAAATACAATCAAGGTATTCAAGAGATAATTAGTAACATAGTTTAATAAGGAAGGAGTTGCTTTTAATGCGTTAATGGGTTCGGAAGATCAGAGTATATAAAGACAGTTAGACTAGTCAGGTTTCGAGCATGGGCATAACCAATGAGTTTTGAGGAATACTTTCAATTTGTTTTTGAAACAGGGTAGTGAGGGAAGTGTGGAGAGTTCATTTGGAAGGAGGTTCCAGGCTTTTCCAACAATATTAGAAAAATGCATGAATTGTGCCATCCCAAATAGAACCAAGATGCCCTCATCCAAAAAAAGAAGCCAATCTGGTGGTCCCCTGCCATAAACAAACTTTACAACAAAAGGAAGAAACTGTTGCAGAAAAGAGGAAAATCCCAGGATGCAAAAAACTCCCTTACCAGCCTCAGTAAGAAATTGAGATCCCTCATAAAACCCTCCAAAGCTAGTTACAAAAAAAAATTGCCAAAGATTCCAAAGACAACCACAAGGCATTCTATAACTATGTCAAGAATCTAAACGTCAATGCTCAGATCTGCTCTGAGCTAAAACAGAATAGCATTAAATATACTGATCCCAAGGATATTGCCAATATCCTGGCAGATCAATTCAGTGCCAACTTCACCCCCCTCTCATCCCCAAAATGGCCCATCTCAATACCGGAAGATTGCCAAATTCCAGTAATAACGGCCACACAGGTAAATAATGCACTCTCCAAAGCTAAGAATACAGCATCCATGGGACCAGATGACATCTACATGTACTACATGAACTACAATATGAACTGACACCTCACTTAAGTGTCATGTTTAATCATAGCCTCACCTCAGGTTTCATGCCTACTGAGTGGCGCAGAGCTACAGTTATCCCACTTCACAAGGGGGGAACCACCTTGGATCCCAGAAACTACCGTCCCATCAGTCTGACGAGCCTTATCTGAAAGGCCATGGAGCGTATTATCATGGAACTTATAAACAAAGACATTGGCAGCATTCAAACACTGGACCCCACCCAGTTTGGGTTCATGAAAGGCTGATCTTGTCTCCTGAACCTGATTGACTTCTTCGAATCAGTCTCCAGAGCCATGGACAAGGGTAAGGTGGTTCACACAGCCTATCTAGACCTTGTCAAGGCCTTTGACACCATCCCCCACTCTAGAATCATAGATAAACTTACTAAGCTGGGCATTAATCCCTACGTCACCCAATGGGTTGCTAACTAGCTTACTGATAGATCCCACACTGTAAAAGTAGCCAACTCCAAATCCAGCTCCAGACAAGTGACAAGTGGAGTACCTCAGGGTTCAGTCCTGGGACCGCTCATGTTTGGCATCTACTTCTCTGAAGTACAGGCCAACACTAAGGGACTCTGGCTAACAAAGTTCACAGATGACTGCAAACTGGGAGCCATTACTGAATCCCCAAATGATGTGGATACTCTACAAAAGGGCCTTACAGAAACAGATGCTTGGTGCCAGAGCCATGGGCTCAAGCTCAATGCCAAGAAATGTATAGTTATCACCTTTGGGAAAAACATGTACCCGTGAATTACTATATAGGTGGCAGTACACTAAACACCGAAAGTGTGAGAAGAGACTTAGGGACACAGGTGGACAGTGGTCTCTCCTTCGATAACCACATCGCCACAACAGTCAGAAAATCCTTCTATGTGGCACACCTCATCACTAAGGGCTTTTCATCCAGAAAAAAGGAGGTCATTGTCCCACTGTACTCATCCCTCATTAGACCCATTATAGAATACAACACCCCATTTGGTATGTACCTCACAAGAAATCTGCAACAACTGGAAAGGCCGCAGAAATACTTCACTAAAAGAATCACAGGCCTAAAGGAGATGCCCTACGCTGACCGCCTTAAAAAACATATCGTCTACTCAGAGGTGATCTCTGCTTAACATACAAGGCCATGTCAAACCCAGAGCTGTTGGACATGCTACACTTAAAGAAATCCCAATCCCTCAGAGCCACATGCTCCAGGGATCTACACCTTGTCATCACAATAAACAAAACCTGCTGGAGGGATAGGTTCCTGACCCAGAGACTCCCCAGACTCTGGAACAGATTGCCCATACATGTCAAGCAGAGTGCCTCTTTGGCCCTCTTCAAAAGGAACCTTGACGATTGGATGGGAGAAAGGAAATTCACCCCGGGGATCACGTCAGTCACCCTGCTAGACAGGGGTCCAGGGAAGTAAATAGTGTGGGAAGAAATAGCCAGGGAATTGTTATGGCTAGGCTTGTATAGGCCCTAGGGCTGATAGCCTAGTACCAACCTATGAACCTATAACACAACCAAAAAAAAGCCTTCTTCTTATAAGCCAAACCACTTTTCCGAATTGTCCAAAAAGACAGTAACAGGCCAAAAGCACTAGAGTGAATAAAAAGTTCAGAAAGAAAATGGCTTCTTCATCTGCCCATAGCTCACAACAGGCTAATTTAGGTTCCCAAAAATTGAACAATGTCTTCAATAATTGTAAAGGAAAATGTTCCATGAAGTCATATAAGTATATGTACAAAATAGATTTTATAAAAAAATCAACCTTCGGAATTGTAAAAAGCACGAACACAAAGGAACCCTCTTCTTATAGGCCAACCGCCAAATAATAGAAAGAAACAGCTCCTTAGAAAGGTCCAAAAACAGACCCAAACCGATTAACAACTCTCTAAATCAGATGCAGCACTCACAAATATGAAGAAACACCTTCCTGTAAGCTGAACACCAAATTAGAAGTGGAAAACTGCTCATTCATCCTGCCAGGGCTCACAGCAAAATGCAGTGATGATGAGAAGCGATATAGATCCCAAAATTACAGTTACCCTTGTGTCCGTGGTTGAAGCAGCCCACCACAGGCATTTACAAACACCAAATACACCACAAAAAAAACTTTTCTGCTTCTTCAGATTCCGTGTATCGGAAACCAGATGTAGTCATCAACTGTAGCAGCCCACTGCAGACATCCGCAGACACCAAATCTACCACAAAAAACCTTATCTGTTTTTTTCAATTACCGTATTTCAGGAACTAGTCTTATAAATGAGATAGTCCCAAAAATTAAATATCTTCCAGTGCAGACCCTAATTAAAAAAAAGGACTCTCTCCAGTAGAGAGCAGAAAAAAGCGAGCCCTTCTCCTTCAAATGCCACCGGCAGAATGAAAGTCCAAAACAGCAACACCCACAGTCTGAGCAGATGCTGTTACTACTAAGGGTCAGTGGTGACAGGAACGAGCTGCTCCTCTCGAAGGCTTTGTCGTCTTCCTCAGAAACAGGTGACTCGGAGACAGGCGACGATCTCTTTAATGTGGAATGACGATTTCTCTTCTGCAGAGATTGTGTGTAGTGAGTGATATTAGTGGATTGTAATGACAGAAGTCTGAGTGGCCATTTATGGTTGAAATTTTCTGAAATGTGTAGTTTTGTCATTATTGGTTTATTCATTTTGTTTCATTGCTTATTAAAAGAATGTTTAAAACTACAAATTTAAAACACATTCTGCAAAGTGGTGCTATATTATATAAGGAATGTAATTTAATGCAATCAGGAAGGTGAATCAAAGAACAAATAAATGTATTTATGGCCCTAAAATGTGTGCAAGGAGTCTGTTTTAAAAACATTCCAAAAGTAAACTTAATCCTCCACTGGCCAGATGCATTTTCTATAAATGTGGGTTTTCATGCCATTTCAGTGGCAGAAAAGTTTACTGTTCATGCTAAGTCTGTTTTAACTGTGAGACTGTACTGTTTGTTTAGAAAATGGCTTTCTGTGTGTGATAGTCTAGCTTAAACTACTGTACGTAGGGAGGAGAGAGGTTACAATTCTACTTTTACTGAGCTGTAAGGCTCGCTCGCCTATGTTTAGTTTAAATTAAGCAACCCTTTGGAACAAGGCACATAGGCTTCTATTTTCTGTGGACATTACTTTTATAGCAAAGTGTGTGTGAAGGAGCAGCAGATAAAGCAGCTTTATTAAAGGAAATTTCCATCTTCACTTGCAGTTTAAAATACATTACAAAATATCTTTTCTTCTGTACATTTAAATAATTGAAGGAAATGACTGGAGTGAATTTCTTGGGTAGTGGCCTACCTGTGGGTGTGGCTCATAGGGGTGTTTCATGAGTATGGTGTGGGTGGGGCTTAAGGGGTGCCGGAGCACTACTTCGCC
The DNA here is from genome assembly GCF_019279795.1 of Protopterus annectens. NCBI lineage: Eukaryota > Metazoa > Chordata > Ceratodontiformes > Protopteridae > Protopterus > Protopterus annectens. The sequence goes on along the minus strand of NC_056728.1, from coordinate 120,601,327 downwards.
TAGGGCGCCATATCAGCTAAGGGTGGCTCTGCACCCCTGACATCCCTGCTACTTAAATATACCAACTCCAAAATCACACTACAGTGAGGAAAAGGGAAATCTCCCATTCCGCGCTGTATATGATCTCCGTTCACAATGTCGAGATTCAAAAACTTTGATCATATGGTCTCGGCCATATGAAATTTGATCTTTCCGAAATTCAACATTGTGAAGTGTACACACACACACATATATATATATAGGTTCACTTTATAATCCTGAAATACCAAATTTCTGAATCTCGAGATCATAAAGCCGAAACCTTAAAATCCTAAAACCCCAGAAGCGCGAATTTCAAAATCATGAATCCTACACTAACCATACACCACACACATACACACACCTTCTCCCATAAACGGACACATAAACCTACACTACATACAAGCAGGGGGCTAAGCCCCCCTGCACCCCCCAACTTAAATATACTAACTCCAAGGTCACACTACACAGACAAACACATGAAAACACCACCATACAAGCTACATTCCCCTCACACACACACATCACAGTAACAAAAACCACTGACACACACTAAAGCCCCTAACCAAAACCCTTACACATAAATACTTACCTGAACTTCCAGCTATCCATTCAGAAACCGCAACACTAGAAGCACTATTTTAATATCTCTGGACTTCGGGATTTTGAAATTCATGCTTCTGAGGTTTCATAATTTTGAGCATTCCGCTTTATAGTCTCGGGAATCTGAAATTCGATATTTCAGAATTTCTGGATTATAAAGTGTTCCCATATATATATATTTATATATATATATATATATATATATAGAGAGAGAGAGAGATATATATAGATATATATACACATATATATATTATATAGGGGAAGGGTTGTCAAGAATTATTAATGATAGAGAAATTGTGGATGATATTATGAATAGAAAAGAAGTGAAAATCATGATAGGAGACCTTAATAAGCATCTAATACAACTGGATATTAAATCTTATGAGTAATAATGAAACAATATCATATAAGTGAGAAGGTTAGGAAATTATGTATGCCAGCATATAGTAATAATACAGTAAAAATACTTGTAAATGGCTGAAGTGTGGTGTAAGACAGGGATGTCCAATGAGTTGTATACTATCTGCATTAATTCCAGTTCTGTTAACATATGTAGATGACATAATAATGGCAAAAAAAAAATTGGATAAAAGTAATAATTTGCACAAATGAGTGTCTAGAGGTGATAGAATGGCTTTAAACAAAGAAAAAAGTAAAGGTTTTGGTGATGTAGTAATGATAGGGGGTATATAGTTTGCAATGAATGAAATTTCTGTGTTAGGTATACAATTTGGGAATAAAGATGCAAGTAGAATTCAATAGGAAAAAAAAAACAAAAGAAGTACAATAAACCTGTCCTTTATTGAGACCATATAAATTATCATTCAGAAAAAAAGGCTTATTTGATAAATTCAGCACTGATGGGAAAAGTAGCAAACTTAGCATGCATTTTTATGTTGCCAGCAGAATTTGAAAAGGAATTAGAGCAGATATTTTTTCATTTATATGGGGTTCTAGATTAAGCCCAGTAAAAAGAGCGTTTTTGTATGTAAATAAAGAAGAAGTAGGTTTAGGGTTAATTAATCTAGTAGTATATGGTTCTTCATTAAATTTTCTACAAAGTGTTAAAGTGGATAAATGAAAAAGTTGACAGATTAGTATTAAAATTATATAGATATAAGTATGATAAATTTTGGTGTATGGTAAAAAAAGAGTAAAGGAGAAAAGGTGTGTATAAATGAAGGAAAAATATTTTTGTGGAAAATAAAAAATTATGATATAGAAAAAGATACATATAGTATAACAATGTAATGATAAAAGATTACTATGTAAAACCATGGGGACATCTAACAGATGAAAAAATTAAAGCTATAAAAATAATATGCAAATTGTGTAATCAGAAAGTAGAAAGTCAAGATTTTTTGTGGAGACTGGTAACAGATAAATTGCCAGTAAAAGGAATTATGTCATATAAAAAGACAAGTGATATGATATGTTTATATTGTCAAGAAAAAGAAACTATGGAACATGCTTTTTATATTGTCAAGAAGAAGAAACTATGGAATATGTTTTTTTGAAATGTAAAATAAGTAAAACAGTTATGTAAATATTTTTTTTTCAAAAATATAAAAGAAGTGGATAAAATAAACAGATAAATATGGATATTATAAGAACAGAAGTACAGAATATGTTAAAAGAATAGATGAAAAGTTATTTTGTATTATATAGATTATATGGACTGAAAGAATAAATTATATTATGTTTAATAGTAAATGGGGGCAACACAAAGACATGGCAAGAGTTGGAACAAAGGGGGAAGGAGGGAGGGAGTGCAGGCATTTTCCTTGCTGAAGAGTCAAAAGAACAGTCTTCCAAGTACAATGTTGCAATGAAGCTGAAGAAGAGACTCAAAAGGAATTGGTCAAATTTTTAGTACATAGAAGGCAGAATAGGCTTTCTGGGAAGCCTCACATGAAGAACACATTCAAGAAATTGTTTGACCTTAAACTGAGAGACCAGAGGAAGATTCAAGGGCAGACAAGCAAAAATTGCTGATAGTTGAGCTTTAACAGAAGAATATGACAACCCAGCATGGAACAGATTACACAAATAAGAGAGAAGGTCCACCGGAATCTCAATGACAGGGGATCCTGATGGTGAGAGAAATGCTAGAGAGAAAAGCTTTTCCATTTGTACATATATAACTTTCTGGTAGTGGGTTTCTGGGCCTCCTGCTAAACTTGGAACATGTCCTCAGAAAAGAGGTGCCAAAAAGGAATCAAAACCCTTTCACCCACAGTGTTAATTCAAGAGTGGAAAAGGTGAGGATGAATAAGAGATTCCTTGTCTTGTTTGAGAAGATCCACTCAGTGAGGTAACCTGTGGTGATTGCCCCTGGCCAAGCAAGAAAGAAGTGGGTCCAGTGCTATCACCAGCAATATTTTGGGAAAGTCCTGATTGATCTTGTGTGGAACTTAGGGCAAGAGAAGACGGGAGAAGCTTACAGGAACATTCCATTCCAAGGAAAAGACAGGGCTTCCACTTTCCAAATCAGAGGACTTGGGACTCTGGAACAGAATTTGAGGAAGTTATCTGTTCAGAGGGGAGGAAAAAAGATCTACCTGAGGAATACTCCACTGATGGACTATGTCCAGGACCACATTTCTGTGACTCATCCATTCGTGAGCCTGTGTTCTGGACTTGCTCCAAGAGTCTACAACAGGATTGTGCTCTGAGGGAATGTAAACTACCTGAAGAGTCACTTGATACTGGATAGCTAGATCCCAGACCTGAAGGGCTAGTTTGCAAAGGAGATAGGACCACATGCTCCCCTGAATACACAGTGGTATTGTCTGTGAAGACTTTGTGTGGCCTGGGGTGAAAGAGGGAATAAAAAGCTTGCACAGACAGAAGCAGAGCTCTCATCACTTTTATGTTGATGTGGTCTGACCTCTGATGAGAATGCCAGAGGCCCTGGACCTTTAGAGAACCACAAGAAGCCCCCAACCCCAAGTCTAAGGCATTTGTGAACAGCTATTGAGAGGGAATATAAGCCTGGAAGGGAAGCCCTGGATTGAGAGAGAAAGAGATGATGAATCCACCAGTGAATCTTGAGTTTGAGACAAGGAGGAAAAGGAACAGGGAACTCCAGGGGTGGCAATGCTCTAGCCAAACTAATTTGAGGTACGATTGAAATTTTCTCATATGTAGCCTTGTGAAAGGAATCATGGGAATAGTTGAGGCCATAAATCCCAGAACCTTGAAAAATTTCCCAGACATGAGAGAGAACAGAGGAAGAGAAGAGGAGACTGGAAAAAGGTTGTCTGAGACAGAACCTGGTGTCAGCATGGGCACAATCTGAAGCCTGCACCTGAGGAAAACATGATCCTGGGAAAGCATCAGACTGATTTCTGAATGTTTATGGTGAACCCCAGACTGTGTAAAAGACAAATGGTAAACTGGAGATCCTGCAATAGACTGCTGGGGGAAGGAGCTTGAATAAGCAGGTCATCTGCTTATTCAAGAAACGGATAACTGGTGCCAGAGCCACGGCCTAAAGTTAAATGCCAAAAAATGCATAGTCATACCCTTCGGGAAAAACAAGGTTACCCCTAGCTACCAAATAGGTGGCAATCCACTGAGCACAGAAGAAGTTATCAGGGACCTGGGGACCCAGGTTGATAGTAGTCTGTCATTCGACACCCATGTAGCTAAAGTAGTTAGGAAGACCTTCTACATTGCCCACCTTATCATGAAGGGATTCTCATCTAGATCAAGGGAGGTCATAGTCTCCCTTTACTCATCAGACCAATGATTGAGTACAATGCCCCATTCGGAATGTATCTGACCCGACACTTGCAGCAGCTGGAGAGGCCACAAAAGTTCCTCACCAAAAGGATAAAAGGTCTCAAAAATCTGTCCTATGCTGCCCGACTGAAAGAACTCCAGCTCTATTCAGTCGCTTACCGCTTGCTCAGAGGTGACCTTTGCCTAACATACAAGGCCATGTCAAACCCAGATTTGATGAATATGCTTCACCTCAAAAAATCTAGATCCATCAGAGCCACAAGGGCGGGAGACTTAAACCTCGACAAGACTATTAATAGGACGTGCTGGAGGGATAGATTCATCACCCAGAGACTCCCTATGCTGTGGAACAAATTCCCAGTACATGTGAGGCAGAGCACCTCGCTGGCCTTGTTCAAGAGAAATCTTGACCAATGGATGGGAGATCGCAGATTTACCCCAGGGATTACCTCAGTGTCACTGCTCGACAGAGGCACAGCAAAATAATGGGTATAGTTCCCCATACTAAAGGGGTGGCGTAAGCCACAAAACTATGGGCTAGGCTTATAAATGCCCTCGGGCAGATAGCCTAGTATGAACCTATGAATCTAGATAGGGAAAAGCCTGTAATCCCTGAAGCTTGAAAAAGGAATGACAGAAGAGAGGGATTTGATGAATACCCTTGGGGCAGCAGAAAGACCAAAGGGCAAAGCAGAGAACTGAAAATACAAGGAAGAAACAGACAAATGTAAACATTAGGGATATGAAGGTACGAATCTTTGAGGTCTCTACAAACTAAAAAGGCCTGGGGAGGAAGAAGAGGAAACAAGGTCTGAAGAGGCAACATCCAGAAAGAAGGAGCCTTGATAAAGGTGTTGAACAGAGAAAGATCCAGAACTGGTCTCCTTGTACCCTCCTTCTGATGAAACAGAAACATTCTGGAGTAACACTCCTTCCCCACCTGGGAGAGTGGAATGAGCTGAATGGTACCCTGATCCAAAAGGGATTGCAGAATCTCTGGAAATGAGGAAACTTTTCTCAAGGAGGTTGCCAATGTCTGAAATGGGGGGAAGGGGGATCTCCAAACTATGAAATATCCCTGACTGATAATAGATAATAGACAGCACCCAATAGTCTGAGTGATCTGATGCCAATTTGGAAAAGATAAAGAAAGCTGGAGAGACAAGGGTACCTGGCCAAGGGGAAGGGATGGCCAGATAAACAGAAACAGGCTTGTTCTGAAAGGAAGGCTTCTGGGCTGAAGAAGTCTGAGTGGACATAGCAGGAGGAACACGCCTAGGACCCTTCTTACCTTTAAGTATAGGGTGAGTCTGTCTACAAAGGCAGGCTTAGAAGGACAATTCCTTTGGAATTTTGGGATTGGGGAGACAAAAATATAATTGAGTTCCTGCAAAGTCTCACCATTATCCTGGAAGGACTTAAGCTGTCCCAAAAAGAACTTTATTATCCAGAGGGGCAACAAAAAGCTTGGCCTTAAAATCATCAGGTAAAGCCTGAAGACATAGCCAAGAATAATGCCTCAGCACTGAACCAAAGACAGCAGCCCTTAAAGAGGCATCAGCTGCATAACTGCATTTTATCAAATGATGGCCAATATGAAAATTGGACCCCAGCAGGGAAAGAGCAGAAGCCTTCTCATCAGAATCAGAAAGGTCAGACACTACCTTAGATACCTAGGAAAAAGGCCAACACATACTGGGTCATATGGATCTGATAATTAATGGCCCTAAAAGACAAGGTGGTAGCAGTATAAACTTTCTTTCCCAACTATTCCATGGCTTTGCTATCCTTATCAGAATGGAGTTTAGTAGACGGCAACAGCTTAGAAGGTTTATTAGAAGAAACAGAGACCATTGATGGATCAGCAGAAGGGCACTTATACAAAAACTTGCTGACCTCAGGCACCTTGTAGAACCTGACAGGTTTTTTGGGTGCTGGAGGCTGAGAGTCAGGAGCTACAGAGGCAGCAGAAAAGGTATCCAAAAGGGCAGCCAAAACAGGAGGGACAGCTGGTTTGGGATACTCCATTTGTAGAAGCTCATAATACCTCTTTTGAATGTCAGAGATCTGGGAACAGTCCCACTTAAAATACTCCATCATGCACACAATAGTATTCCCAAAGGATAACTCTTCCATTGGAGAGTCTGGAGTCAAAAAATCCTCTTCTTCAAAGCCATAGTCCAGAGGGGAAGAAATCTGGGAAGAGTAAGCCAGGGATTCTTCTTCAGAATCTAAGTCCTCATCCAAGGAATCTAATTCCATAGGCTTCTTAACAGGGGGTGAAAGACCAGGAAGGCAGGAACAGACACCCCTTGAGGAGGCTTCAAGGCCATTAAGCATTACACAGACCCTGAGGAAAATCCTGCCATCCATGCTAGGGATCTTTAATAACAGGCAAAATATCTTTAGTTTTCTGCTTCTTTTTCTACAGGACATCCACCATAAAAACCCTTGGAGGTTCAGACCCTTGATGAGATTCAATAATAGTAGTAGGTATTCCTCAATATCAGGTGCAGATGTTGGAAAACCTTCAGAGGACTGCAGGAATTTGGATCCATGTTCACCTCTGGTGGAATCATAGCAGTGGACTCTGTGGAAGCACCAGATGGTCTTCAGGGCTTTCACTAGCTTCTAGAGAGATGTCTGAGGGAGGCTGGACAACAACAACAAGATCAGGCCTAATCTTTTTGGCCTTCTTCATTGCAGATGGCTGGCCCTTGAGATGGGAGGATTCTGCCATAGCAAACTCAGCCTACAGCTTGTCATTGGTTCTCTAGATCATAGGAGGTTACTAGGCTATCGGACCAGAGGTAATTTCAAGCCTAGCCGTTTCATCCCAATGTAATACCTTAGATTCTCTAGTCAATACCCAGGATTGTATTTAGTAATAACTGCGCACGCCCAGGAGGGTTGTGGATGTTATACCCAGTAAGAATTTATAGTGCCCCATCCACTTGTCCAGGTTCTTTTTGAATGGTATTCCACTAAGGAACAGGGTCCAGGCAGGAACAGAGATAAACCACACTGGAGATAATATTCAAAATATTTAATGTCCACAATGTCAAAGATTAAGCGATTTCATACAGGTACTTCATCAGAATCAATGAAAAATAACATCCAGCATTCTTACATACCCCACCCTTAATCCCCTATCCAATGAAATTGACACATACATTAAGCATTAAAATTAGAAACGTTAAAAATTGACATCAACTACACTAAAACACTCTAAGCTTTCTACCTAAAACATTTGATTGTATATACATTATATCAAAATAAATTTAAAAACAAGGATGATAGCCTAGTTGTAATACCAAATATGATTGGCATCAAGCCTTAATTGCCATCTGAGCTCCTTAGCTTACAGTAAGTCTTTCCAGGGTCCTCCCCTATAATCCCTTTGCACACGTTCCAAATCAAAAAAACAAAGCTATGGTCTTTACATTCACTAATGTGTTTGGCCAATGCATTTTTTAATTCCCCCTTCCTAATATCCAGCCCATGCTCATACATACACTCCTTAAATTTTCTCTTGGTTTTTCCCACATAAAAATATTCACACTTTGAGCACCTGGCCACATAAATAACCCCCACTGAATTACAATTACTGTGAACCTTCGCAAAAATGATAGAATGATTCACCTTCACACGGTCTCCTTCCATAACCATTTTACATTGGGCACAATTGCCACATTTGTATATTCCCCATTTTTTGCTTGTGTAATCCAAACCGTAATCAAAAGTGCCCTGCTCTAAATGGTTCTTCAAGGTTTTTCCTTTCCTAAAACCTATGTGGGGGTTTTCACTTGCCACCATGTTCATTTCCTTGAAATGGGAAAAAATATGCCAATGTTTATAAATAGTATTTCTAATATGAGCGGCCTCATTACAATACTGAGTGATAAAAGCTCCTTGTAAATCCAACCCATTATTTTTATTTCTCCCTCTAAGTAGATTACTACCTGGGAGTTCATGGGAACATAAGGGGGATAATCTCGCCCGTTTCCCTTTTTGTGTTTATATCCATACACACCTGGGAAACCATCGCAACAGGATACCCTCTACTTGAAAACATGTGACCCATTGTTTCACATTCTTTAACAAATATTTCCCAGTTTGATACCATAAGGGCAAGGCAGATGTACTGCCCCTTGATAATGCCAAATTTTTGATGTGGGGGATGGTTGCTCTCAAAATATAATATACTGTTACTGTAGGTTGGTTTTCGGTAAATAGTACTGACCCACCTCTTGTTCCACAAATCCTTAGATATAGTAACATCCAAATAATTTATGTTGAAGGGGGTTGTATTGATAGGTGAATCTCAAAAAAAGGGGTAGATGCATTTAAGAACTCAAAAAAACACTCAATTTCACTAACTTTCCTATCCCACACAATAAAATTATCATCCAAAAATCGGAGATACAAACTCCAGGGTGTTTTTTCAAAATGTGGGAATAGGATTATGTCTCTCCCATTGTAGCAATATGATATTTACAATAATGAGAGGCACAAGCCATTGCTACCCATTTCCTTTGTCTATAGTACTGGCCTTCCAAATAAACAAAATTATACTTTAAGACCAATTTCATACACAGAACAAGAATGTTGACAGTGTTGTTATCTAAAACAGTGCATTCACACAAAAAATCATGAAACCATTCTAATCCCACATCATGTGGGATTGTATTAAACAATTCAACCCCATCTACCGCCACAAAAATGCTTTGTTCATTAAATTCGACATTTTTCATTTTCATCAAAAAATCCCAGGAATTTTTACAGATGTGATCAAAGGACCCCAAGCAGTTCTTTAAGATGAAATCCACATATTTACCCAGGGGGGTGGGTTTTTGACTTCCTTATACTGACTATAGGCCTCATTGGAGGATCAGTGGTACTTTTGTGTATCTTGGGGATACCAAAGATACACGTTACCACTGGATACTTAACATGGAAGTAATCATAAACACTAGGTGAAATTTCCTCCTCATCCAACATATCTTTTAAGTAAAAGTTAATGCGTTTATATGCCAAATTGATAATATTCATTGATGTCCCTTCATACATGTCACTATTGTTAACATGGCAAGACATTTTTGATATATATTCTACCTTGCTAATGATAACCACCCCACCCCTCCTTATCGGGTTTCATAACCCTAAGCTGCTTGTTCCTGGAAAGTTGCCTCAATAAGCACAACTCTGAAGCATTTAAATTACCATTGTCATTACAATAGGAGCCCTTCCCCACAAGGCCCCTAAACTCAAATTCCACCAATTATTCAAAAATAATCAAGGGAAGGGACAGAGGGGGATTAAAAATACTGCTTCTCTTAATAACATCCCCTATGCCCTCTCCCCCTGCTTGAAACAAAATCTTGAAATTAACCTTTCTGAGGAAAAGTTTTAAATCAATTAAAAGGCTATCAATCCTACAATTGGCTGAGGGGACAAAAAGCCCCCCCTACTCAATAATTCATCATGTTCAACGTTACAACAAAAATCACTGTAATTATACAACACAAAGTCACCTGTTTTGTTGCTAACAATCCTTGGAACACTCTTTTCAGTTCTCTCCAAGTCCAGCCCCCCTTCCACCATCACAGGTTCATCCTCTGAAGTCCAGCATGGTGAAATGTTGACTGAATTGTCAAACAATTCTGAAAATTATGTCCCACTAAATAACGGAGTTCTACAAATCTCCACCTCACCCATACCGGCTCTCTCCAAGTCCATGCAAACATCTGTCGGGTCCTCAACCTCATCCGGTATTAATTCCAGTTGTATGGCCACTTCACATATTTGTCATTCCCTTGTTGGTACCCCCAAGCTTGTTGATACACTCCCTGGTTGTAGCTCCCTTGATTCCAGATCTGTTCAGACCTTCTTAACTCGCCAAACTGGTTTCCCTCTAAAAGGGCCTAGGTATCCTGGTGTGCCGGTTATCAAATATCCTGATATTCTCCTCTTGGAATACATCGTTCACCCCATTCTGATTGGTCATTGGTGGTTTTGGGTAAGCCTTCCCTTTGCATAGGAAATGCGGTCACGGTTAAAGTCTTCGCTTTGTTGTTTTTTTATTTTAATTCACTCTAAACTTTATTCAACAGAGTCACATAATCATTTTTAAAATGGGGAACAATAAATCATTGTGGATAACATGATCTAACCTTTCCAATTCAAGTATCAGGGCCTCGATTTCCTTCTGGTTATGTTTAACCACACACTCAAGCAGTTCGCAACCATGTCTATCAAATAGCTGGAGGAGTTCCTAATGGAATGGAGTACCAAATTTTACCCCATTGGGGAACTTCCAAGACCTAAGTCCTTTTGGAATTCATCTGACTTTTATACATTCGCGTAGATAGGAATTTTCTACTTGCAACTTCTTGCACTTGAAAATGCTCTTCTCAAAAGAAAACAGGGCATTTTTGAAGGTTAAAGGCTTGGCATGGCAAAGTTGGTAGCCTTTTAATTGATTTAAAACTTTTCCTCAAAAAGGTTAATTTCAAGATTTTGTTTCAAGCAGAGGGAGAGGGCATAGGGGATGTTATTAAGAGAAGCAGTATTTTTAATCCCCCTCTGCCCCTTCCCTTGATTATTTTCGAAAAATTGGTGGAATTTGACTTTAGGGGCTTTGTGGGGAAGTGCTCCTATTGTAATGACAATGGTAATTTGAATGCTTCAGAGTTGTGCTTATTGAGACAACTTTCCAGGAACAAGCAGCTTAGGGTTATGAAACCCGATAAGGGGGGGGGGTGGTTATCATGAGCAAGGTGGAATATATATCAAAACTGTCTTGCCATGTTAACAATAGTGACATGTATGAAGAGACATCAATGAATATTATCAATTTGGCATATAAATGCATTGACTTTTACCTACAAGATATGTTGGATGAGGAGGAAATTTCACCTAGCTTTTATGATTATTTCCAGGTTAAGTATCCAGTGGTACTGTGTATCTTTTGTATCCCCAAGATACACAAAAGTACCACTGATCCACCAATGAGGCCTACACTTACCCCCTGGGTAAATATGTGGATATCACCTTAAAGAACTGCTTGGGTTCCTTTGATCACATCTGTAAAGATTCCTGGGATTCTTTGATGAAAATGAAAAATGTCAAATTTAATGAACAAAGCATTTTTGTGATGGTAGATATGGTTGAATTGTTTAAAACAATCCCACATGATGTGGGATTAGAATGGTTTTATGATTTTTTGTGTGAATGCACTGTTTTAGATAGCACTGTCAACATTCTTGTTCTGTGTATGGAATTGGTCTTAAAGTATAATTTTGTTTATTTGAAAGGCCGGTACTATAGACAAAGGAAAGGGGTAGCAATGGGGGTGTCTTGTGCCCCCATTTTTGCAAATATTGTATTGCTACAATGGGAGAGATATATCCTATTCCCACATTTTATGAAAACACCTTGGAGTTTGTATCTCTAAATTTTGGGTGATATTTTTATTGTGTGGGATAGGAAAGTTAGTGAAATTGAGGGGTTTATTGAGTTCTTAAACGCATCTACCCCTTTTTTGAGATTCACCTATCAATACAACCACTTCAACATGAATTATTTGGATGTTACTATATCGAAGGATTTGTGGAGCAAGAGGTGGGCCAGTACTATTTACCGAAAACCAACCTACAGTAACAGTATATTACATTTTGAGAGCAACCATCCACCCACATCAAAAATTTGGCATTATCAAGGGGCAATAAATCTGCCTTGCCCGTATGGTATCAAACTGGGAAATATTTGTCAAAGAATGTGAAAAAATGGGTCACATGTTTTCAAGTAGAGGGTATCCTGTTGCGAAGGTTTCCCAGGTGTGAATAGATATAAAAACAAAAAGTGAAACGGGTGAGATTATCCCCCTTATTTGTTCCCATGAACTCCCAGGTAGTAATCTACTTAGGGGGGAAAATAAAAATAATGGTTTGGATTTACAAGGAGCTTTTATCACTCAATATTGTAATGAGGCCACTCATATTAGAAATATTATTTATAAACAGTGGCATATTTTTTCCCATTTCAAGGAAATGAACATGGTGACAAGTGAAAAACCTCAGATAGTTTTTAGGAGAGGAAAAACGAAGAATCGTTTAGAGCAGGTCACTTTTGATTACGGGTTGGATTACACAAGTAAAAAATGGGGAACATACAAATGTGGCAATTGTGCCCAATGTAAAATGGTTATGGGAGGAGACCGTGTGAAGGTGAATCATTCTATTATTTTTTCAATGGTTCACAGTAATTGTAATTTGGTGGGGGTTATTTATGTAGCCAGGTGCTTAAAGTGTGAATGTTTTCATGTGGGAAAAGCCAAGAGAAAATTTAAGGAGTGTATGTATGAGCATGGGCTGCATATTAGGAAGGGGGAATTAAAAAAATGCATTGGCCAAACACATTACTGAATGTAAAGACCATAGCTTTGGCTTTTTTGTTTTGGAACATGTGCAAAGGGATTATAGAGGAGGACCCTGGGAAGACTTATTGGAAGCTAAGGAGCTCAGATGGCAATTAAGGCTTGATGCCACCACTTTACCTGGCCTTAATGAGAGTTCATCTATTGCCAGTGTTTTAAAATTGAAATCATATTTGGTATAACAACTAGGCTATCATCCTTGTTTTTAAATTTATTTTGATATAATATATATACAATCAAATGCTTTTAGGTAGAATGCTCAGAGTGTTTTAGTGTAGTTGATGTCAATTTGTAACATTTTTAATTTTAATTCTTAATGTATGTGTCAATTTCATTTGATAGGGGATTAAGGGTGGAGTATTTAAGAATGCTGGATGTTATTTTTCATTGATTCTGATGAAGTACCTGTACGAAAGCGCTTAATCTTTGACACTGTGGACATTAAATATTTTGGATATTATCTTCAGTGTCGCGTATCTCAGTTCCTGCCTGAACCCTGCTCCTGAGTGGAATATTCATGTCTAGTGTCTTTTTTAGTGTGGTTCTACAGCTCCTTTTGAACAGTGTCATAGAGGTGCTCTGGTTCACATGAATTGGCAGCCTATTCCAAAGAAGTGGGAGTTGCTGGAAGACAAATCTTTTCCTCCAGCTTGTCCTATTCAAGTTGAAGGACATATTTAGGACCCTGGAACGGGTAGCTCTAGTCCTGTTTCATTTACAGATGTGCAGCAAATTTATTAGATTGAATCGGAGATTGCTCTGTAAACCAGGCATAAATTTCCCCTAAGAAGTCTATATGAAACTGAGCATAGTGACAGGGACCTTATGTGGTCAGTGTAAGGCACGTTCTGGAGTCCATTGATGATCTTAGTTAGAAACCTCTGAGGTCTCTCCAATTGCTGAAGGTGCTTTGTACACTACATGCCGAAAGAAGAGTTATACTCAATTATGGGCCAAATTAGTGACGAGTATAGAGGGTTTATAACCTCCTTTGCTCTAGAGGGCAATGCCTTTGCTAATCAAATGTGCTATGTAAAAAGCCTTCCTTACCACAGTAGACACATGGTGGTCAAAGTTAAGGTCGCAGTCTACTTGTGATCCCAAATCTCTTACCACTTTGTAGGTACCTAGGGTATCATTGTTAATTTGATAGTGGGAAGGGACATTGTTTTTACCAAAGGGAATGATGATGCATTTCTTTGCGTTCAGTTTGAGACCATGACTGACACCAATCGTTGGTCTGAGTAAGACCCTCCTGAAGTATACTGACATCAATTGGGGATTCAATAACTGCACTCAGTTTGCAGTCATCCATAAACTTTGTCAGCCATATCCCTTTAGTTTTGGCCCGAACTTCTGCAAACAGGGGACCCAACACTGACCCTTGTGGCATGTCACTGGTGACAGGTCTGCTAGTTGATATGGAGTCCCTGGCTTTGATAGTGTGTGACCAGTTTGTGAGCCAGTTGGCAACCCATCTTAAAACAAAGGGGTTTACATTAAGTTTTCTAAGTTTATCAGTAATTTCTTGAGTGTGGGATTGTGTCAAAGGGGTTTGCCAAGTTGAGGTATGCTGTGTGCAGAGATTTGCCCTCCCCAATGGCCCTGGTGACATTTTCAAAGAAATCCACCTGATTTAACAGGCAGGAAAGCCGAATTGGGTTGGATCCAGGGTTTGGATGTCACCTATGTGTTTATTTATGAGGTCCAAGATAATATGTTCCATGGCTTTACAGATGAGGCTGGTCAGACTTATGGGTCTGCAGTTCCATGGGTCTGTTGCTAAGCCATCTTTGTGGAGGGGAATAACTGTTGCTGTTCTTCATTCCACTGGAACAAAGCTTGTGGTTAGGCTGTGATTGAATAGGGAACTTAATGGTAATGCTAGTTCATGTTTTAGTTTGTTTAGAAGACAGCCTGGGATGCTGTCTGGTCCCACAGAGGCCATGTTTTTTTTCCTTAGACAAGGCTTTATTGACCTGCTCTTTGGATATGAAGGGTGGGGACAAGATTTGGAGGGATAAGGGAGTGAAATTTTCACTAAATCTGTCCAACAGGTTTGCTATTTTTGCGGGATCAGTGTGTGTGTGTGTGTGTGTGTGAGAGAGACATACATTTAGTCACTAGTTCAGCACATGCTTGGGTCCTACTTTTAGGCTACATAGGTACTGTAAAATGTTTATCCTAGGCTGTGATTGCTAAATTTTTCTCAAAGTTACCCTTAGAGGATTTGACATGTCGGCTTACTTGCCTGTTGAGGTTGATGAGGGTGCTTTTCCAGTGTTGGGACCTTGCTTTAGTTTTCTTAGACAGCGGCATTTTGAAATATACAGACAAGGAGGATAAAAAAACTACATAGAGTCTAAGGCACAAATGCTTGGCAAATAGAACACTGCATATGGTTGTGGGAAGCACCCAAACAAAGACACCAGTTGTGATGGTCTGTGTAGGGAATCTGCCTCCCACACTGATATTTTCCCTTCCTGGATGACATGAACACAAGTACCAGACAAAAAAAATAAAAAATAGGAAAAAGAGAGAGAAGAAACTCTAATTGGGAACTTATCTGAAAGTGGCTTGGTAACCAGCACAGCAAAAGGGTGTTCAGAACATTTGATAATGACGTTTGAACTGGTGGCAAAGAAGTTATTGCATCTGTATGTCTTCATTATGCCCTATGCCTTACGTGGGTAGCATATGTGTGATGTATGGTACCTATAAGACCTAAAGGCTTTGGTACACTGGCTGGACACTGGGCTATTCTTGACAGGCTATCCCTTATGTAAAGAAGACTGCAACAGTAATATGAAAGGACATTTACTATGATGCCATGTGGCATGGTTCAAATACAAAAGAATGTTTATGGACTCTGTAGCACTGACCCTAACAGATCCCTCTTCCCATCAGCTCATTGTAGCGGTATCTAGTTCTTACCTTGGATCAAAACCTGTCCATTCTTGCTTGTACTGAACTGCAAGTTAAAGTACTAAATCCACTAGCAGTATATTATAAAATATCATTCTACCTAGTACAGGCAGAACATTTGGGAAGGCCAACACCCTTAAGTTTTTTAACCTTGAATTATCTTCTGTTCCTTCTTTCTCCCTTTCAACATAAAAAAAAACTTTATTCGGCTGCTTTTATAGTATTTGTGTTTTCCTCATCCTACTCTATTACTTCATCTTGCTTTTTCTGTTACTTGTTCTCTAAAGTGTTCAATTGCATCTTTCAAGCATTTATTACTGCTTGTTTTTTTAGCCTGCTTAAATTTTAAGTGTTATTCTAAGCCTCTTAGTTTTGGTTTAATCACTTGGGCTTTAGACCTACCCCTTAGCTCTCCCTGGCATCTCTCCCTCAGATTCTGACAAATATGGATGGACAATTTCCTACGGTTTCTCCTGCCAGCCTAGTTGATACTGGCATCCTGAGACAGTGTAGCAAATGCCTCATGTACATGGACAAGCATCTACTACTACCACCTAGGAACACAATTTGTGAGAGATGCAATTATATAAAGAACCTAGGGTCTGTGCTGTCTCCCTCACAAGCACTGAGAAGGATGTCAACACAATCACTTCAAACACCACCCACAACTACGCAACACACACCCACATATGCGGAGGTTCTCAACAAAAAAAAAAAATCCCAAAGGAGATCTCAGAGGCAAAAATACATGTGAACTCCACACCACACACCATGCATTGTCCACACACGTTTGTCTCGCAACCACTAAGGCCTAACCATAAACACAACATATAAGTCACAGGAGACTCCATTGTGAGACACACACGTGTCTCTCACCAGGCTGGATAAGGAGAAAGTCACGGTTTGTTGTTTGTCAGGTATCAGAATCTGCCATACCACGCACACAGTCAAGTCTCTCAACTACAGGTACTGTTATGACTCAGTCATAGTCCATGTTGGCATGAACGACTTGAGACGTACCTCCCTGGAGTATATGAAGAGAGACATGATTGAGTTGGCTGAATATGTGTCCCAGGCAGGTATGTCCCTAGCCCTAAGCAGTATTCTACTGTCACCCAGAATGACGCCTCAATACAAACAGAAAATGATTGACTTCAACAATTGGCTTAGTTTCTGGTGTCATTCCAGGTGGAATCCAGTACCTGACAGTTTGGGAAGATATGATCAACAGACCACAATGCTTTGCTAGAGATGGCCTGCATCTGTCTCACTTGGGTTTCAGGCAAAGACCTTTGCCACCCCCATAGTGCCTTTGTTTTAGGAAAAGTCATGAGGTCGATACTACAAACATAAACATTTCAACAAAATGCAAATTAAAGGTCTTGCTGCTAAATGCTAGGAGTCTAAACATGAAACTGCACTCATTGCAAGCATTCTTAACCCTGAAAGATGCTGACATTTGTGCAGTCACAGAAACCTGGTTCAAAGCTGCAGAGAGCAACCCAGCCTTACCTGGTTACTCATCCTGTCATACATTCAGACCCCAAACTGTGGGCAGCAAAGCCAATGGAGGCGGAGTATCAAAATATATTAAAGACACACACACTTACCTCCAGGATGGTCAAACAGTATGATGCACAGGAGACACTCCAGGTGCAGTTAACCATTGACAAGACTGCTATTGAAATCACAGCTAGCTACAGGCCCCCAAATTTGACTCAAGATGCCAACTCCACCTATCTGGAACTCTTCGAATCTATCAAGATTCAAACCTTTACCCTGATCTTGGGTGACTTTAACTACCCAGCCATAGATTGGAAAAACTACTCATGCCAGAACACAAATGCCCAGAGCTTCCTCGATTTTATCAATGCAAATGCCTTGGAACAGCTAGTCAATACCCCCATAACAGGTGATAATATCTGTAGTAACCACTGCAGCACCCATAGAGTATAATCCTCTCTTGTAAGATCTGAGCACAAAGCGGTCACTTTTGAAGTCACCATCTCCCTGAGCCCCCCCCCCGCCCCTAGCTAGGGTGAAACAAAAAAACTTCTCCAACGTTGATTACAACCTCCTGAGGGATGGTATAAACAGCTTCACAGCCCCCTCCCCTGTAGGAACTGGCACCAATGTCCATATCTACACCAAAGTACTACATGAGCATTTATATAGATGCATGGAATCAGGAATACCTGACAGGACAAAATCATCCTCCGCAAGGAAGAGTAAACCTGTCTGGTGGGCATCTGCAATAAATAAATTATATAACAAAAGGAAAAAAATGCTGTCCAGGACCAAGAAGGAGCAGTTGCCCAATTGGAAGCACTCTTTCCTTAGCCTGAACAAACAAATAAGAGCACTAGTGAAATTCTCTAAAGCCATCTTCGAGTCTAAATTGGCCACATCTACTAGAGACAATCATAAGGCCTTCTTAACATATTTCTGCAGCCTCAAAGGAAGCACCCAGATCTGTTCAGAACTGGTGGCTAAGAACACCACATACACAAATGCTGTAGATATAGTCAATCTACTGGCTGACAGATTCAGTGAAAACTTCACCCCTCTGTTCCCTCATCAGTAAATCAGGACATCCCCAGTACCTGCCCCCCACACCATTATCTCTATGGAACAGGTCATGCCTGCCCTCTCAAAGTCAGAAAATACAGCCTCCATGGGACCTGATAACATCCCAGATTGCATCCTACATGAAATTGCAGCTATTCAGCCAAAGCCTGAGTAGCAGCTTTGTCCCAGCCGAGTGGAGGACAGCCACCATCATCCCTTTACACAAAGGTGCAGTGTCCAGTGATCCGGGAAATTATAGACCCATCACCCTAACTAGCCTGATATATAAGGCCATGGAACAGATTATCATGGGCCTCATTAACAGGGACATTGGCAACCTCCAAACACTTGACACCACACAGTTTAGCTTTGTCAAGGGGAGGTCATGTCTGTTAAATCTGGTTGATATCTTTGAGACAGTCACCAAAGCCATGGATGAGGAGAAGATGGTGCACACCACCTACCTTGACCTGCCCAAAACCTTCAACATTATTCCCCACTCTATCTCAACTAGGCATCAATCCATATGTTACCAGATAGATAGCAAACTGGCTTATTGATAGAACCCACCTAATCAAAATAGGGGAAGCCACCTCAAGCAGTAGACCTGTAATGAGAGGTGTCCCCCAAGGATTGGTCTTGGGGCTTCTGTTATTAGGGATATACTTCTCTGAGGTGCAGGACAAAACCAGTGGGCTATGGCTGACCAAGTTTGCAGATGACTGCAAGCTGGGTGCTGTCATCAATTCCCCAAGTGATGTGGACATCCTCCAAGAGGGTCTCACCCAAACAAATGACTGGTGCCAGAAACATGGCCTCAAGCTGAATGCCAAAAAATGCATTATCAACTTTGGGGAAAGTGATGTCCCCACATATTATCACATTAATAACAGAAACCTAAGCACGCAATCAGTAATGAAGGATTTGAGCAACCTGATGTTTACCAGCAACCTGATGTTTACCAGCATGTTGCTTTTGTTGTACCGAAAGCTTTCTACATGGCCCACCGCATAAGTAAGGGTATCTTATCCAGGGACAAGGAAGTCATAACATCCCTGTATTCTTCCCTTATAAGGCCAATTATTGAGTACAACTCCCCCTTCGGCATGTACATCGCAAAGCACATGCAGCAGCTGGAGAGACCAGAGGAGGTTCCTCACCAGGAGAATCCAGGGTCTCAAACATCTACCCTATGCAGATAGGCTAAAAGCCCTGTCCATCTACTCACTTTCAGGCAGACTCCTCAGAGGTGACCTCTGTCTGGCATACAAAGCAATCTCAGACCCTGCCTTAATGGGACTGCTGCATATCCGCAAGTCAAGCTCCACTTGAGTAACCCATACGTGCGACCTCAACCTAGTCAGTGATATCAATAGGACTTGTTAGCAGGACAGATTTGTGTCCCAGAGACTCCCTCATCTGTGGAACAGACTCCCTCTCCACTTCAAGCAGAGTACCTCATTATCCCTTTTTAAGCACAAGGTGGATAACTGGATGGGAAACAAAAAATATACCCCTGGGATTCCACCTGTGTCCCTGCTGGGGTGCTGACTTGTCTAAACATGAGCTAAACTCTTGGCTAGGCTTATAAGGGCCTTAGGACCAATAGCCTAGTAACTTCCTATGATCTCACTAACTCTCTTCTGAGGCCATAGCTATTAATACACAGTACACAGCTATTAATACATTTGGCCTCATACTGGAATAATGTCATCCTACAATTCCTTTCCTATTCATCAAAAATACCACCCTTATAGAAATTGCTAAGAACAAAATTCTCATATTAGTCAATCTAGGCAACAGAAAATAAAATTATTGTACTATGATAAAAGCTACAGTTGGCTTCCTGTAAAACAAGAGCTGCACTATCGCGCAACATATTCACCTTTAAAATATTACACCACACATATTACTCATCACTCCTGAATAAACTTCAGCTAAGAAACCACATTTACACCCTCAGAAGCAACTACAGCATTCAGTTGTACAGACCACCATACAAAGGGACTTTCTCCAGCATAGTACATGCTATATGGAATGATATTTCAGAGAATATTACAAACCTTGAGAATTTAACTTTGAAAAATTATTCCATGACTACCTACTCAAGCAGAACACATGTAAATGTTTTATGGACAGTGGGGTAATGGCATTGTGTTTCACCCCTTTGCATGCTATAAACTTTACATCTTCACAAGTATTTTGTCTTTTGCTGCTGCTATTTTAACAGAATGGATGGGGGAGACTTTTATTGAGTTCTTACAGAATACTGCCCACTTTTCTAATTTTGCTTCTGTTGTTGAAGTTTGTTTCACATGTTGCTCTAGCAACTAACCTTACTAACACCTGGGCACATTCCCTACCTGAACTATATCATAGTAAGTTGTGTATATCTACTTAGTAAGAGCTGTACATGTCTTTTCTGCTGTTCTTCACTGGAGTGTAGAAGTACTTAATATTTTCTAAATTTTCTTTGCATCTTACACTTTAATGTAATATTGATGCAACTCTCTGTTGCTGTTTACACTGTACCTTATGTAATACTTTTGCATTTAATCTATTCTTTCTTTGTAACTGTCCTTATTCTAGTGGTTCGGGTCATGCCTGAAAAGGGTCTCATGACCAGTTTACTTACCTGGCTAACAAAGCATAAACAAATAACACCGAGGTCAGTAGAGCAATGGATGTGTCTGACTACGAATCAGAAGACTGTAGGTTTGACTCCTGCCTGGCTTGGTTTACACATTTTGCTACTGTCAGGCCCCAGTGGCCTAATGGATAAGGCATTGGCCTCCTAAGCCAGGGATTGTGCATTCGAGTCCCATCTGGGGTGATATAATCTTACAAACCAAACCATATTGACATACCAAAACCAAATAAGAGTTCACAACTGTCTGCTTCTTTTGTATCTTCTTGGACAACACTGCTCACCTTAAGCAAGCATGGTTAAAGGAAACGTAACTGTCCCAGCATATCTTTCTTCTGCCCATCTCAGAGTTATTTGTAAACAAAATGTAATGGCTAAAAGAGACCATGAAAATGTAAAACTAGGTTCTTAAATTAGACACAGATCAACACCCTAGTAAGAACCCATGAAGCTATAAAGTGAGTAATGCATGCAACATTTTTAATATGCACTTAACTATTGTTGCAATATTACTGGAAATATGAAAATGTTAAGTGTATAAAGATGATCAACTTCCTCTGTATCTTCCTGGGTAACAGTGCTTAAGCTATACATACATACATATCTTGTCATCTCATTTTGTACGAGCTGTTATTTTTATTGTCAAAAGTCATGGCTTTAGCCTGCTCTGGTGGAGGTAGAAGAATAAAATCCTGACTACAGCCCAGGTGATCTGAGTTTGACTTGTGTGCTTGTCAGCATGTGGAGAAGATGGGCTTGCCCATCCTAGGGGAAGAGATGGTGGCTCCTGCCCAGCCCACTGCTCCAATGGCAGGGCCTTGGCTGGAGAGTGGAGGTCTAGTATAGAGAAGACATGTCCATCAAAGCCAGTGATGTGGGTGAACATGCATCCATGGATAGAGGTATAGAAGTGTCTCTTATGATAACACATGACCTCATGTCACCACTAAGAGTGGGTTAAGGCCAAAAACAAAAATGCAGCCATTGTTGGGTTGCCAGTGAGAGCACAAAGAAACCTCATGGTTACCTGGATGAATTTTATTACGTAAACCACAGAATTTTCTGAGGAACATAAAGAAACTATATATGAATAGTAAATTTATGGGGTTTGAAAAAAGGGTTTATAAAAATATGAGGGGTAGGGTGTTAAAATAAATATTAGGAAGTGGTGTCAGGAGGTTTACTATCATAATCCTGAAACTGATTCCATCGAGTGATGACTTCGTTGAACTAAAATATTGAAAATGAAAACATCGGAAAGGAACAATAACAAAACCAGTAATGTTGACCTATCCATATTCAACAAAGTTGACATTACCCAGTGTACCTTCCTTTCCAGTCAGTTCCAAATAACGTTTTACAGGGGGGAAAGCCCCCCTGCACCTCCTATATGGGAAGTATGCCCCCACATCCCCTGCTAACTATATATACAAACTCTGAGATTGCACTATAGTGAGGAAATGGGTACATTTCCCAATCCCCACTATAACATGATCTCCAAGCAGAATGTCGACCTCATAACATCGAATGCACACTAGCATTCTCTGTTGTGGTATCGACCATTTTCAGTTTGGCCTTTCGTGAACTGGAAATTAGCCTTTTGTCTATCCCAGTTTGACTGAAATGTCGTTTGATATTGTGATAGTAAACCATCAGGAAAATAATGATAAAAGGCAAGGATGCCCAAGTAGCATATCAATTTAGCACAGGGTATTAAGATTCTGAGCTACAAAAAAAAAAAAAAAATTCATTATGCATTTTTTTACGGTTTAAAGGTGGTTTTATACATTTTTATTTTGCTTGATAACCGTGTTGATGGGCAAGATCCTTTTCAGCCAATACTTGGGCCAAAGCCAAATTAATAAACATACACACAGCAGTATATGGGCATTGCTACATACAAAGGCAATAATTACAACAGAAAGAGTCTTACAGACCAAAAAACGTAGGCACTGGCATGTACAAATGCAAACATTTACAACAGATAGACACTGCACAGTGAAGACAACTGAGAAAAAAGCATAAAAAGGATACATACAATCATTATCAAAGTAGAATACTATTAACATTGTGGAATTTGAATTGTTAGAGGTACAGTGTATAGAGATAGAAAGAGGAAACTAGCAAAAATGTATGTACAGAGGAATACTATGTATGTGTGGGGACTGCAATGCATTGGAGTCAATGTAATTTAGAATCAGACAGGAACAAGAAAATAACACATGAATTATGCAGTGCAAGATGATACTAATAGATTGTAGGAGTATTTCCCAGAATTTTTGAAGCAATAATATTGCATTCATTGAAGAAAATTTAGTTACCTTTTCTTAAACACTGAGAAATCCCTTAAGGCTGTAATACCATTAGGTAGACAGTTCCATGAAGCTGGAGCTAGTTTTGTGAAAGATCTGTTAAAACATCAATAGTAAAATGCGGTTTGTTAAGTTTAAAGGAGCTGAAGCTACAAATCATATATGAAGGTTCATGAAATAAGAATTTATTCTTAAGAGGAGGACATTATCTGTATTGAAGAAGCATTAAAGCAAGCGTATTATGTAAATAAGGAGAATTTGCTGCAATGGGCAGCTTTTTGCCTCTCTGGATAGAGATGCAATGATGCTCCTGTCTGTGAAAGACTAATTTTATCAAGCAAAAAATCATGTTTTGCTTTGGGAAATTGGCTATCCTATCAGATGTAGGCTGTATTCTAAGTCTACTCTAAGGATTAGAACATTTATTGCAATGTTTCTATGTGTTTCAAATGTGATTAGGCTACAAATGTTATAAGCCATTTTAAGTTGTTGGGATAATTTAAGAGCTATGTGGGAGGGAAAAGAAAGAGTGTTGTCTAGTAGTAGCATTGCAAGATATTTTTGTTCTTTGGTGAATGGGAGCAGTGTCCCATGATGATCATAAATTTGAGGTGGTAAAATATTGGATAGTCTTTTTGGTGACCCAGAGAAAACATGCCAATGTACTTGCTGGTCTTGCCACACAGCTTTGTGTCTGTAAGCTTATTTCAAATGGAGGCAAAATGAGATTGTAAGGTTAGTGACATTTGAGATCCATCTTTGTGAGTTGAGATTAATACTATCATCTGTCTATATTCAAGGGTATTGGTTAGTTGCCTCTCATATGCCAGGGTAAGTAATGCCAGTAAAGCCGTCATGTCCCTTCATCCCAGGTGCACATATAACCAGATCATTGTGCACATGGAAGTGAATGACTTGACGTGCACCTCATTGATTATATGAAGGAGGACATGATGGAGCTCTCTGAATATGCATCTGTGAAGTAAACAAAACTCTTACTGAGTAGTTTCCCCTACCAGTACCAAGAATAATGCCACAATACAAACAAAAGATACCCGACTTTAATTCTTGGCTTAACTAATGGTGTCATTCTAGGGGATCCGGTATACATCAGCTGGAGATGAGATGGTTACCACCACCAGCTGCTTTGCTAATGATGGTCTGCATCTCTTTCTCTCTCTCGCCTTTTGGTTTCCATATTAGCATAGCCCTTTACTTACCCCATAGTGCCTTTTTTTACAAAGACAGACTTCTCAAATTACTAACATAAAACACATTTGGTGGACAAAATAAACTTATTCAGTAATTTTACGATCTTTCTGGGTCCTGCTGTTGTCGTACAGTGCTTGTGGATATAGTTACTAAATTAGTAACATAGTCAACCACAATCAAAATTACATAAAATGCACTGCTCATACTGGAAGCCTAAACAAAACACTGCACTCCTTACAGAAATTCCTAAACCTTAAAAATATTGGTATAGCTATAGTTACTGAAGTACTCTTTCAGAGCAGTGAAAGCACCTCCACACTGCAGGGTTTTAATGCCTGCTACACCTTCAGACTCCATGCAAAATTGGGCATTATAGCTGGTGGGGGCATATCTGTGTTCCTAAGAAACCATTTCATTTCCTGATTAGTAATGCTGAACACTGACCTAGAACTTCTCCACATTCTCCTTATGAGAAACAAAATTCAGTTCCACAGAACAGCAAACTACCATGACACTAGCAGACCATGAGTCATATCTTAAAACGATGCACTTGCAATAAAATCTAAGATGATCTTCTTGACAGACTTCAGCTATTCTTCCATTTAACTGGGGAACCCACACCACCACAGACATGTGTGTGTCAAAATTCCAACATCAACTCCTTGGGCCAACTACTCCAAATCCGGATGAGGGGCACTAAAATATTAAACTGGATTCTAACAAATGTATCCCTCCTATGCTCAGTATTCACAGTTACAAAATCACTAATCAAATCTAACCATTGTGCAGTAACATTAAATCTATGTATGGGACCAGAGTGAGCCTGAAATATTTCCATCTTCAGAGACTACTCTATGGCAGATCTACTCCTGCTAACTGATGACCTGATCAAATCCTGTCTCCCCTGCTTTACCTGCTGCAATTTTCCTGGATAAAATCTAATTCCAACTCCAAGCTAATATGGAGATCCTGGTCCCCATGAAACATAAATATAGTGCCAAAATTTAAAAACACCACCCTTTTGGGTGTATCCTAGTCTCAACAAACTATACTACAGGAGAAAACCTCCTTACCCATAAAAGCAAACTTAATAGCCCATAAGCTAAAAAAAAGCTCAGAATAATCAACAAATATGTTAGAAACAAAATCAAATCCTTTAAAAGCAAGTACAAATTGCAAATGATGCTAAAGATAACCACAAAGCATTTCTACATTAGAAACCTAAGAAATAATAACCAACAATGCTCTAAGTTAATACAAAATAACATCACATACTTGTCTCTTGTGGATATCGCCAACATATTAGTGAACATTTTCAGCTCAAACTTTACTCCTTTTCTCCCCAAATGACCTCTGGGTAATTCCAAAGCACACTATCCAAGGCTAAAAGCTTGAGGTCCATGTTCCCTGGCAATGTGCCATGTTGTCTTCCTCCCAGTTCCAAACACTCCCTGTCTGACACTCTATGATATCTACTCAATCTCAGCCTCAGTACTGGATTCATACTGAAGGTGTGGAGGAATGCTGACAATTTCCCACTACAAAAAAGTAGACCCATGACTACACCTTTCAACTAAACCAGCTTTATCTGTAATGCAATGGAGTGCATCACTAAAAAAATAAAAAAAAAAACTCATAAGGAGATAGGCAGTCTTCAACACCTGGACCCATATCAATTATTATTTGTTAAAGGCAGATTCTACATCAGGTCTAGTATTAATTCATGTCTTAGTAAATGGGCGGGATTGTTTGTTAGGCTACAAATGGTCCACTGGATTAACAGCCTAGTGTGAACGTATGAACAAGGAGGAGGAACTGTTCTTACTGTAGTTTGATGATCTGGATTTCCAGAAGAGGGCTTTTGGCAGTTTGGACATCTTTTTACATTTTATTCACATGGAGTACCTTATAATATTATATTCTGGTCCAAGACAGAAAAGACACTTTAAACAAATGCCTTGCAGTGAAATGTGGTCACCAGACTTGTTTGAACATGAGTTTGGGAAAAGAAGAAATTGAGGAGTTTAGTGTGAAGATCAAAACAGAAAAAGAAAATATAGAATAACTATATGAAATATCAGGAGTCACTATACTGAGTCCTTTAATGCAGAATACTGACAGGCTAAAAAAAAAACGGACTTACATAGACCAAGTCTGAGAATACCATTTATTAGAATATTCCCTTTTTGCTGAGGTACAATGATTTTGGGGTTAGAATATATAAGTTGGGGGCATGAGGGTGTGGGGGGTTGCCCCCTGTACAAAAGAAGTTTAAAGAAGAAGAGCACTATTTGAGAGTTACTCTTCTCTTGCATTTTGCTTATTTTTTTCAGCACGTCGGAAAATGCCATTATCAGTATCTACATTTTACTAGAGAGACAAATATAAAGTAGACTGCTTTATTTAATGTTTTAAAACAAAAGTGACAGGTAATAAAACCTGTAGCTCTGTTTCTGGAACAAAAGTGTAAATGTATGAAAATGCTGCCTATTCTACATGTTGATGTGGGTGGAATGATAATGCTGGTAGGTGACGGCTAAGTATGCTGCAGAATGGATGCTGGATGGGGAATAATTTAGTGGTAGAAGTCTCAGTATATGGATATGCTGCAAGAAGCACTTTGATGTATGATCAGACTCTGCAGTGAGTCAAAACAGAGTACTAGCTGCTACTGGTATGGAGCAGCACACAACTGAAACAGATATGTGCCTCTCATGAGTAGCACACTGCTGTGTATCAGAATTCAGACAGATATCGCACTTTACTGCTATTCCCCCCACAATAAACACGAACATACAGAGTCTGACATATAATATGGAATGCAGCAAAGAACTTCTTTGGAATTTTCAGATCATCACTGTCTCTCAGTTCCTCTGTTTATCTGTTGAACCACAACAGCTGCATTCCACCCTCAATACACATCAACATATAACACTTAACACATAAGTACAAAATGAGGGAGCATATAACATTGCTCCATATTGCCAGCATCTAGTAGTCAACCGCCATTTCCTTAATTTCTCTGCAAGGGCAAAAACCAGTGGAGAGAGTCTTCTTCATGCTCTAGATAACCAGCATTAGTTTAGTTTATCCCGGATGTGACTGCATAAGTCTAGGAAGACAGCTGTGAAGCAAATCCATTCCAAATGGAGTGCTAACTACAATGTCTTATGTCATCAGGAATCAAACTGCTCATTGGAAAATGTTGCCGTCAATGCCCACTTTTCCATGGGTGCAATTTCATATGCTTGCATTAAAAATGTTTCTTTGTGGACATGTGCTCTAATCTCTTGGTCATTGGCTCACACCCTCACCATGCAATACAGTTTGGACTACAACGCTAGGAGGCAATCCTCCTTGGTACCTCACTTGAGCTTACAACATTTGGAGCATCTCCTCTTGGCTGTAATCTGGTCATTTTATCCTGGCTGTCTATACTGACTGATATTTGGTGTAAATGTAAACCTATTATGATGATGAGGAGGAGAGGATCTCCATTGTTAGGTAATAACAGATACATTCCCATATCAGCTAATCTAAGTGAGGGCACACACTGTGGATCAGAGATACCATGCTACCATCAACCCCCCCCCAAAAGCTTAGATACTCCATCCATGCTGTGTCTGCATCTAGAATTTCCTGTTAAGTCAGGCAAACAAATATTTTATACACCCCTGTAAACAGTACAGCTGTCATAGCTTCATTTTTTTCCTGGAAGTGTTCTCTCTCAGATGATGAGCTCAGGGGCAGAGATGCAACCTGTCAGTGTAATGCTTGATGTTACAGGGTGTAACAACACAGTGCACATGTACACTAAAACTAGTAGAATCAAAGAAAAAATGACAAACTGGGCAGGAAGAAAGGAAAAAAAACTATTTTTAAGACCTATGGAGGTAAGTCATTGGATGATCCAATGACAGGAAAATGGCTGGGATTCAAAAGATAGCAAGATGAGGGGGGATATGCATGGTGGAGCCAATTCAGAGACATATGAAAACAGACTGCACAACATGGGGAAGTAGTACAATCAGCAACATATACAAATAACCATATAATGATATGTAAAAGAAGCAACATTATGGAAATGAGTGCAAATGGGGTAAGCAGCATGACAGCTTAATTCAGAAATGTATAAAAATAGCACAATATGCTAGTTTGGACAGAGGGTTGTAGACCATAATTTCTCAGTGAACAGATAACCTCAACATGCTAAGATGTTAGAAGCATCTGTATTAGCTGAACAGCATAAGTTAGAGATCCATTATTGTAGCCAGTGTCTACAATTGTGTGCTTCATCGCCCTACACGTTGCAGATGGGTCCATCCATGGTTGAAGTGCTATCATCTTCATGACAAGAACACAATCGAAGGCTGACGTGAGGAAAAAGACACCATACAGGAGCTTGCAGATATGTGCCATCCTCACATGGAATTTCCCGGCATGCATGAAATGCCTCCTCTTTTGACACAGAAGTATGTGTTGCATTGACCACCCTATGTTTTAATTTCTCCAAATCCCTTGGGTTTCTAATACCATAACAGGAATGGACCCCATTCCTAAGTCAAAGTATGATTAAAGTTCATAAAATTAGTACTGTTTCACTCTTTGATGTCAGCCAAAAGTGCTCTTCGCAGCACCCACAATATGTCCAGTAATGACTTCTGTAATTTATACGGAGTTACATATATTGGTACTGGAAGATCCCCTACTATGGGTACCTTCCAGTGGCCATCAAGAGAATTTGTGTGCATCTGTCTCATGAATCCTACACTAGTTCCTTAATGTCATTCTGTAGCATGTGGAGGAGCTTATGAGGTTCCTATGGACCATGCAGAAAGGAAAGACCATTATTCTGGCATTCTGTGAAACAGCCTGTTTCCCTGAAGTTCAAGTGCCAATGACTGCACTCTCAAGACTATCAAGGCCTAGACTGATCCATGTGGCTTCCGGTAACCAAATGGTGTGAAATGCATAGGGTATTATTTATAAGGTGTCTGTGTTCCTTCCAAGCAATTTCAATGATTCTCACATCTGGAACACATCTGACCTATATAAGCAACTTGTGAGGGGTGATTTCCCACACAGACATCTAAATGGTAAGTGCACTCATCCCCATCATCAGGCTGCACAAACATGCCGGCAGGTGTGCTGACTATGATCCACTCATACAAGTGTCCACTTGTGCTGCTGGTGATGCCAGATATTTCTTAGAGCCATAGCTCATGATACCCATATGCAACCTGAACAGCATGGCTGAGATGACATACATCATGGTTTTGGAGTGTTAAAGGCCCACATCTGTTACCCAGATATCTTTGGTAGTGTACTGCCCAATGCTTCAGAGACCTGCAGCAAGATACTTGTCAGATGTGCAGTGCTGCACAATATGGTTTTGCAGAAAAAGCTACAACTTGAATTCACCACCATAATGCCGACAGACTGGAGCCAGCAGCAGAAGGCGTACCATGTGGGGTGCTGGTGAAACACGTGCGAGGTTGAGGCAGGAATGCAATATGCTGTGGCACTGACAAAATGGCAGCATCTGGTCGACAAATGTGGGCCAGACTAGAGGAAACAAAGAATAAAACTAATGCATACAATACTGCACCTAGGCGATGCGATACAGTACAGTGCACTGGCTAGCCACCCTGTGCATCAGAAATTACCTATCCACATAACACAGAGGGGTGGGCAGGACACCGTTATCTTCATCGCTCATGTGGGGCGGGGCACAGAGATAGGGATAAAGAACAGCTACGCAGATGGCAGAGGGAAGAACTATGGGAGGTAGAAGTGTTATGGGGTAGATGGCTGAAACACTGGGGGAGCTGGGTACACTGTGTAGTTATGGGGGTGGAGCTTCCTGAGGGGGACAGGTGGCCAGATGGTATAGATGGCCACACAGTACCACTGCAGGGAACACAGGTGCAGCCGATGGTAAAGTGCTAGCTAATTGTGCATATGAGAGGTGACATAAGTTTACAGGTGGGTAGAACTTAGACTGCGGACAGTCTCAGACACAGGCATGCCCTCTTCATGAAATAGCATTGTCAGCAACACCTGCTGGCAAGGATGATGTGAAACTGCAAGACAATGACCGTCTAACTAAGAGATGCAGAGAGCCATCATGCAGGTGACATCAGTGAGGCCAGCCATTTGTGCCACTGTAAGGTGACCATCACTACCTGGTAGTAATGAAGTAGCACTCTGTGACCTTGAAGTACTCATCCTGTGGGATGCAACGGACAGTGGAGCCAGAGAAGCCGCAGCCACAGGTATGGTAATGGTCAAAGCAGTTGCCAATATGATACTCCATGGTGGCTGTCATGTAGCAATTCAAATGTTGTCCCCATCCCACTGCCCCCATCACTCTTAGTTCCACTGTATGAAGGTTGCTGAGGACCACCCCCCCAATACAGTAACGATACCCATTTTGCATCTCTACCTGCTGATAGTCTGTGCTCCCTTACCACAGCTGCTATGGATTCCTTTTGCATATATAACACTTGGAAGTTCTGTGTCCAAATATATGCTGTTCATAGGTAGGTACTAGGCTATTGGCCATAAGGCCTATACAAGCCGAGCCAAAAAGGTACCCTGGCTTTCGCCACCCAAGAAAATGATTTTCCTGAGCCCCTGTCATGCACAACCACAGAAGTGATCCCCGGGGGTGAATTTCCTATTACCCATCCAATCATCAAGATTTTTCTTAAAGAGTGCTAATGAGGAGCTTTGTTTGACATAGACAGGTAGTCTATTCCAGAGTATGGAAAGTCTCTGGGACAGGAATCTATCCCTCCAGCATGTTCTGTTTATTGTGGTGATAAGGTTTAGGTCCCTAGAGCGTGTAGCTCGGAGGGATTCAGATTTCTTTACGTGGAGCCTGTCCAACAGCTCTGGGTTTGACATAGCTTTGTATGTTAGGCAGAGATCGCCTCTGAGTAGGCGATATGCGATGGAGTAAAGCTGGAGTTTTTTGAGACGGCCTGCGTAAGGCATCTGTTGGAGGCCAGCAATCCCCTTTTAGCAGAGCAGTGGGTATAGAAATGCCTTGGGGGCACTTGTAACAGGATTGGGGGAGGCTAATGGTGGGGAATATGATACATACGCTGTTAGACTATAAAACAGTGTTTAGTGTACTTCAATAGTGGCCACTACTTTTTATTGGACTCATCTACCATTTTCAATGCTGTTTCAACCTGACAAATGGCTTATGGCACTGGAAAGCCTGAATTTTGAAGGGCTCCTGCATGGTACAGCAGTGAAAGAAAGATTTTCCTTTAGCTGCTGCATATGAATCACTGGGAGTACATGGTAGGAACTGATATGAGGGCCCCTAGTAAAATGTGGATTCTTGGCACTTGCTTGTGAAAGTGGTGAATGATGCCACAGGCATCACTCACTCTGGTGAGCAGTGTTGGCACAATTCATAAGCCATGTCACTCTCCTACAGAATGGTGGTAACACTCATCCACTCATATTCCCCACCATTAGCCTCCCCCAATCCTGTTACAAGTGCCCCAAGGCATTTCTATACCCACTGCTCTGCTAACTGCATTCTTCACTTCCACAGCCAGTTATACAACAGTGTACCACATCCAACTGTTCCCTGTTGTTTTTGCCCTCTTCTCTTTTCCTCCCTGTCATCTTATTAATTTTATTATTGTTATTTACTTTATCTCATGTTATGCTCATTTATTCTACACTTTCAGCTGTGGAACAGGATAAGGTATGGCAGCATTTACCTTGCCCTGCACCGCCAGCAGTCACCTGGCTGGCTTCTCTGCAAGGTGACGGAGGTCATCCTGCAGGAGGCAACCAGGAAGGATCAATGGGAGCCTCTGGTAGGTGGAGGATTGTAGGTTCCTCATTGGGACACAGTGGCATGGGAGGTCCCTAGGATCACCCAGCAGGAGGTGCTAGGGCTGGTCTGGAATGAGGTGGACTAGTGGTATTAGATTACACAGATACTGAGCCCCAACAGCTGGGCCAAGCTATGATGTCAGTCACACTGTTGCCTGACTTCTGGTTAGGTCCACTGCTTTTGCAACTTGGCAAGAGGCCCCCTGCCCACCCTATCCTTCATGACATTTCCCTTCCTTTTGTGCCAGTCACTATACTCTGTATGTTGTACACTCCTCCCCATCCCCATTTACTCCAGGGCCATAACTGCTATTTCTTCCTCCTGTTGAAAAAGCTGTAACCAAGCACTACATTTTATATTTCACTTCTGAGTTTCTGAACTTTTCTGCACCAGTTTTGCAATATGAAATATGTAATTCCAGTGTCCCACAAATATATATAATGACACAGGTTCTATTTTAAAATAATGTTATTACTTTAAAAATAAAATACACTTTTTGTAAGGAACCTGAAAAAAAATCAAATGAGCTGCCACACTTGCCTATTAAATAATCATGAACTTGGTTATTTTTTCCTTATGCTACAAAAATCTAGACATTCTCATACTTTATTTACTCAGTATATTAAAACAACATATGGCTGGTTTGTGTTTTGTACTGTGTGCAGCATAAAAACAAATAATTATGACTTAAGCAGTTTTATTAACTGCAGTAGTAAGTATGGTAAACTGAATGGACGCAGACAACAGCAGAAAAAAAAGACAAACAGCAGTTTAGTTTTAGCATGTAGTCTACAGAATTAATGTAATGGAACAACATATGTATTGAGTTTAAAGTCAGCATTTTTTAACGAATACAATAAATTAGAGGGATACGTGTTTTGTAATGCAAAACAAACATCTTTAACATCTCACTTTTGTTATAATTGATACAGTTCAAAGTCATTATTTTCTGTTTCACATCAATTCTTGTTATCATGGCCAGGGGTGTAAAGTAATGTACCAGTGCAAACATCATAGGCATAACACTGTACATTATCTGAGCATCAGTGAAATGAGTTTAGATACAACATGTACATTTAAGCTGTTGCCCAGTAAACGGTAGCGTTGCTTCACTGTCACATTATCAGGGAAGCCTAGGAATAAAGAGAACAAATATTAGATTTCAGAGATAACTGACACTGTCATGCAAGCTGATGATGGGGAAATAGCTCAATGACTGTAAACAACACATGACTATTTTCTGCCACTTCCTCAACTATCTCCTGCATTACTTGCTATGAAGGACACCTGCTCAACAGTCTGCTTACTCACTATCCAGCAGCCAGAATGTGTACACATTTTACAGGAGGATTACAACAATTCATCACCATTAACTCTTCCACCTGAATAAGATAAGAAATTGTACTACAGCAATATAAAACAACGAATCCTTTTATTTATTATTAAATCTGGCTCCACTATTTAATAAAATTCAAATGTACAGTCAAATGTTCTGAGTACCATAAAAGCAAAGGTACTGGCTGTTAAAGTGTATTAATGTATATGTAGCTGCATGTGTGTATATGCACTGGAAGGCCACACACACACACACATACATACACACATACACACACTAAACCAGAAGGTAGAAGCTCTTTGGTCACAGTTTTTTCAGATCAAAGGCAATATTCACAACTGACTGACTTGGGCAAATTACAGTACTCTATGCAAAAAAAAGTATAGTTTTTGTAATGTATCTATCAATATAATAAGTGTTGAAGCAGCACTAGCGGAAGACCTGTATATAAATTACTGGACCTCTCTGCCCAAGTTTTGTCAGCAGTTTCCTGCTGGAGGATCATTGGTGTATGCATCTTAGATTGAGATGCTTGTCTGCATTCTCCTAGGTTCTAGCCCCTGGGGAGGAGAAAAAAAAAAAACAGGCTGAGAGCAACAATTACCTGTGGAAAACTCAGGGGTATAAGACATGGAAAAATATTTCATTCACAATAAATACTACAAATAAACCTCTGATGCATTGCTCGTGCTGTGGACAAATTCAGCATTCAGCTGCATTTCAACACTTGAAAGGTAGAATGGCCATCTTGGCTCTGCTATCAGTCTGAGAGACTCTGTTTGCAGCTACAGCATGGATCTGGGTTCTGATAAGACTATCACTTCTTCCCCAAAGCCGCAAGAGAGAGAAACATTTCTACGAGGCATCGGTCTTTAAGCCAGCTTCCTTCTTGCATCAGTCACTGATGGGTGATGCTGTTGCAGCCATCAGTTGCTCCTCAGACTACTCATCTACTTCTGCTGGTCCTTCTGGTGTTGCGCCTCAAGATTGACACTATGGACTGGCACTGGGAATCATGCAATGTTCTACAGCTGTAGAGTTGCCTTTACCAGGGAAGGGGAGAACCACCCTTGCAGATTTCAGGGAGGGTACTATGTGATGCTCCTTTTGCTAACCTGCACAGAGAAGCCTCTCTCCTGGGGTACGGGCTGTTTGCCCAGCTGCTCTTTTTATAGGGAAGGGTCTCTCTTAGAAAAAGAAAGCTCAAGTCCTTGTATTTTCTTCGTCTAGAGCAGATAATCGGCTGTTTTTTATGAGAGAAAAACAGTCCTTGAATGATTGTTATCCTCCTCCTCAGAAGAAAAACATTTCTTCCATTCTGATTCCCAGTCTGAGGGCAACAATTGGACTGGGATAGTGCATCTCATATTCCCTCACTACAACGTAGAGAGCCCTTCCTTAGATTCTCCTACTGAATAATGCCCCTTTTCAAATACTGTATGAACGACTTTTTAAATGGGAACAAGCAAACATGTCTGATTCTCATTCCCTCAGCCTTTACTATCTAACTGTGATGCTGAGCAAGTCATCTATCCAGACACTGCTCCCCGGCTGAGTCTGAAAATGGTCCATTCAGATCAGTGCTCTACCCTGGAAACAAACACAAATAAAATAAATAAATTTCAACAAAGATATTATCTGTAACAGGCAGATTTCCTCAGTCTGCACTTGTTCCATATGTTTTGCCAACCTTAAAGGATACATTTCTGGTAGCCTGCACTTTTCCTTACAGTCAGCCATCTGCTCCTAAAAGGTCTGATAAGTTGTATAAAGTACCCTAGTCCCATAAGTTTTTTTTCTATCCCCAGGGCAGATCCTGTAATAATTTCCTTGTCAAATTCAGCTGTTAATCTTGCTTGTTCTGACAAACTAGGAAAGGTTTTAGATAAATTTGCTTAAAAAGTTTATTCTTCTTCCATTCTGGGCTTCAGAATTGTAAATTGTCAGACACACATCTAAGTTCTTGTTGGTTTTCTTATGACAATTTAAGGAATTTAATTAGTGATCGCCCTCCTTTAGATACTAAAACGTGTGAGTGTTTGACAGTATATGCTATGCCTCAGGTAATAAAACATACTTTGAAGTGTGTTTATGCCACTGCTGATTTTTTTAATTTTATTTTACAGTTTGTTTACCAGGATAATTCACTGGGCCAAGAAGATCCCTTTTTCAATGAAGTCCAGGGGAGAAAAGCTCCATGAACAATATAATGTGAAGACAATACACTTACATTTATATAACACTATAGAATGATGGTATTATACGACATGTCAAAAAATCCATGACTGCAGTGAAAATACAGTCAAAAAAGACAGGGTCGACATTACAGTTTTACATGAAACCTTAGCAGCGTTAAAGTAGGATAGTGGGATAGGGTTACTGTCTCTGGCTCTGTTTTGAAAAGATGTGCATGGCTATAGTCTCACAATTTACCAGATAATGTTAAAAATTAAATATTAAATACTTCTATGGATAAAGAAGTAATATTTGGGCCTTCCTCTGTAGAAGTCCTAAAGGGTTTTGATGAAAGGTGAAGTTAATTCGAGAGCTTCACAAACGACCAACGATGAACTATTCCACAAACTAGACAAAATTATGATGAAATGGATGTCCAAAAAGTATTTATTGGCAGCAAAGCACATAAAACTGAAAAACAATGAACTCTGTTAACCCAGGTTTTGTCCTTGCATAACGGAACAATGAACTCTGTTAACCCAGGTTTTGTCCTTGCATAACGGACTTCTTGAAGAAGTCCGTTATGCAAGGACAAAACCTGGGTTAACAGAGTTCATTGATTTTCAGTTTTATGTGCTTTGCTGCCAATAAATACTTTTTGGACATCCATTTCATCATAATTTTATCTAATTCAGAGAGCTTCCCCATTTTCCAACCTTCCTTTCCAAAATATAACAGTTTCTTCCCGTAAAGGGCTCTCTTTCAAAAAACAGTACTGGCTTACATAGCAAAGCAAGAAAAAACAGTGGCAGGAAGGGTCAAAGAAGAGGAGAACCCTCACAGAACAAGGGATAACTAAAAAAAAAAAAAAAATCATATTGACTATATGTGCACTCCTGATGTATCCCCACCATGGAGACCTCATAAATCTATCCCAGAATTTAGGTCTTTATCATTTGTGGCAACAGATAGCTTAAGACAGTTTGGTGCTGAGAGGAGTTATTCTCTATCTAAAGCTGACAGCAGGACTCCATTCCTCAGTTTCAAGGGATTCCTCTATATCCTCCCAATCAAACAGTCCTATTCTCACCTGTCTTGAATCAGATGCCATCTCAGAGGGCAATAGAATTGGTTCCCCCAGATAAAACAGGTAAAGGACTTTATTCAAGATTCTTCTTCTGGTGCTAAAAAGAAGGAACATGTACAGCCCTTTCTTTTGTAAACCGGCACATCATAGTTCCAAAGTTCAAAATGCTTGCTTTACAGTCTCTGGTACCCTTCACTCCTCCCTCCAGTTTTCCGGTAACAATTTAGAGTTAAAAAATGCTTACCATCGCATTTCAATCAACAATAACTTCAGATGCTTTTTACATTTCTCTGTGTCTGGTTTGCATTTTCAGCTTGCTATTTTACCTTTGGGTTATCTACAGCTCCAAGAGTCTTTTACAAAATGTCTGGCTCTTGTCATAGGCCACTGCAAGTTGCAGGCCATTCATATTTCCCTCAAGTAGACGATTACCTGATTTTTGCAGATTCTTTCAAAGTATGCTAAGAATCTCTGGCTTGGGTACTGAAGCTATTTCTCAACTTGGGCCACCAGGTGAACAGACAGAAATCTTTTCTCACTCCTTCTCATAAGACAGTGTTTCTATGATGTTTTCTGAACACAGCACATGTTGACTAGAGAACAGTTTTTGGTATTTTCAAACTAGACACAGGCATCTAATAGAAGAGGTCTCAGAATTCTTCGTTTGATAGCTTCAACTATTCTCATGATTGGACACTCTAAATTGGCCCTAGGTGTGAGTGTGTGCGTGTGTGTGCCTTCTGTGGAAGGTTGGGCATCGGGCTGGCAACTAGACACCAATAAAACTCCACTGCCAATCGTTCTGCAGATTGCTGTTCCACTGTGGTGACCCCTAACTGGGAAAAGCCGAAAGAAGAAGAAGAAATATTCTCATGATTCCTTTGGCCAGAGTCCACATGAGAAAGATTCAATGGTATGTCAAGTCACTTTGGACTGAGTACTAGCATTCTCTAGCAAAGGGAGTTAGACTGGTGGGTGAATTAATTGTTCATAAGAGTATACTGCCTTGAAGGGCCATTTCAAGCCTAACCAATATCCCAAGGTCAGAAACAAACTGTACCTTGTATCTGTGATGTGAAGACCTTAACCATTGTGCCAAACCTACCCCAGGATTTACCTTCTCCCTGCTAGCGCCCACTTAGTCTACACCACGTTTCAGACTTTGCTTGGGGACCTGTGTCCAAGAAATGAAAGTGCAGGGTCTACAGAACAAACAAGACAAGTTAATGCACATAAATATCAAGGAAATGATGACAGTAATAAATGTTCTGAAATATTTGAACCATCTTAGGACTCTCGGTAGGTCCTCTGTTAGTAATCTCAGACAACACCACAGTGATGTGGTACATAAACAAGGGGAAAGATGTAAAAATACCCTCTAAAAAACAACCTCAAGGTTATACCGCTAAATGCTAGGAGTCTAAACCAGAAACTGCACTCACTGAAGCAGTCTTCACATTGGAAGATGCTGACATTTGTGCAGTCACTGAGACCTGCTTTAAGGCTGTGGAGAGTACCCCAGCTACACCAGGTTACATTTCCTTCCACATGTTCAGACCAAAACCTAAAGGCGCGAGAACTAAAGGCGGTGATATTACCTCTAGATTGGTTAAACAGCACAATTCCCTTGAATTACTTAAGATGCAATTAACTAAGACCCATCTTCAGGTCGCTGCTATCTATAGGACCCCCTCGATGAATCAGGAGATCCACTTAGCCTACTTGGATCTACTTGAGTTAACCAAGATACAACTAAACAAACACCCTGGTTTTGGATGACTTTAATTATTCGTCCATAGATTGGGTAAATTATATGTGTTCTAACGCACTTGCCCAAAGGCTCCTGGACTTTGTTAACTCCAATGCCCTGGACCAGCTGGTTGACACAACCACAAGGGGCTCAAATATCCTGGACTTGGTGCTCACCAACATGCAGGACTTCTGCCCCACCCCTAGTGTGTGGCTATCC
Source organism: Protopterus annectens (assembly GCF_019279795.1). NCBI lineage: Eukaryota > Metazoa > Chordata > Ceratodontiformes > Protopteridae > Protopterus > Protopterus annectens. The sequence goes on along the minus strand of NC_056728.1, from coordinate 120,562,427 downwards.
CTGGTGAGATCTGACCACAAATCAATGTCGCTAGAAGTAACAGAGGAACCCCCCCCCTTTGGCAACAACTAGACTAAAAAACTTCTCCAAGGCTAATCACAATCTCTTAAATGATGGCATAAATAGCTTCATAGCCCCACCCCGCACCCACTGATGGAACAGACACCTATGCTGTGTTATACACCGATGCTTTATACAAGCACCTGTACAATTGTATTGACTCTGCGGTACCTGACAGAACCAAAGCAAGATTTTCAAGGAAAAACAAACCTGCCTGGTAGACAACTGCAATTAACAGGTTATACAATAGGAGAAAGAAATTGATGTCTAAGAGTAGGAAGGAACGGTCTCAAAACTGGAATCACACTCTCCTCAACTTAAACAAGCAAATAAAACTCCTAGTTAAGTTCTCCAAAGCTAACTATGAATCCAAATTAGCTTCCCTAACAAAGGACAACCACAAAGTATTCTTTAGTTACATCTGTAACCTCAAAGGTAAGGCCCAGATTTGTGCTGAACTTGTAGTTAATGGTACTACATATGCAGAACCTGAGGATATAACAAACCTGCTGGCTGACAGGTTCAGTGAAAACTTCACTCCCCTGTCCCTACCACATATACCCCAAATCATCCCCAACACCTATCCCTTGCCTAGTATCTTTGAGGAGCAGGTGTTAAATGCCCTTTCCAAGGCCAAAAAAAACCCTCTATGGGACTAAACAACATCCCAGTCTGTGTTCTACATGGGTTAAAACAGAAATTAGCATCACCACTGAGCACACTTTTCAATCACAGCCTAAGCACTGGATTTGTCCCAGTGGAATGGAAAAAGGATACTGTCATCCCCTTGAACAAAGGGGTGCATCCATGGACCCAGGGAACTACAGACCCATTAGCCTGATCAGTCTTATCCGCAACGCCATGGAACAAATCATCATGGACATTATTAACAAAGAAATAGAAAATCTCCACATGCTCGACCCCACCCAGTTTGGCTTTGTCAAGGGGGAGATCATGCCTGTTAAACTTGGTGGACTTCTTTGAGACAGTCACCAAAGCCCTAGATGAGGGTAAATCTGTGCATATGGCCTGCCTAGACTTAGCCAAGGCCTTTGACACAATCCTCTAATCAGGCATCATTGACACATTCACCCAGCTGGGTATCAACCCATATATTGTCAGGCAGGTTGCAAACTGGCTCACTGATTGAACTCATATGGTCAAAATAGGGGACTCCATCTCTTCCAGCAGACCCATAACCAGTAGTATTCCACAGGGATCGGTTCTGGGACCCCTACTGTTCAGAATCTACTTCTCCAAAGTGCAGGCTAAAACGAAAGGACTGTGGCTGACAAAGTTTGCTGATGACTGCAAACTGGGAGTGATCATTGAAACCCCTAGCAATGTCAACATCCTACAAGAAGGTTTTATGCAGACTAATGACTGGTGCTAAAGTCATGGTCTTAAACTTAATGCAAAAAAATGCAACATCATCCCCGTTAGCAAGGGTGATGTCCTACAAACTACCACATAAGAAGAAATATACTAAGCACACAGACAGTGGTGAGAGATCTGGGCACAGAGGTTGACAGAAACCTTAACTTCAATTATCATGTCTCCACAGTGGTAAGAAGGGCATTTTATATTGTTCATCTCATGAGTAAGGTCACTGCCAGCAGAAAAGAGGAGGTTATAACCCCCCTGTACTCTTCCCTCTTCAGGCCAATAACAGAGTACAGCGCTTCTTTTGGTATTTTCCTTTCCAAACACCTGCAGCAATTGGAAAGACCACAAAGGTTCCTTACAAAGAAAATTCAGTCTCTTCAAGATCTATCTTACATGGGAAGACAGAAATTATTGTCACTTTACTCTGAGTCATACAGACTGCTTAGAGGCGACCAGTGCCTTGCATATAGAGCAATCTCTGACCCAGCTTCAATGGAAATTAAACATTCACAAGTCAAATGGCACACAGGTCACTCGCTCAAAGGACCTTAACCTGGTAGGTGACATCAACAGAACTTGCTAGAGAGACAGATTTTTCTCACAGAGGTTGCCCCACTTTTGGAACAAACTTCCTATTCATATTAAACAAAGCCCCACATTGACCCTATTTAAGCGCACTTTGGACGACTGGATGGGTAACCAGAAATTCACTCTGGTGATTCCACCTGTGTCCCTTTTGGACAGGGACCATTAGGTGCTGATTTTAGTGTCTACTTGAACCAGACATCCTTGGGAAAATGCCTTGAACTTGGCTAGGCTTGTAAGGGCCCTGTGGCCATTAGCCTAGTACCCTCCTATGATCCTAAGGGTTAAGCTCATACTTCCACTAGAAAGGACTCCATTCCCAGCACATTGAGTGCATGCCACCCGTATGATCTAAAACTCCCTTCTACCCAGGAAAACAACTGACCCAGAGTGAAACAGTAACCCGGTGGACCCTTATCCCCAGGAGAAAGTGTGTTGTCTACCAAAACGTGCATCCTGTATGATTTAAAACTCCCTTCTACCGAGGAAAACAACTGACCCCGAGTGCATGTACGCCTGTTTGTTTTTATAAACTCCTACGTGTGCTACAGCATTATTAGAACTGCAGCAATTTGGTCTATGTATAATTGAGCCCCCGACAGCATGCACACTCGCAGTGATATCCCCCCTGTTCTTGTTCTATCTGTAGTACCCCATCTTCTCTACTACATGGCAGCAAAGCTCCACATATTTCTTCCTAACCAGCACCTAAGCCTAATTAAAGTAACTTGCTGCTCACTACTGATTCAGTTATCTTTTTTAGATCTAGCAATCCTCCTCAATTAAGTAAAGCAAAGTAGTCTAATTTAAGTGTCATCCTCTTAATTCTTGCCTATCCACTTACTTAAATTACAGTCTACCAGACAGCACAGCAATACTATCAGTGTTCTGCCCTTACCTACAATCACTGATACTTTTTTTTGGTGCTCACCTCTGCTGGGGGTGGAGTGTTCCTTTTTCTCATTCTTATCTCCCTTCCCAGTCCTTGTCTCAATCCCATCACCCAGTGCTCTTTCTACCCTATCACAGTCTAACCCCTCCCCCACCTCACATCTCATACACAAATACAGGTCTTTCCCCGCGGTGCCTTTCCCTAAGGCCATACTTCCACTAGAAAGGACTGCATTCCCAGCATGCTGTGTACATGCCGGTAAGGGAGTTTGTTATCTACTATATTTAAAGCCGTGGTGGTGCAGCGGTAACATTGTTGCTTCACAGCAAAGAGGTTCTCCTGTTTGATTCTCGGCTGGAGCGCCTTCTGTGTAGAGTCTGCATGTTTTCCCCGCGGTCGAGTGGCGTTCAAAAGACATGCGTAGAATGGGCGTGCCTTCGTTGAAGGTTGGGCATCGAGCTGGCACCTCGGCACTGTAAAAATCTACTTCCAATCATTAGCGGACTGGAGTTCCGCTGTGGCTTCCCCTACCCGGGAAAAGCCAAAAGAACAACAACATTGCAAAACTGTGACTGATGTAATTCTCATGCCAACAAGGCGTTTGCTGTAACTAGTTAATGTTCCTACTGTTCTTAGCAACTACAGTATCTATTGCCATACATAGCCTGTAGCAACTGTTACAAAGCCAGAGCCTTTAATCACAAAGCAAGTAGTGTATGTGTAATGCCATATGACCTGATATACCTTTACAAAGCTAGGACAGTTAATCGCAAAGTTAGAAGTGTAACGTAACTCTGCACTGTGTCTTTTTCTACTGAACACAGTCGGGATATTCTGCTGATATATTGCTGTACGTTGCTTATGTTATAATCAAACAACTGTTAGCAGCAAGTAACGTATATCTTATGTAATGCAGTAGTATTTTACAGGGATGTGTCGCTTGCAATCTGTGCTCTTATCTGAATGTTTCTAGTGACAACCTGTATTATAAACTCTGAAATGTGTTGCTTGGATATTGTTAATTTATCTGCCATTGCTGCTATAATGTCATGAGGTATTGCTCTTAAACTTGCCTAAACTAAAAACTCACTCCAACTCTGAACATTCCCGCATGCACTATCTGAGTCACCTTATTCTCTGAATTTACTTCCACTTTCAAGCCCTTCCACCATACTCACCACTCACTTTCACGTACACTCAATCATGCTCTCCCTCTGCATCCCCCATACTGTAACCTTGCTACCTCCACTAATAGACATTAACGCTACCTCTTCCTTCTGCTCTTTTACAGACCGTATGATCTAAAACTCCCTTCTACCCAGGAAAACAATTGACCCAGAGTGAAACAGCAACCCGGTGGACCTGCATCCCCAGGAGAAAGTGTGTGGTCTACCAAAACGTGCATGTAAGCCTGTGGGTTTTTATAAACTGCTACATGCACTACAGCATTATTAAAATTGCAGCGATTTGGTCTATGTATAACTGAGCCCCCAACAGCATGCACACTCGCAGGGATATCCCCTCTCTTCTTGTTCTATCTGTAGTACCCCATCTTCTCTACTACGTGGCAACAAAGCTCCACATATTTCCTCCTAACCAAGACCTAAGCCTAATTAAGGTACCTTGCTGCTGCTACTGATTCAGTACCCTTTCCTAGATCTAGCAATCCTCCTCAATTAAGTAAAGCACAGTAGTCTAATTTAAGTGTCATCCTCATAATTCTTGTATATCCACTTACTTAAATTACAGTGTACCAGACAGAACAGTAATACTATCAGTATCCTGCCCCTAACTGCACTCACTGATACTTTTTTTTGGCGCTCACCTCTGCTGGGGGTCTGAACCCACTCCATTCGCCCTCTGGGCTCACTCTGCTCCCTTCCCTGCCCCCTATTACCACCCACCCCCGCTACCTTTAAAATTAACTATCCCTTACTCCTCCCATTCCATCCATCTCACAACTGCATAACATCCACACCAATCACTCTACACTACTAAAACTTGAAAACAACACAACCAACTAGTACTCGTGAACACAAAAAGACAGCGAAACTTGCAGATGTTCTCCTTTTCCAAAACTTTATTCCGTAAGCGCTTTTGTAAGGACTAGTATCCAAACTTCCTCAGACAAAGTTACACAAGCAGTCAATGACTTATATACTTATACAATTAATAAACAGATTGGGTTAGGCATCTATTGTATGCCAAAGGCATGGATAATGATGAAATACATGTCTTGGAAATACTCTTACAACTAGTTCTCCACAACAATTTCATGTTACTTGATGGTCAAGCATATAAACAAACTACAGGCGTTGCCATGGGTGCACCCTGTGGTGGTAGCTTTGCCAATTGTGTTTTAACATATTGGGAACATGAATTTTTATTTAAAAACGATTTGTTCCAACAACATGCTGCCTGGTATACTAGATACCAGGACGACATGTTTTTTATTTGGAAAGGCGATGATACCACAGTTCCAATTTTTATAGAAGAGATTAAATGTGTCAGTAACTTTTTGGATTTCACCTTTCAATTTGAAACAGAAGCTATCAACTACCTGGATGTGTAATATCAAAAGATAGAGCCCATAACAGATTTAGAACAACTATATATAGGAAACCCACATATTCCAATACTTTCTTGCATTTTTCTAGCAGCCACCCCTTCCATCAAAAGAAGGCAGTTATGAAAGGCCAACTGGTCAGGGCATCAAGGAAGATTCCTTTCGAGGATGATTTCCAAGTAGAATGTAGTTTACTTAGATCCATGTTCAGTAGTAGAGGTTATCCACCCAGACTATTTGAAAAAATAAGGCAAGAAGTGGTTAACAAGAGAAACATGGGACATTTTAGACCTATCCTCTTTAATGGATACCGTGATTTTATTCATGAGTCGGATGGTGATAGAAATTGTTATGCACAAACGAATTCCCATACTAAAGGCATATTAGACATGAGTGGTCCCACACTTATCACAACTTTTTCAAAGGATGCAAAAATTGTTTCAAATATTATCTATAAGAATTGGGCACTGCTGGCAGAAGATACACACATCAACAAAAAGTTTGAAAAATTCCCACACAATATTTATCGGCGTGGCCAAAATTTAAAGGACATCTTAGAACTTAAGTAGAATTACAAAAAAGAACATGGGTATGTACAAATGTGGTCACTGCCATCAGTGTCAGCATATTCATGTGGGCACTAAAATAACCATTAGAGATGTTGAATACAACAAATTAGGTAAATTTAATTGTGAGTCAAAGGGCATTGTTTATGCTGCTATATTTCAACAATGCCAATCCTTTTATATATGAAAGACAGAAAGGACAGTGCGCCAACGCATATACGAGCATACGTATCATATAAGTAAAGGTACCACAACAAATGCTTTGGCTAGGTACACATTGCAACATCCCACTCACAAATATTTGTTTGCCATTGTGCACCGGGAACTATATAACAAAAGAGGAGGGCCATGGGCATTAAGGTTAGAAGAAAAGGAATTGTTGTGGCAAATTAGAACTTTTGCACACACGCACCCTGGCCTTAATGAATATGCTTCCATTAAATGCATTTTGAAACTTAAACAGCTAGATAGGTAGTGTGTGTGTGTGTGTGTGTGTGTGTGTGTGTGTGTGTGGGGGGGGGGGGTTAACACAAAAAACATAGCCCCAGGTATGTCATTTATTTAATTATACCACAAATGTTTTTAGATATATATATTTTTCTCAAGTTGGAGGTTGCAGGAGCAAAACAGGTCCAAAAAATGAGGAGTATCTCAAGACCAACTAAGTAAAAAGAATGAGTATTTATTTAAAGATGAGTGCTTTCACTGTTAACACAGCTTCTTCAGATCTAAGTTAAAATAAATAAAAACTTAACATGGTTCTTTTATATGATCACCTCTAGTGGTCAAACAAGTAATTACAATGAAGAAAACATAAACTGATTCTTTTGTATGATCACCTCTAGTGGTCAAACAAGTAATTACAATGAGGATACATATAATGAATGAATAACAAGTTGGATATACATCATGAAATCACAAATCAAATAGATGTTAAATGCTCAAACAATGCCTGTCCTGAAAATACAGAAAATCCCAGTCAATTACATTTCCAAATGAAATGACATGAAAAATATATATAACCTACATGAGAAATATCATGAATAAAAGTGAGTATTGAAGGGGGGGGGGGGCAGAAAAAGAAAAAAGCTAAATTCTCTAGTGGTCAAACAAGTGATTACAATGAAAAGAACATAAACTGGTTCTATTGTATGATCACCTCTAGTGGTCAAACAAGTAAATACAATAAGAATGCATGTAATGAATAACCAGTTGAATATACAAAATATATGTCCTGAAATCACAAATCAAATGAATATTAAATGCTCAAACAATACCTATCCTAAGGATACAAAAAATCCTAGTCAACTACATTTCAAATGGAATGACATGAAAAATAGCGAACCTATGTGAAAAATGTCATAAATGAAAATGAGTATTGAGGGGGGGGGGGGAATGAGGTAAAATACTAGTACAGATGTCACTGAAGAAAGCAGATACAATCTATTTAATATTCCTACGTGTTCTTAGTCTCGGTTTTATCGAGGCTCTATCATTGAGGCCAGATCCTTTATCTGCCCTAAGCCGAACTATCCAGTCACATTCCTTGTTCTCTGTATGCGTCCTAATATCACCGCCTCTTATTGCTGGAACTATAGTTTCAAGTACTCTAAAACAAAAACAGTGCAATCTTCCTGCAAGACTGACGTGTTTCGCTAGGGCATTGTAAGGTGAACCCTTCCTTATGTGATAGATGTGTTCCCTCATTCTGTCCCTTAATGATCGGTTGGTTTTCCCAACATAAAAGTGGGAGCAGATCTGACAGGTGGCCAAATATACCACATTAGTGGTCATGCAGTCAGCCTCCACATTTATTTCATAAGTGACAAGCGCATCAGGATGTAAAAAGTTGCTGTCTTCATTAATAAATTGACAGAAATTACATCTACCACACGGTTTAGTATGTCCTGCTACTTTGTTTACTGTTCCATACTTAGGATAGCATAGCATCTTTTTAAGATTGTTCTTATTCTTGTACAAAAAACTGGGAGTTTCACCAACTATGACTCTTAATTTAGGATCAACATGCATGATGGACCAATATTTATTGATGATATCTCTAATCTCATTATTATCTGATGAATAATATGTTGAAAACTTAACATGAGATGACATGTGCTCCCTATTCACCTGGGTGTTTGAACTGTGACGTCCAAACTATGGTGTAGCTATGGTGTTACGTAGTCCTAAGGCTCGTTCCAGAGAAGGATCAATTTCATTAATATTGTATCCTCTCTGCAAAAGTCTACTTTTAAGGTCCCCTAGTTCAGATACAAAGCCTGCCTCCAAAGGATTTAGCCTTGATGCTCTAATGGCCTGACCTACCATAACATTCCTGAATACAAAAGGAGGGTGCATACTCGATCTCATGAGCAGGGTATTAACATGACATGGTTTCCTGTACACTCCTGTATTAATAAGACCATTTGGAAGTTTTTCAATATACAAATTCAGGAATTCAATTCTGTTATATGAAAACTGCATTGTAAATTTGAGACAATCAATTAAATTATTCATGATAGTGTGCATCAATTGAAGTTGTTCTAAAGTGCCATTCCATATCACAAACACATCATCGACAAAACGTCAATAGAACTTAACGTGTTCTTTAAATAATGTCTCACAGAACAAGATATGCTGTTCCCAATGTGCAAGGAACATGTTGGCGTAGCTATTGGCACAGGAAGTGCCCATAGCTATGCCATCTACCTGTTTGTATATGATGTCATTGAAAACAAAAAAATTGTTTTCCAATACTAGTTCCAGGAAGTGTACCAATAAATCAATCTTCACTATGTCGTACTCACTATGTTCCTTAAGATATTCAGAAATAAACGTAAGTCCTAAGGTGTTCGGAATGACCGTAAAGTGTGATTGTATATCAAGGGTCACGAACATATATTCATCAGTGATGCCAGTACAGTTAAAACAATCATATAGTTCTATTAAGAACTGTTTGGAGTCCCTCAATACAAACTTATTCTTGTTCAGTACTTGCCTCAGATGTTTCTCTATGTATACAGAGATATGCTCAGTGACCCATCCACGGCCAGAGACAATTGGTCTCATGGGTGGGTCACTGGCATTCTTATGTAATTTTGGCAGGCCATGTATAACTGGAATCAAGGGTGTTTTCACTAGAAGGTATTCATGTAAATCACGATCAATCAAACTACTCTTATGAATGTCTGATAGTATGTTATGTACATATAAAATGACTTCTTTTACTGCTGATAACTCAGTCTCTTTATAAAATTTATCATGCAGCATACTAGACAGAGAATCATAGTAGTGTAGGGTATTCATCACTACAATACAACCACCTTTATCAGCAGGTCTAATAATGATTCTATGGTCCTGTTGTAGTCTCTTAAGACTCTGCCTCTCTTGGTATGTTAAATTATCATATTTTCTTAAAATCCTACCTGATTTGGATCTATTGTAATAGTTGTATATCTCATCTTCTGTGAGCCTAAAATAGGCTTCAACAAGTGGATGATGTACAGGTGTATACTCACTTAATTTTTTAAACACTAATGCATCCTTTGAATATGCTGTAGTATCAGAACCTCCAAAATGGAGTTTCAGCATTACATTCCTGCAATAAAGTTTCAAGTCAATAATTGTATCTGTTAACTTACTATGTGTTTTGGGTATAAAGCTAAGCCCTTTTCTCAATAAGTTGAAATCATCTTGTGAGAGTGCAACATCAGATAGATTGTGTACTATGTTTTGTCTGTTCTGTTCCACATCTTTTTCAAAGTGCGGTTCTGTTGAAACTCCCCTGAGAGTTTCCTTTTCTGCCTGCCACGACTCATAGACCTTGCCCTTCTCGGGCCTTTCTCCAGTCGAATTGGCAGGGGAAAAGACACCTGTGGATTGGCATCCAGACTAACAGCCCCACATTCTTCCTAACTTTAGGTCTAACCACAGAATCAGTAAGTAGGCAAGGTTTATCCTTTACAATCTTGACTGCAGGATATAAATTATTGGTCTCACTTACACTCGGATGTATGATATGGATGACATCCACTGAGTCAGTGGTAGAGCATATTGCATTGTCAGAGTCTGTATTTTTCCTGTCACTATTGTCATTCGGCCTGATATCTAATATTCCAATGTGTTCCGGCCGATCATTCTGAGCAGGGGATGTGATAATCACCTCCCCATTAGATTGAGCCTCATCTACAGAATCTTTAGAAATACACTTATTCAGGCCATTCAACACAATAGGACATGCATTGCTGTTACAAAACTGTTGCCTATGCAAAGGAGTATACAAATTATTACAATCTAGTCTATGTCTCATACCATTTCTAGAATTAATGTCCACGCCAATATTGCTATTGGCACTGTTCACACCAGCTTTACTGTTAATATTTGTACTGTTTAAATCATTTTGTCCATATCTGGGCCAAGTGAAGATATGGCCCAGTCTAAAATCTTTAAAGTCTCTGATTATTTTGTTCTTTTTCTGTTTGAAAAGCTTGAGTTCAAAGGCATGAACGCTATCTAATACATTCTCAATAAGTGGGTCTACAATACCAGCTGTAAAGTCTTGAAAAAGTACCTGCTGTTTACCATTGATGTCTTCAATAAGTGCAGCCTCTTCCGGTTTGAAAAAAATCCACCAACAACTGCAGATATTGATAGCTGAAACCAATATTCAATTTCTGCCATGCTGTGAGTAGGTCCGGATAGTCCTTACCCTGGCTAGGCATGTTGAAAACCCTCAGACCTCGTGGAATTATGTTGTTGTCTATACAAAACTGAAAATGCAGGCACTGTACACCTGTAAGCGCTTCAGTTTCAAAAAACTTTTCTCCATTCCATCAAGCAGTTCATACAACCTCTTTGTATCTGTTGTATTACCATCGATGTTATCACTGGTCGCCAGACAGTCAGAGGTCCAAGGGGCTTTCACTGTACCAGCTAAATACTGCCGCATCCTTTTTTGCAAGTCTTCATTAACCATGTGAATATTCCGCTGGTGTTCACCTCGTGGTATATAATCCAATTCGATATCTGCCATGATAGAGGCTTTATGGAACTGCTCCGGTCGTCAGTGGTGTATAAACACAATAAATAAGTAAACTTAAAACAGCACACCATTGAATACACCAGATGAATGCTGCCTGTCACCCAGTTTAAAAAGCACTTAGAAGTAAAATCAAGTTGGAGGTTGCAGGAGCAAAACAGGTCCAAAAAATGAGGAGTATCTCAAGACCAACTAAGTAAAAAGAATGAGTATTTATTTAAAGATGAGCGCTTTCACTGTTGACACAGCTTCTTCAGATCTAAGTTAAAATAAATAAAAACTTAAAATGGTTCTTTTATATGATCACCTCTAGTGGTCAAACAAGTAATTACAATGAAGAAAACATAAACTGATTCTTTTGTATGATCACCTCTAGTGGTCAAACTAGTAATTACAATGAGGATACATATAATGAATGAATAACAAGTTGGATATACATCATGAAATCACAAATCAAATAGATGTTAAATGCTCAAACAATGCCTGTCCTGAAAATACAGAAAATCCCAGTCAACTACATTTCCAAATGAAATGACATGAAAATATATATATAACCTACATGAGAAATATCATGAATAAAAGTGAGTATTGAAGGGGGGGGGGGGAAGAATAAAGCTAAATTCTCTAGTGGTCAAACAAGTGATTACAATGAAAAGAACATAAACTGGTTCTATTGTATGATCACCTCTAGTGGTCAAACAAGTAAATACAATAAGAATGCATGTAATGAATAACCAGTTGAATATACAAAATATATGTCCTGAAATCACAAATCAAATGAATATTAAATGCTCAAACAATACCTATCCTAAGGATACAAAAAATCCTAGTCAACTACATTTCAAATGGAATGACATGAAAAATAGCGAACCTATGTGAAAAATGTCATAAATGAAAATGAGTACTGAAGGGGGGGGGGGATGAGGAAAAATACTAGTACAGATGTCACTGAAGAAAGCAGATACAATCTATTTAATATTCCTACATGTTCTTAGTCTCGGTTTTATTGAGGCTCTATCATTGAGGCCAGATCCTTTATCTGCCCTAAGCCGAACTATCCAGTCACATTCCTTGTTCTCTGTATGCATCCTAATATCACCGCCTCTTATTGCTGGAACTATAGTTTCAAGTACTCTGAAACAAAAATAGTGCGATCTTCCTGCAAGATTGACGTGTTTCGCTAGGGCATTGTAAGGTGAACCCTTCCTTATGTGATAGATGTGTTCCCTCATTCTGTCCCTTAATGATCGGTTGGTTTTCCCAACATAAAAGTGGGAGCAGATCTGACAGATGGCCAAATATACCACACTAGTGGTCATGCAGTCAGCCTCCACATTTATTTCATAAGTGACAAGCGTATCAGGATGTAAAAAGTTGCTGTCTTCATTAATAAATTGACAGAAATTACATCTACCACATGGTTTAGTATGTCCTGCTACTTTGTTTACTGTTCCATACTTAGGATAGCATAGCATCTTTTTAAGATTGTTCTTATTCTTGTACAAAAAACTGGGAGTTTCACCAACTATGACTCTTAATTTAGGATCAACATGCATGATGGACCAATATTTATTGATGATATCTCTAATCTCATTATTATCTGATGAATAATATGTTGAAGAAGCTGTGTTAACAGTGAAAGCGCTCATCTTTAAATAAATACTCATTCTTTTTACTTAGTTGGTCTTGAGATACTCCTCATTTTTTGGACCTGTTTTGCTCCTGCAACCTCCAACTTGATTTTACTTCTAAGTGCTTTTTAAACTGGGTGACAGGCAGCATTCATCTGGTGTATTCAGTGGTGTGCTGTTTTAAGTTTACTTATTTATTGTGTTTATACACCACTGACGACCGGAGCAGTTCCATAAAGCCTCTATCATGGCAGATATCGAATTGGATTATATACCGCGAGGTGAACACCAGCGGAATATTCACATGGTTAATGAAGACTTGCAAAAAAGGATGCGGCAGTATTTAGCTGGTACAGTGACAGCCCCTTGGACCTCTGACTGTCTGGCGACCAGTGATGACATCAATGGTAATACAACAGATACAAAGAGGTTGTATGAACTGCTTGATGGAATGGAGAAAAGTTTTTTGAAATTGAAGTGCTTAAAGGTACAGCGCCTGCATTTTCAGTTTTGTATAGACAACAACATAATTCCACGAGGTCTGAGGGTTTTCAACATGCCTAGCCAGGGTAAGGACTATCCAGACCTACTCACAGCATGGCAGAAATTGAATATTGGTTTCAGCTATCAATATCTGCAGTTGGTGGATTTTTTCAAACCGGAAGAGGCTGCACTTATTGAAGACATCAATGGTAAACAGCAGGTACTTTTTCAAGACTTTACAGCTGGTATTGTAGACCCACTTATTGAGAATTTATTAGATAGCGTTCATGCCTTTGAACGCAAGCTTTTCCAACAGAAAAAGAACAAAATAATCAGAGACTTTAAAGATTTTAGACTGGGCCATATCTTCACTTGGCCTAGATATAGACAAAATGATTTGAACAGTACAAATATTAACAGTAAAGCTGGTGTGAACAGTGCCAATACCAACAGCAATATTGGCGTGGACATTAATTCTAGAAATGGTATGAGACATAGACTAGATGGTAATAATTTGCATACTCCTTTGCATAGGCAACAGTTTTGTAACAGCAATGCATGTCCTATTGTGTTGAATGGCCTGAATAAGTGTATTTCTAAAGATTCTGTAGATGAGGCTCAATCTAATGGGGAGGTGATTATCACATCCCCTGCTCAGAATGATCGGCCGGAACACATTGGAATATTAGATATCAGGCCGAATGACAATAGTGACAGGAAAAATACAGACTCTGACAATGCAATATGCTCTACCACTGACTCAGTGGATGTCATCCATATCATACATCCGAGTGTAAGTGAGACCAATAATTTATATCCTGCAGTCAAGATTGTAAAGGATAAACCTTGCCTACTTACTGATTCTGTGGTTAGACCTAAAGTTAGGAAGAATGTGGGGATGTTAGTCTGGATGCCAATCCACAGGTGTCTTTTCCCCTGCCAATTCGACTGGAGAAAGGCCCGAGAAGGGCAAGGTCTATGAGTCGTGGCAGGCAGAAAAGGAAACTCTCAGGGGAGTTTCAACAGAACCGCACTTTGAAAAAGATGTGGAACAGAACAGACAAAACATAGTACACAATCTATCTGATGTTGCACTCTCACAAGATGATTTCAACTTATTGAGAAAAGGGCTTAGCTTTATACCCAAAACACATAGTAAGTTAACAGATACAATTATTGACTTGAAACTTATTGCAGGAATGTAATGCTGAAACTCCATTTTGGAGGTTCTGATACTACAGCATATTCAAAGGATGCATTAGTGTTTAAAAAATTAAGTGAGTATACACCTGTACATCCTCCACTTGTTGAAGCCTATTTCAGGCTCACAGAAGATGAGATATACAACTATTACAATCAAACCAAATCAGGTACGATTTTAAGAAAATATTATAATTTAACATACCAAGAGAGGCAGAGTCTTAAGAGACTACAACAGGACCATAGAATCATTATTATACCTGCTGATAAAGGCGGTTGTATTGTAGTGATGAATACCCTACACTACTATGATTCTATGTCTAGTATGCTGCATGATACATTTTATAAAGAGACTGAGTTATCAGCAGTAAAAGAAGTCATTTTATATGTACATAACATCCTATCAGACATTCATAAGAGTGGTTTGATTGATTGTGATTTACATGAATACCTTCTAGTGAAAACACCCTTGATTCCAGTTATACATGGCCTGCCAAAATTACATAAGAATGCCAGTGACCCACCCATGAGACCAATTGTCTCTGGCCATGGATGGGTCACTGAGCATATCTCTGTATACATAGAGAAACATCTGAGGCAAGTACTGAACAAGAATAAGTTTGTATTGAGGGACTCCAAACAGTTCTTAATAGAACTATATGATTGTTTTAACTGTAATGGCATCACTGATGAATATATGTTTGTGACCCTTGATATACAATCACACTTTACGGTCATTCCGAACACCTTAGGACTTACGTTTATTTCTGAATATCTTAAGGAACATAGTGAGTACGACATAGTGAAGATTGATTTATTGGTACACTTCCTGGAACTAGTATTGGAAAACATTTTTTTTGTTTTCAATGACATCATATACAAACAGGTAGATGGCGTAGCTATGGGCACTTCCTGTGCCAGTAGCTACGCCAACATGTTCCTTGCACATTGGGAACAGCATATCTTGTTCTGTGAGACATTATTTAAAGAACACGTTAAGTTCTATCGACGTTTTGTCGATGATGTGTTTGTGATATGGAATGGCACTTTAGAACAACTTCAATTGATGCACACTATCATGAATAATTTAATTGATTGTCTCAAATTTACAATGCAGTTTTCATATAACAGAATTGAATTCCTGGATTTGTATATTGAAAAACTTCCAAATGGTCTTATTAATACAGGAGTGTACAGGAAACCATGTCATGTTAATACCCTGCTCATGAGATCGAGTATGCACCCTCCTTTTGTATTCAGGAATGTTATGGTAGGTCAGGCCATTAGAGCATCAAGGCTAAATCCTTTGGAGGCAGGCTTTGTATCTGAACTAGGGGACCTTAAAAGTAGACTTTTGCAGAGAGGATACAATATTAATGAAATTGATCCTTCTCTGGAACGAGCCTTAGGACTACGTAACACCGTAGCTACACCATATTTTGGATGTCACTGTTCCAACACCCAGGTGAATAGGGAGCACATGTCATCTCATGTTAAGTTTTCAACATATTATTCATCAGATAATAATGAGATTAGAGATATCATCAATAAATATTGGTCCATCATGCATGTTGATCCTAAATTAAGAGTCATAGTTGGTGAAACTCCCAGTTTTTTGTACAAGAATAAGAACAATCTCAAAAAGATGCTATGCTATCCTAAGTATGGAACAGTAAACAAAGTAGCAGGACATACTAAACCGTGTGGTAGATGTAATTTCTGTCAATTTATTAATGAAGACAGCAACTTTTTACATCCTGATACGCTTGTCACTTATGAAATAAATGTGGAGGCTGACTGCATGACCACTAATGTGGTATATTTGGCCACCTGTCAGATCTGCTTCCACTTTTATGTTGGGAAAACCAACCGATCATTAAGGGACAGAATGAGGGAACACATCTATCACAGAAGGAAGGGTTCACCTTACAATGCCCTAGCGAAACACGTCAATCTTGCAGGAAGATCGCACTGTTTTTGTTTTAGAGTACTTGAAACTATAGTTACAGCAATAAGAGGCGGTGATATTAGGACGCATACAGAGAACAAGGAATGTGACTGGATAGTTCGGCTTAGGGCAGATAAAGAATCTGGCCTCAATGATAGAGCCTCGATAAAACCGAGACTAAGAACACGTAGGGATATTAAATAGATTGTATCTGCTTTCTTCAGTGACATCTGTACTAGTATTTTACCTCATCCCCCCCCCCCCTTCAATACTCATTTTCATTTATGACATTTTTCACATAGGTTCGCTATTTTTCATGTCATTCCATTTGAAATGTAGTTGACTAGGATTTTTTGTATCCTTAGGATAGGTATTGTTTGAGCATTTAATATTCATTTGATTTGTGATTTCAGGACATATATTTTGTATATTCAACTGGTTATTCATTACATGCATTCTTATTGTATTTACTTGTTTGACCACTAGAGGTGATCATACAATAGAACCAGATTATGTTCTTTTCATTTCAATCACTTGTTTGACCACTAGAGAATTTAGCTTTTTTCTTTTTCTCCCCCCCCCCCCTTCAATACTCACTTTTATTCATAATATTTCTCATGTAGGTTATATATATTATTCATGTCATTTCATTTGGAAATGTAGTTGACTGGGATTTTCTGTATTTTCAGGACAGGCATTGTTTGAGCATTTAACATCTATTTGATTTGTGATTTCATGATGTATATCCAACTTGTTATTCATTCATTATATGTATCCTCATTGTAATTACTTGTTTGACCATTAGAGGTGATCATACAAAAGAATCAGTTTGTTTTCTTCATTGTAATTACTTGTTTGACCACTAGAGGTGATCATATAAAAGAACCATTTTAAGTTTTTATTTATTTTAACTTAGATCTGAAGAAGGTGTGTTAACAGTGAAAGCGCTCATCTTTAAATAAATACCCATTCTTTTTACTTAGTTGGTCTTGAGATACTCCTCATTTTTTGGACCTGTTTTGCTCCTGCAACCTCCAACTTGATTTTACTTCTAAGTGCTTTTTAAACTGGGTGACAGGCAGCATTCATCTGGTGTATTCAGTGGTGTGCTGTTTTAAGTTTATTTATATATATTTTTCTACTTAATACATTTGTATTTTATATTAATTCAAGTCACTAATTTAGTGTCTAGGTATTTAGTAATAAAATCATGAATTATATATGGAAATACAAAGTAAATAGTTTTCCATAGGAGGAAAGGAATTGAGTTTATTTAATTACTCAATTGTTTTTTATATATTTGCTTTATTGTTTTATTTATTAATTGTATAAGTATATAAGTCACTGACTGCTTGTGTAACTTTGTCTGAGGAAGTTTGGATACTAGTCCTTATGAAAGCGCTTACGGAATAAAGCTATGGAAAAGGAGAACATCTGCAAGTTTCGCTGTCTTTTTGTGTTCACTCCTCACTACTAACTCCTACCCACTTACACTATGTTCCCTCCCACATCTCTTCAACTGACTTTAATACTACTAGCATTCTTAATAATCCTCTCCTACCCGACACAACTTCCTCACCCCCCCTTATATCACACTATCACACTATACAATCAATTTCCAACACAGATCCCTACCACTTTACTCCTCAATAACTCCTGAACTCTACCACTATTACACCACCCTTCTCTACAAACCCAACATCTTTCCAGTCATACCAACACTCAACTTTCCCCACCAACCACACCCAAACAAATCAGCCCAAGATCCCTACACACACATAGAAATACAAAACACACACCTACATTCGTGGAGGCTCTCAGTAAAAACCTGTCCAAGCAACAGGGACCTCCAAAGCAGAAACACAAGCAACCTCCACCCCCCAACACAACCCACTTGACACAGCCCAAAAACTCAGTGTGCCACTCAACCACATCCCATAAGGCATAACAACGTACCCAACACTCTAGTCATAGGTGACTCTATAGTCAGGCACACTGATGTTCCACTCACCAGGCTAAACAAGGAGAAAGTTACTGTCAGCTGCCTGTCAGGTGCCAGGATCCGCCACATAACGCATGCACTCAGGTCACTCCACAACAAGTACAAATGTGACTATGTCATTGCCCATGTTGGTGTGAATGACCTGAGACGTACCTCCTTGGACTACATGAAAAGGGACATGGAGGAGCTGTCTGATCTTGTAGCCCAGGTAGGTATGACCCTAGCCCTGGGTAGCATCCTGCCATCATCCAGAATGATACCACAGTACAAGGACAAAATGATTGACTTCAACAATTGGCTAAGCTTCTGGTGTCATTCTAAAGGGATCCAGTATCTGTCTGCCTGGGATGACATGATCGACAAACCACGATGCTTTGCCAGAGATGGCCTGCACCTGTCGCCCCTGGGATTCCGGATACTGGCTAAGGCTCTAGCCACCCCTATAGTGCCTTTTTTAGGCAAAGTTCAAATGACAAATTCACCACCCTAACAGGTACAGGCAAGAATAATCTGAGGGTAATGCTACTCAATGCTAGAAGTCTAAACCTCAAAATGCACTCACTCGAGGCACTCCTTAAAATGGAGAACATGGACATCTGTGCAGTGACAGAGACCTGGTTCAAGGCTCCAGAGAGAACCCCTGCATTACCAGGCTATAATTCATGCCACACCTTTCGGCCACCTAACCTGGACCGAAACACTAAAGGCGGAGGCCTGTCCATATTCATTAAGGATATCCACACCTCCAGGCTAGTTGCTCAGCATAATGCATCCAAGATTATCCAAGTGCAGCTAACTCTGGGCAAGACCACAATCCAAATTGTAGCTTGCTACAGATCCCCCACCATGCCCCAGGATTACCACTCCTCATTTCTTAATACATGGGAAAATATTAGGGTACAACCCAACACCCTAATAATGGGCGATTTCAACTACCCTACCATTAACTGGGAAAACTACTCATGTACCAACTCTTGTGCTCAACGTTTTCTGGAATTCATAAATTCCAATGCCATGGATCAACTTATCCACACCCCCCACCAGGAGAAGCAATATCCTAGACCTGGTTATTACCAACATGGGCAACCGGTGGTCCACACCAGAGGTCAATTCCTTGTTGGTCAGATCCGACCACAAGCTAATCACCCTAGACATCCACATCCCTCCCCTACCCCCCATTAAGGAAACCACAGTAAAAAATTTCTCCAAAGCCAACTTCACGCTTCTTAAGACAGAAGTGGCAAACTTCACGACACCCATGCTGACGGACAATAGAGGTATGACTGCTGAATCCTACACAAATGCACTTTATAAGCACTTACACGAGTGCATGGATCATGCAATCCCTAACAGAACCATGATGCTATCCTCCAAAAAAGGAAGCCAATCTGGTGGTCCCCTGCCATAAAGAAACTCTACAACAGAAGAAAGAAACTGTTGCAAAAAAGAATAAAATCCCATGATTGGAGAAACTCCCTGGTCAGCCTCAGTAAGAAGCTGAGATCCCTCATAAAATCCTCCAAAGCTAGTTATGAAAACAAAATCGCCACTGACTCTAAAGACAACCACAACGCATTCTATAGCTATGTCAAGAATCTCAATGGCAACACTCAGACCTGCTCTGAGTTACAGCACAATGGCACTAAATATGCAGAACCAACTGATATTGCCAACATCCTGGCAGATAGGTTCAGTGCTAACTTTACCCCCCTGTCATCCCCTAAAGGGCCCATCTCTATACCAGAAGAATGCAAAGTTCCTGTAATCACGGCTGCACAGGTAAAAAACACACTATCCAAAGCCAAGAACACAGCATCCATGTGACCTGACGACATCCCAGGCTAATTTCTACATGAACTACAGAACGAATTGGTACCCCACCTAAGTACCATGTTCAATCATAGCCTCACCTCAGGCTATGTGCCCACTGAATGGCGCACAGCGACAGTTATCCCACTCCACAAAGGGGGAGCCACCACAGACCCCGGAACTACCGCCCCATTAGCCTAACGAGCCTGGTCTGCAAGGCTATGGAACGTATCATCATGGAACTTATAAAAAATGACACTGGTAATCTCCAAACTCAGGACCTCACCCAGTTCGGGTTTGTAAATGGAAGATCATGTCTCCTAAACCTGATAGACTTCTTTGAAGCAGTCACCAAAGCCGTAGATGAGGGTAAGGTGGTTCACACAGCCTATCTAGATCTCGCCAAGGCTTTCGACACCATCTCTGGAATTATAGATAAACTCACTAAACTAGGTATAAATCCCTATGTCACAACATGGGTTGCCAACTGGCTCATTGACAAAACCCACACTGTGAAAGTAGCAAACTCCAAATCCAACTTCAGACCAGTGACAAGTGGAGTACCACAGGGTTCAGTTCTGGGTCCTCTCCTGTTTGGTATCTACTTCTCTGAAGTACAGGCCAACACAGAAGGTCTTTGGCTAACGAAGTTCGCAGATGACTGCAAACTAGAAGCCATAATCAAAACTCCAAAAGATGTGGACATCCTACAAAAGGGCCTCGCTGAGAGAGATGCCTGGTGTCAAAGCCATGGCCTCAAGCTCAATGCCAAAAAGTGCATTGTCATCCCTTTTGGTAAAAACTCAGTACCCATGAACTACCACATAGGTGGTAGTCTACTTAACGCTGAAAGTCTGATAAGAGACCTTGGGACACAGGTGGGCAGTAGTCTCTCCTTTGATAATCACATCACCACAGTAGTCAGGAAATCCTTCTATGTGGCACACCTCATCACAAAAGGTTCTCATCCAGGAAAAAAGAGGTAATTGTTCCCCTCTACTCATCACTCACTAGACCCATTATAGAGTACAATGCCCCTTTTGGTATGTACCTCACAAGACATCTACAACAACTGGAAAGGCCACAGAAATACCTCACAAAGCGGATTACCGGCCTCAAACAGATGCCCTATGCAGACTGTCTAAAAAAACTGCAGCTTTACTCCATTGCATATCGCCTACTCAGAGGAGATCTCTGCTTAACACACAATGCTTTTCGGCCCCGAAACTTGGACCGAACCACAAAAGGAGGGGGAGTATCAATATTCGTCAAAGATACCCACACCTCCAGGTTGGTGGCACAGCACGAAGCATCAGAGACTATCCATGTGCAACTAACTGTGGGTAAAACTGCCTTCCAGTTTATAGCCTGCTACAGACCACCCTCCCAAACACAGGAACCCCACTTGGCCTTCCTGAGAATACTGGAAAATATGAAGGTCTCTCCAAACACCATTATATTGGGCGACTTCAACTACCCAAACATAGACTGGGAGCATTACTCTAGCTCCAACACCCTAGCCCAAAGGTTCCTAGAATTTATAAACTCAAATGCTATGGAACAACTTGTTACCACTCCCACAAGAGGGGAAAACATACTGGACCTGATCATCACCAACATGGGGACACTATTCTCCAGACCAGAAGTGTATCCCTCACTGGTAAGATCAGACCATAAACTAATCTCACTGGATATTCACATCCCGACCCCACCCCTGCCCAGAAAAACCACAGTGAAAACTTCTCTAAAGCAAATTTCACACACCTCAAAACCGAGGCGAAATCCTTCAAAGCCCCCGGGCCTGTGGAAAATACGGCCCAGACCGCAGAATCCTTTATAAACGCATTCTATGAACACCTTCAGGAATGCATGGATCATGCAATCCCAAATAAAACCAAGACCCAATCCTCCAAAGGCAGACGTCCTGTCTGGTGGACCCCAGCCATAAACAAACTATACAATAGAAGGAGGAAGCTACTACATGATAGAGCAAAATCCCAAAAAGGGAAGACATCTCTGATCAGTATTAGCAAAAAACTACGGGCACATAAAATCGTCTAAGGCCAGCTTTGAGAGAAAAATTGCACAGGACACTAAGGATAATCACAAGGCTTTCTTTAGTTATGTTAGGAACCTGGGTGGTAATTCCCAGATATGCTCAGAATTAGTCCAAAATGACAAAAAATACACCGAGCCCACAGACATTGCCAACATCCTAGCTGACAGGTTCAGTGCAAACTTCTCCCCCCTCTCCCCACCAAAAGGGCAAATATCTATCCCAACAGAGTGCTGCCCCCCTGACATCTCAGATGCTCAGGTAAGAGCCGCCCTCTCCAAAGCAAAAAACACAGCATCAATGGGAACAGATGGTGTCCCTGGCTGTGTCCTACATGAACTCCAAGAAGAGCTAAACCCAAACATAAAACTACTGTTCAATCTTAGCCTTACTACAGGATATGTACCCAAAGAGTGGCGTACAGCAACAGTGGTCCCTCTCCACAAAGGTGGTGCCTCAACGGATCCTGGAAACTATCGCCCCATAAGCCTGACTAGCTTGGTCTGCAAAGCTATGGAAAGGATCATCATGGACCTCATAAATAAAGATATTGGGGACCTACAGACACTGGATCCTACCCAGTTTGGCTTTGTTAAGGGCAGATCCTGCCTCTTAAACCTGGTCGATTTCTTTGAAACAGTCACCAAGGCCATTGACGAGGGGAAGGTGGTCCACACAGCCTACCTGGACCTCGCAAAAGCCTTCGATACAATACCCCACTCGGGCATTATAGATAAGCTCACCAGCTTAAATATAAACCCCTATGTCACTAGATGGGTTGAGAACTGGCTTAAGGACAGAACCCACATGGTTAGAATTGCTGGAGCCATGTCAGACTCCAAACCAGTTACAAGTGGCGTACCACAAGGCTCAGTCCTGGGACCTCTCTTGTTTGGTATATATTTCTCTGCGGTACAGGCCAACACGGAAGGACTGTGGCTGACCAAGTTCGCAGATGACTGCAAACTGGGCACCATAATCAACTCTCCAGCCGACACAAGCATCCTCCAAAAGGGCCTCATAGAAACAGACAACTGGTGCCAGAGCCATGGCCTCAAGCTAAACGCCAAAAAGTGTATAGTCATCCCCTTTGGCAAAAACAAAGTGCCCACAAATTACCACATAGGTGGTAATCCATTAAGTACAGAAGAAGTCATTAGGGACCTGGGGACCCAAGTTGATAGCAATCTCTCACTTGACAACCACGTGGCCAAAGTGGTTAGAAAAACATTTTATATAGCCCACCTAATCATGAAGGGATTCACATCTAGATCAGGGAGGTCATCGTGCCTCTTTACTCATCCCTCATCAGGCCCATAATTGAGTACAATGCCCTTTTGGGATGTACCTTACCAGACACCTGCAGCAACTGGAAAGACCCCAAAAGTACCTCACCAAGAGGATCAAAGGGCTCAAACAGATGCCATATGCTGCCCGGTTAAAGAAACTCCAGCTCTACTCAGTGGCATACCGCCTGCTCAGAGGCGATCTGTGCCTGACGTATAAAGCCATGTCCAACCCGGAATTAATGGACATGCTGCACCTCAGAAAATCCAAATCCCATCGAGCTACGCGCTCGAGAGACTTGAACCTCAGCACTGAAATAAATAGGACATGCTGGAGGGACAAATTCATAACCCAGAGGCTCCCTTCACTCTGGAATAAAATCCCAGTCCAGGTTAGGCAGAGTCCCACAGGAATCTTGATGAGTGGATGGGAGATCGTAGGTTTACCCCGGCTATCACTTCTATGTCACTGTTAGACAGAGGCACAGTATACTAACCTCAAAAAAAGGCATAGCAAAATTAATTTAAAATGGGTGGCGAAAGCCAAACACACTCTGGCTAGGCTTATAAATGCCCTAGGGCAGATAGCCTAGTATGAACCTATGAACCTATGAACAAAGCTATGTCAAACCCAGAGCTTTTAGACATGCTCCACTTAAAGAAATCCCACTCCCTACAAACTACACAGTCTAGGGACCTAAACCTTGTCACCACAATAAACAGAACATGCTGGAGGGATAGATTCCTGTGCCAGAGACTTCCCATACTCAGGAACAAACTACTTATCTATATCAAACAAAGCTCCTCATTAGCACTCTTCAAGAAAAATCTTGATGATTGGATGGGAGATAGGAAATTCACCCCGGGGATCACTTCTGTGGCTCTGCTCGACAGTGGCACAGAAAAATAATTTTCTTGGGTGGTGAAAGCCAGGGTGCCTTTGGCTAGGCGTATATAGGCTCTAGGACCAATAGCCTAGTACCTACCTATGAACCTATGAACAACCTCAATCTACTATCAACCTCTTAATACAATTACTACATCTTACCTCTCTCTCTCTATCAGGTGATATTCATCTCAACCCAGGCCTCATCAACTCTCCTTCCAGTAATGTCTCCACCCCCTCACATCCCCACTCTCCTAAATCCATTCGCTTCACAATTAATGCACAAAGCTTTTGCAATAAAGTCCCTACTTTACATGCCTGGCTCTTCCATAATCACCCAAATATTGTTGCTATCACAGAAACCTGGCTTAAACCATATATAACTGACAATGAAATACTTCCACCGGGCCACCAAATAATCTGCAATGATAGACCCATCAAAAAAGAAGGTGGAGTAGCCTTAGTTTACTCCCCCTCCTACGGAGTAACACCATATACCAACCCTATCCCTACTTTCTCTAACTCAGAATTAACCGTAGCATCTCTAAAGATCAACAATCACAAAACTATATGCATGGCCACCTTCTATATTTCTCCAGGCAACAATAACATTCCAGTACTTGAATATATTCTCTCCTGGTTCTCTTCCACCTTCAAAAAGGAAACCTATATCCTAGGTGACAAACATTATCTGGGCTAACATCAACTCTCATCCTCATTCTCATGCAATTTACCCAGATAATTAATGCCCTTACTGGACCTAACAAAAATGGAGATTCAGGCACCACCCTTGACTGGATATAAGTATCCCACCCCAATCTAATATCATCCTCTGGTACCCTCCATGACCCTGTCAGTGACCACCTACCTGCCTTCACAGATCGGCACCCATCTCTACTCCTCAAACAACACCACTACATCCAAACCAACACCACTACATCCAAACCCGTAACCTTTCTAAGTTCAACCCACAAATATTTATGGACTGTCTAAACCTAATCAACTGGACCCCCTTAAAAACTCTGCCTCTCAACAATGTTATCACCTACTTCAATGAAACCTTTCTAAATCTACTTAACTACCATGCTCCTCTCAGTACCAAACAAGTCAAATCTAAAATATATCCTTGGTTATCTAAAGAAACTAAACAAACTATGATACTAAGGGAGAAAAAGTGGAAGCAAGTCCACAGCATCAAACTACCCACTACCCTAGTAGAATACAAACAGCTCTGAAATTCCATAAAAAAACTAATAACTAGAGACCGGAAATCATACTACACCAAACTCCAATCTGCACACCCCTCCAACCCAAAACAATTCTGGAATACTATCTCCTCTCTCCTCCATCCCGGTAACAAAGACAACCCTTGTCCCAATCCAAACCTCTTTGAACTTGATACTGCCACATAATTCAACTCCTTCTTCGTGGACTGTATAGCTAAACTAACCACCTCCTTCCCCAACCCTCCTCCTAGCTCTCTCTTCCCTCCCTCATCACATCCTTCTGACAGGACAAAACATCCATCCTCCTTTAAACTCAACCCTGTTCCCACAAGCATAATAAAAAACTCCTCACCCAACTAAAACCTTGCTCTACTGTACCAGACAACTTACCCCCTTTCTTCCTCAAACTTGCAGCCAAAAGCATAGCCCTATCTATTTCCATTTTAATAAATAGGTCCATCCAAGAATCCCAAGTCCCATCTATCTGGAAACACAAATTCATCATTCCACTCCACAAGGGTAGTAAAAACTATGATACCACCAACTTTAGGCCCATTGCTATTCTCTCCACACTCTCAAAAATACTAGAAACATGTATTCATGCCCAACTAATGTTACATTTAACCCACAATAACCTCCTCACCCAACATGGTTTCCACTTGGGCCACAGTACCACTACAGCTCTTCTGTGCTTCCTTGAATCCATCAACCAGGCTCATGACACTGGTAAACTAGTATCTTCCTTATTCCTAGATCTATCTAAAGCCTTCGACACTGTATCCCATCCCATACTCTTATACCAACTTTCCACTCTCAACCTTTCTCCCTCTACACTATCTTGGTTCTCTAGTTACCTCTCTGAAAGACACCAAGCAGTAAAATGGAAATCCTCAATCTCCTCCTTCCTACATACCCCCACCGGTGTACCACAAGGGACTGTGCTAGGCCCCCTTCTTTTCAACATTTTCATTAACAACTTTCATCTCTCCATCCCCAACTCCTCTGTGATTCAGTATGCAGATGATTCCACTATCATCTGCACTGCTGTCACCCACTCTGACTTACTATTAAAACACAATTAGCCTTTTCAAACACTGAAACTTGGATATACAACAACCACCTTGCCCTAATCCTCGACGAAAACTAAACTAATGATATTTACTCCCTCCAGAACTTCCACCATTGAAAATTCCTCATTCATTATACTAACCCAACACAACACCCCCATTGAAACTGTTTCTCACACAAAGCTCCTTGGTGTCATCATCGATGATCTCCTAAAATTCGACATCCACATAAATACCGCTATTAAAAAAAAATCATCAGAAATTAGGACTCTTGTATCGACATAACCGCTTCCTCACTCCAGCAACCAGAAAGACCTTGGCCTCCTCCTACCTTCTCCCCTCTCTCACATATGGTGCTCCCCTGCTCACTAACCTCCAACTTGGTTTACAATCCAAGTTAGAATCCTGCTACAATAAAATCAGCAAATTTACCACCAACTCCAAATATTCATCCCATCACTGCCTCTCTCTCCCATCCCTACAATGGTTTGAGTTACCAAACTACCTAAACCTACTAAAACTCTCCACAGCTCACAAACTCATCTTAAAACCATCTAGCTGCCCAGCTCTCTCCACCACCTTATCCCCCTATATTCCAAATCACCCACTTTGGTCAGAAAACCAAAACCTATTACAAATCCACAGACCTTCTCGGCACCCTGGCCACTTCCTGCTATCTTACGCTCTAGCCAAACTTTGGAACCCCCCCCCCCTTTGAAACACTGCAAATCCCACCAACTTCAAATCCCTCCTTCACTCATACCTATCCTCCAAATGGATTTGACCCTGCTTTTCACCCACGAGTTCCCACTCTTGTCATTCATCACTCTGCTCATCTCTTGCATCCTCTATATTGCTAATACATTCTCTGCAAATACTTTACTATGTTCACTCTGCTTACAGAACAAATTTTCACTACCACTAGACCTATACTTTATTCTAACACTTACTTATACTAAATTCACTAAGCTGTACTGCAACATGTACTATATGTCTGTTGATCTGCACAATTTTCTCTTAATGATGGATCTAATTTACTATTGTTAAATATTTTTGACTTGTAATTGTAATTGTGTCATGGAGCTTATCTCCCCAGGCCTCCACTGCAAACAGGCCTTTAAAAGCCCAGTGGACTTCCCCGGTCATCAAACTGAAATAAAACTGGGAGAATGAGTAAATTGGACTGCTGTAACAGGTATCATGGGTTGTTTGGACAAATATGATTGTTAAAAAATTAGTGTCATAATATAACGCTATCAATAATGCATCCATTTATTGTTTAACTTAACCAAAAAAAACTTCTTACACAATTAAATGTATAGTAAAGCTTTGTTAAATGTGTTTAAAAAGGGTAAACCCATTTTAATAACTATAGTACTAAAATACATTTAAACACAACTAAAATTAAAAATATTGCAAGTGTGAAGCAGAAGTTATGACTCACAGTTTGAAATTTTAACACTTACTTAGATTCAGGTTTTCCTAAAGTGTGGTTCTTAAGTAATTTCTTTATATAAAACAGCTTTAGAAAGCACCACAAACTTGAAAGAAGAAGCATTTCCATTACAAGTACACTACATATATTATTTCTTAACATCTCAAATGTTGTTATGTAAATTTTAGGAGAGCATCCATAAGAAACCATATGAGTTGCATACTGTTTTTTGCATGGGGAAGCTTCCTTAATCATGCACTTATCTCCAGTGATAAGAATTGCAGTTTGTCTATCAGCCATATCACAAACTGTGCAGTGATCACATGGGTTGATATCAGCAGGCATGTAATTCTTGGGAAACAATAAAACACTACACATAGTCATATTTCCTGTACTAGCCTTCTTATGGGACTTAAGATGTCTTGGTAATATGTCTTTCAATTTATAATCAGACATAGAAATCCCATTTAGTTAATGTTAAAAGCTGTAAATTGTAACAAAATATTTTTTTCTGAAGTATTAACAGCCTGCATAGATTCATAGGTTTATATTACAGCAAGGCCTGGCGCGCCATCAGGAAGCTAAGACACATCACCCTTATAATGTTAAGGACAGACTAGCTCTTTTGAAACATGAGATTATTAGTATTCATGCCAGGCATTAGTTAGCTGCTGACATTTACTTTAAAGTTTTTCAGGGAGGCACTCTGTTCAATGTGAAAGGATAGCGTTTTCTAAAGGTGGGGCTGCATTGTGTAGAGGCCTATCATGCCAGCAGGTATTACTGATCTCGCAGTAGAGGTTTATGTCCTTGGAGCAGGTATTAACTGAGCTGTTTGATCTATAAAGGTGAAGAAGGTTGAAAAGTAAGGAATCTTTCATAACACAAAATGCTAAGCAAAGACTATCTCCAAAGAGCCTATAACAGACTGAGTAGATGAACAGAGACTTGCGTCTGTTGGGATAGCTTAAGTGGCTTAAACCAATTATTTTTCTACTCAGGAATCTTTGGAGCCTTTGCGGTTACACAAAGTGCTTAGAAATTCCAGAGGAAGCACTGTATTTGACAATGGATTTGATGAAGGAAGAGTAAAGGGAGACCAGGCATCCTGGGATCTAGAAGAGGTGCCATTATAGATAAGTTGTGCTAGGCAGAAGGACTTTCTGATCCATAAGCGAGACATGGCGGTCTAAAGAGAAGTAATTATCACAGTGGGTACCCAGGTTTCTGATAATGGGGTCTGTTTTAAAAGGAAATTAAGCAATATGATGAGATGAAAGGATAGGGAAGTTACCAAAGATAACTATGCTACATTTCTTAGGATTTAGGTTGAGTCCATGATTAGGTCAGATCAGCATAGACGGATAATTAAGGTATCATGAGGTGAAACAGTGGAACTGATGCTAGTTCCCAAGTTGCAGTCATCTGCAAACATGGTTATATGCAGATCTTGGATACTCAATTGTACCTCAGAAAGTAAATGCCAAGCAGGGTGGGCCAAAACATACACCTTGTGGTATACAGACAGTAATGTTTCTATGGTTAGAGTAGATGCCCTCTACTTGGACTATGTGTTCGGTCCACTGGATTTATAAATGACATATGGAGTATGTAATGGTTAATGATGAGGTTACAAAATTTGCTTATAAAGCCCACAAGGCAGCATGGGGTTAGAGGTGTTAGCAGGGATGAGGTAGGCAGTATGGTCAATCTGACCATTAAGTTAAGTTTGTGTGACCCCATCAAAAATTCCACCAGGTTAAATAGGACATGAACTGGCCTTAACAAATTCAAAATGATTGGGTCATGTGTTAGAGGGTCATCTGTGTCACTGTTAATCAGTTCAGCAAGAATGTGGTCCACAGTGTTACAGACAATGCTAGTGAAACTGTTAAATCTATAGTTACCATGGAAGCGGGACAGATGTGGCTGTTTTCCTAGTTTTGCGTATGTAGCCCATGGAGAAATAAGGTTAAGTAGACTTAGCAGAAGTTGGGCTATGTGTAGTTTGATACTCGCAAGCAAATTCCTGGAGTATTGTTAGGATACTTTAAGTTTTGGAAAATAAAATGCCACTTCATCAAGGGAGGCAATAGGTGGTATAACCAGGAGATTGTAGGAGAGATGATGTGTGGGAAGATGGAGTTAAATGTATGGGCAATTGTATTAATTATACTTTCTAGGTCGGAGTGGGATGCACTACTGAGAAACTCTGAAGCAGAACTTAGCTATACTTCTGAGTTTATTAATGTAGTTAAAAAGTCCTTGTAGTTGCCCTACATATTCAAAGCAATTATAAGTTCATAACTGGCTTTGCACTCTGGGGATCTTGCTTAATAATTTCAAACTTCTTTTATACTGTGGGAGAAGGATTTGTTTTTTAATTTACTTATTTTTCAAAGAATCATGAGCTTTTTCTTTTTCTCCCCTAAATAGTCTATTTATGTTGGCTTTCCACCAATACTGGTTTATTTCTGAATGTATTATTGTTCTGGCCTCTTATATTAATCTATTCATAGCACAGAAGAACTCTGAGGACCATGCTGAGGCAAGGATGGTCTCATGAATAGGCCTGTTCAGCAGAATAACCCAGCCAAACTTATCAAGGACATCCGTAGTAATATGTTGGCTTTAGAATAATACTGGAATACTGTAGGAAATGCATTTGTTGGGAAGCTTATACTGATGGTGAAGGTAAGAACAAGGTGATCAGATTTTATCAGGAAGGGAGAAACAAATGGGATAGAACAGGAGGGAAGTAGTTTGTAAAGAAAAGCCAAGGAAGTTAATACTCCTGAGTAAGGCACAGATACAGGTTGCTGTAGGGAGTTAGGACTTAAAAAATTAAGGGATCACTGGCTGTATTTATTGGAGGCTGCATAACTTTTCCAGTTGTCAAATGGGTAATTAAATCAAAAGGTGCTTCAACAAAGTATTCGTTTAAGGGTGTGCACACGTATGCATCCAACTTATTGTACAGTTTTTATTTTTTATATTTTTCCCCTAACAGACTTGTTTTTCAACTGAATTGTACAGGTTATAGGTCACATTAAAGGTGGGAAACGTTTTGAAATTATTTGCTGTGGTCTCATTTTTTTATATCACAAAAACCTGGCATTTTAACAGGGGTGTGTACACTTTTTCTATCCATTGTAACAGTAAACTTCAGCAAGATCAGTAAAAGTGCAGAGAGGCAAAAGTGAGAGAGTAGTCAACCCAATAAAATTAGGAAAAATGCAAAACAGTACAACAGCAAAGAAATTTAGAAAAAATTGCACAACACAGCAAATGAGCAGTGTAAGTGCAATCAAACTAGTTATGTACAATATGGAAAAAAGTTCTTATTTTGTAGCTTGTTCTTTGATAGTTAACAGTCAAAACTAGTAGCAGGTAACTAACAGAGTAGAGACTGAAATTATACATGGAATCACTAAAGAGGGCTGACAGTACTACATGTAACTAGTATTAACCCAGATTTTAAAAAGGGTTTTAAATAGAATTACTTACTCCTACAGTTTCCCTTCTATGTTGTGCAAGTATGCACAGTTGTCCACAGCTCAGCAGAATAAAATGCGGAATCATGTAACAGTCGTTTATAGAACAAAAGTTCTCACTGAAACTGGAATCCATCAAACGGGTAAAACATATA
This sequence comes from Protopterus annectens, assembly GCF_019279795.1. Lineage (NCBI taxonomy): Eukaryota > Metazoa > Chordata > Ceratodontiformes > Protopteridae > Protopterus > Protopterus annectens. The sequence goes on along the minus strand of NC_056728.1, from coordinate 120,530,656 downwards.
AACAGCTCACAGCAGAACGTCAGGGAAGAAAGTCATAACTCTTTGTCTCACCAGGACTACAAGATGCAGCAATCTCAATCCAGCTTTAGCATGCACTTCCTGGAACTGGCTTTGTATTAGTGTAGTACCTCGCAAGCTGTTCTGTGCAGATGTGGGTTGTTCTTAATGACTGACAGGTGAAAGGCGCATTCATGATTGACAGCCATGTAAATTTCAGTGTGACATCATGCATACACTGACTGCTGATCATGCATATTGCAACTGGAATCTATGCATCCTTTTTAAATGTATTAATTCTTTGCAATGAAACTTGATAGTTGCCACTGGAGATTCAGCTACGAATAAATAGTGTTCAAGTAAGGAATGCTAAAGAAACAGCACTATAACTGCAAGCATTATTTTTTCTTCCTTCGTTTTTGCAGGGGGGTGGGGCAAGTTAAATATACCAACTCCAAGTTCACACTACATTGAGGAAAATGGTAAACTATGAACAGACAATGAATATTCATGCCGTCATCGGTATGAATATTACTTACGTTTACTAAGACATCACCAAATGTTGGACGGTGGGTGGGGTTAAGGTGGGACTTGCTAGTGCGCATCCTACGGGGTACTATACTAATACAAAGATCTGGAACTAACTCTAAGCACAGAAGTGTGAACCCAGATGTGAAACAGAGCTTGAAAGTGCAATCTCTTTCTCCTTCCTTTTCTCTAGTGTGTTACTCAGGTATGCATAATGGTCCACATCTCTGTAGAACAGAACACTTGGACGTGCAACAGTCTTTTACTTATTGTTCAAATGTTTCCACTGAAGCAGTAATCTGACAAACAGAAAAAAACAGCCATTGTAGAACAGCAATGAAAGATGGCAAATGCTCCTTTTTTCTTCAGAAATGGTTAGCAGCAACAGTTCCAGTCTAATTCAGGAAGGCAGGTCCTCAGGTACACTTTAGGTATAGTAGTTTGAATCCAAATGTAAAAGGCTCTTCATCCTCCTTCCTTGTGTGTTTCACAAGTATGCACTGCAGTCCATAGCTATAAAGAACAGAATGCCAATAGTCCTTTATTTGTTGAACAAAAGATTCCACTTTTACACTGTTGGAAACTCCTGGTGTTCTAGCTGAAGTGTGATTATCAAACAATCTGGAACAATATCACTGACTGATGAGTATATTTCTTGGCATTTTAACTTTTCAGAGTTTTGCATTGTCTTAATTTTGCCTGACTAAATTATTTTATATATTTTCTGGCATTGTTTTCTGTTTCTCATCTGTCCTGAAACTGTTTTTCCCCTCCCTCCCTATTCTTGTGGTGGTGTTACAGTTGGTGGCTATGCAGTTGCCCACCCCTACTGTAAATGTGATATGGGACACCCCTCCCAGTTCACTCTACTTAATACAGAAAGAACATTTGAGAAGGCTAACCCACTTAGGTTCTTAAACTTGAATTTTTCTTCTGCTCCTCCTTCCTCTCTCCTTGTACTTTACTAAAAAAATGCACTTTATTTTGCTTTTGCCTCTTCTTAAAAGTACTAAATTGTATTTATTCTGCTGCATTTAGTACTGCCTGGTAGTAGCCTGATTAAATTGTAACTGTTATTCTAAGCCTTTTGGTTTAAGCACTTGGGCTTCAGACCAGTTGTTTTACATTAAGGAGGTTTGTGGTCTGCACTATTGTGGCAGGACAGGTAGCTTACATCCTTCTAAGTTGGGAATTGCTGATTGAAGGCTCAGTGTCTGTTATTCTAAAAGTGTATTAGTTCTGGTTTAAGCACTTGGGCTTCAGGCCAGTTATTTTTCATTAAGACGGTTTGTGGTCTGCACTCTTGTGGGAGGAGAGGCTAGATTCTGCCCTTCTGAGCTGGGAATTTCTGGTTAAAGGCTTATTGTGCCTGCTTATTTGAATGGTTTCTTTCTGAAATTGGTGTGCCTTGTTTGCTGCAGCAAAGACTAGATTCAGGCATGCTGAATCTAGCTTTGTTTGTATAACTTGAGCACTAATCCAGGCCATCTTTTTTTGGAGAAGATTCCCCTGCACCCTAGTGGCAGGAGTGTGCAGTTAAAACTTGAAGACTGCTGGAACAGGGTTCAGTTTTGAGCTTTTTTACTGGTTAATTGGGTAATTTGTTTAAAATCAGTTTTCTCGTTTTCTATTGTTATATATAAAAAAAATTGCACTTTATTCATCTGCTTTTACTGTACTTGTGTTTTTTCCTACTTTATTTTGCTGCTGCTGCTTGTTCTTAAAAGTACTTAATTGCATGTATTACTGCTTGTTAGTAGCCTGATTAAAGTGCAACTGTTATTCTAAGCCTTTGATTGAAGCACTTAGGCTTCAGATCAGTTGTTTTACATTAAGAAAGTTTGTGATCTGCATTGTTGTGGCAGGACAGGTAGCTTACATCCTTCTAAGTTGGGAGTTGCTGACTTGAAGGCTTAGTGTCGGTTATTCTAAAAGTGTATTAGTTCAGGTTTAAGCACTTGGGCTTTGGGCCAGTTATTTTACATTAAGAAGGTGTGATCTGCACTGTTATGGGAGGAGAGTGTAGATTCTGCCTTTCTGAGCTGTGAGTTTCTGGTTAAAGGCTTATTGTGCCTGCTTATTTGAACTTTTTCTTTCTGAAATAGGTACGCCTTGTTTGTTTTAGCATAGACTAAATTCAGTCCTGCTGAATCTAGCTTTGTTTGTATAACTTGAGCACTAATCCAGACCATCTTTTCTGGAGAAGGTTCACCTGCACCCTAGTGGCAGGAGTGTGCAGTTAGAACTTGTTTGATCGAAGACTGCTGGAACAAGGCTCAGTTTTTAGCTTTTTATTGGTTAATCAGTTAACTTGTTTGAATCAGTTTGCTCATTTGCTACTGTTATATTAAAAAATAAAAAAAAAACACTTTATGCATCACCGCTTAGCTAGGGTTAAACTATTCCGACGCCATAAAGTCTGCTCTTCAAATTTTCCCTTAGAACTAGCCAGTTTTTTAGTTTTAGCACTCAAATCTGTTTCTTTGAGCTCAGCACTTGTTCAGAACTCTTAAGCACTAAATAAGCTACAAATTACTAAAGCACTCAACTTTCCTCACTTGTCTAGAGGAAAAGAGTTTTTAGTATTTAATAAATAAGCACATATCCAGGCATGTCTAAGGGTCAGCTCCCAGTGTTTTCTCCAGTATAACTGATGAATCTGGGCATCTTGGGAGAATGCAGCAATTGCCTCATGTACACAGACAACCCTCTCCTCCTACAACCCAACACTACAACCTGTGAGAGCTGCACTTACATAGCCAAACTGGAAGCAAAGCTCTCTTCACCCAAGACTGGACTAGACAGTCAAGAGGAGAAGGTAAACACTTGCACCACACAACACTCATCATAGTCCCTACAACACCAAAACACGCACATAGAAACACAAAACACACACCTACATTCACGGAGGCTCTCAATAAAAATCTGCTCAAGCAACAGAGACCTCCAAAGCAGAAACGCAAGCAACCTCCGCCCCCAACACAACCCAAATGACACATAGCCCACAAACTCAGTGTGTGCCACTTAACCACAGCCCAAAAAGCATGACAATATACCCAACACTCTAGTCAAGGTGACTCTATAGTCAGGCACACTGATGTTCCACTCGCCAGGCTAAACAAGGAGAAAGTTACTGTCAGCTGCCTGTCGGTTGCCAGGATCGGACACATAATGCACGCACTCAGGTCACTCCACAAGTACAAATATGACTCTGTCATTGTCCATGTTGGTGTGAATGACCTGAGATGTACCTCCCTGGACTACATGAAAAGAGGCAGGGAGGAGCTCTCCAATCTTGTAGCCCAGGCAGTATGACCCTAGCCCTGAGTAGCATCCTGCCACTACCCAGAATGATACCACAGTAGAAGGACAAAATGATCGACTTCAACAATTGGCTAAGCTACTGGTGTCATTCTAAGGGGATCCAGTACCTGTCTGACTAGGATAGCATGATCAACAGACTGCAATGCTTTGCTAGAGATGGCCTGCACTTGTTGCCCTTGGGATTCCAGACACTGGCTAAGGCTCTTGCCACCTCTATAGTGCCTTTTTTAGGCAAGGTTCAAATAACAAATTCACCACCATAACAGGTACAAGCAAGCAAAATCTGAGGGTAATGCTACTCAATGCTAGAAGTCTAAACCTCAAGATGCATTCACTGGAGGCACTCCTTAAAATGGAGATCATCGACATCTGTGCAGTGACAGACCTGGTTCCAGAGAGCACCCCTGCATTACCAGGTTATAATTCATACCACACCTTTCAGCCACCTAACCTGGACTGAAACACTAAAGGTGGAGGTGTGTCCATATTCATTAAGGATATCCACACCTCCAGGCTAGTTGCTCAGCATAATGCATCCGAGATTATCCAAGTGCAACTAACTCTGGGCAAGACCGCAATCCAAACTGTAACTTGCTACAGATCCCCCACCATGCCCCAGGATTCCCACTCCTCATGTCTTGATACACTGGAAAATATTAGGGTACAACCCAACACCCTAATAATGGGAGATTTTAACTACTCCACCATTAACTGGGAAAACTACTCATGTACCAACTCTTTTGCTCTATGTTTTTTTGGAATTCATAAATTTCCAATGCCCTGGATCAACTTATCCACACCCCCACCACCCCACCAGGGACAGCAATATCCTAGACATGGTAATTGCCAACATGGGTGACCTGTGTTCCACACCAGAGGTCAATTCCTCACTGGTCAGATATGAGCACAAGCTAATCACTCTAGACATCGACATCCTGCCCCCACTCCCATTAGGGAAACCACCGTAAAAAATTTCTCCAAAGCCAACTTCACGCTTCTTAAGAGAGAAGTGGCAAACTTCATGACACCCATGCAGACGGACAATAGAGGTACGACTGCTGAATCCTACACAAATGCACTTTATAAGCACTTACACGAGTGCATGGATTGTGCTATCCCTAACAGAACCAAGAGGCTATCCTCCGAAAAAAGGAAGCCAATTTGGTGGTCCCCTGCCACAAACAAACTCTTCAACAGAAGAAAGAAAATGTTGCAGAAAAGAGTAAAATCCCATGATTGGAGGAACTCCCTGGTCAGCCTCAGCAAGAAGCTGAGATCCATCATAAAATCCTCTAAAGCTAGTTATGAAAACAAAATCGCCACTGATTCTAAAGACAACCACAAAGCATTCTACAGCTATGTCAAGAATCTCAATGGCAACACTCAGACCTACTCTGAGTTACAGCACAATGGCACTAAATATACAGAACCAACTGATACTGCCAACATCCTGGCAGACAGGTTCACTGCTAACTTTACCCCCCTCTCACCCCCTAAAGGGCCCACCTCTATACTGGAAGAATGCAAAGTTCCTGTAATCACGGCTGCACAGGTAAAAAACACACTCTCGAAAGCCAAGAACACAGCATCCATGGGACCTGACAATATCCCAGTGTGCATTCTACATGAACTACAGAAGGAACTGTCACCCCACCTAAGCACCATGTTCAATCATAGCCTCACCACAAGCTTTGTGCCTACTGAATGGCGCACAGTGACAGTTATCCCACTCCACAAAGGGGGAGCCACCACGGACCCCGGTAACTACCACCCCATTAGCCTGACGAGCCTGGTCTGCAAGGCTGTGGAGCGTATCATCATGGAACTTATAAACAAAGACATTGGTAATCTCCAAACTCAGGACCCCACCCAGTTCGGGTTTGTAAAAGGCAGATCATGTCTCCTAAACCTGATAGACTTCTTTGAAGCAGCTAACAAAGCTGTAGATGAGAGTAAGGTGGTTCACACAGCCTATCTAGAGCTTGCCAAGGCTTTTGACACCATTCCCCACTCTGGAATTATAGATAAACTCACTAAACTAGGTATAAATCCCTATGTCACAAGATGGGTTGCCAACTGGCTCGGTGACAGAACCCATACTGTGAAAGTAGCAGACTCCAAATCTGACTTCAGACCAGTGACAAGTGAAGTACCACAGGGTTCAGTCCTGGGTCCTCTCCTGTCTACTTTTCTGAAGTACAGGAAAACGCAGAAGGTCTTTGGGTAACGAAGTTCGCAGATGACTGCAAACTAGGAGCCATAATCGAAACTCCTAACAAAGTGGACATCCTACAAAAGGGACTCACTGAGACAGATGCCTGGTGTCAAAGCCATGGCCTCAAGCTCAATGCCAAAAAGTGCATTGTCATCCCCTTTGGTAAAAACTCTGTACCCATGAGCTACCACATAGGTGGTAGTCTACTTAACACCGAAAGTGTGATAAGAAACCTTGGGACACAGGTGGACAGTAGTCTCTCCTTTGATAATCACATCGCCACAGTAGTCAGGAAATCCTTCTATGTGGCACACCATCACAAAAGGTTTCTCATCCAGGAAAAAAGAGGTCATTGTTCTCCTCTACTCGTCACTCATTAGACCCATTATAGAGTACAACGCCCCTTTTGTTATGTACCTCACAAGACATCTACAACTGGAAAGGCCACAGAAATATGTCACAAAGAGGATGACCAGCCTCAAAGATATGCCCTATGCAGACCATCTCAAAAAACTCCAGCTTTACTCCGTCGCATATCACCTACTCAGAGGCGATCTCTGCCTAACATACAAAGCTATGTCAAACCCAGACCTGTTGGACATGCTCCACTTAAAGAAATCCAAGTCCCTCTGAGCTACACTCTCTAGGGACCCAAACCTTGTCACCACAATAAACAGAACATGCTGGAGGGATAGATTCCTGTTCCACAGCCTTCCCATACTCTGGAACAAACTATCTATCTATATCAAACAAAGCTCCTTATTAGCACTCAAGACAAATCTTGATGACTGGATGGGAAATAGGAAATTCACCTCTGTGGTTCTGCTTGACAGGGGCACAGGAAAATAATTTTCTTGGGTGGTGAAAGCCAGGTTACCTTTTCGGCTACACTTATATAGGCTCTAGGGCCAATAGCCTAGTACCTACCTATGAACCAGTCAGAAATCCACCAGTCAGAACAACAGGGAAAGATGACATCTCCTTCTCTTCTTCTCACCAGGAACAGTTAGCAGTAACAGTCCCAATCCAATTCAAGCAGAAAGGGCCTGAAGTTAACTTCAGGTTTAGTAGTCTGAATCCAGATATAAAAAGGCTTCATATTAGAATCCGCCTGTATGTCTCGTCTGTTGTGCAATTACATGCACTGGTCCTCAGTCAAACTACTTTTTTCCTAAAGTGTCAGTGGCGCAACTGTAGCATACTCAGCTTTGGTGCAGAAGGCTGTGGGTTCTATTCCCACACCAAGTAGATGGATTGCTGACAGTGAAGTGCAGCATTAGGGGGTTGCAGCACTCCTGAGTGTGTTGTCCTTTGGATGAGATGTTAAATTATTGCCCCATCTGCTTGAGTTGGTGAAGCTCAAGTTGATGTATAAGATCCCATGGCACCTACAGAAAAGAGTAAGAGAATTCCTGATGTCCTGACCAAATTTCCCCTAGTAGTATAAATACCACCTTAGGCCTGAAAACAGGCCACTAGGACTAACCCAGTCAACAAAAAGATAAATTAATTTTTTTTTTACTAGCTAGGTCTTTTTTTTACTCTCTTTGGAGTACAGTACTAAAAACCAGATCAGGGATTTTAAAAGTACATTTGAAAAGAATTTTAATGCTTAGGCATTGTGGTATGCACCTTGTGGGTGAGATGATGTCAAAAGATGGTAACATGTTTTATAAGGGGAAGATCTTTGTAATATAAAGTAGCTCTCTCTAGTATGAGCAAATGAGAAGATCAGTAACCATTTTTAAAGTCAACTTTAGAAAAATAATGAGTAACTCAAGAGTCATCAAGTAAAAAAAAACTGCAATAAAACAAGACACAATACAAGCATGCAAACTATAATCCATGAAATTCAAAATAGTCATTGAGTAGCAGCCACAAAAGACATTGACAGCTTTTACAGATTAAACATTGCCCTGTTCTACTTTCCTTAAATAAAAATGCTATTCCTCATTAACATGTCCTGTTCAGTTTACCCTAAATTAAAAAAAAAAAGTTACAGTAAACTCTCAGTTAACCAGAACTCAATGAATCAGAACTCTCAAGCAACCAGAAAAAAATCAAATACAGTACAATATGAACAATTCAGTTTATCATGTTTTGCATTTTCTGTTTTCCCCCAGCTGAAACATACCTTATGTTTTTAGTTTTAAAAAGGAAGATAGTAATAAATTCCCACTCTCTGCAACCTGAGAACAAGTCAAATTGCTAAAATGTCAACGCACTCCATACTTAGTTTGCATCAGAATTCTTTCTCCGATCTCTCACACACACACACACGTCTCTTCAGCCTCACACGTCTCTTCAGCCTTCATACATGCATTTATTCACTCTTTTTCTCTCCTCTCCAATCTCACACATATACTCTTCAGCATTCATACATCTCTCTGATCTCTCCTCCAGTCGTTTCTGCTTTCATACATGCATTCACACTCTCTCTACTCAACTCATTCAGTTCCAAACCACTCAGCATTCCACTGAAAACCGTTCCACATACCATGGTTTCTAGTGGAAATATAAGTTTAAAATATTATTATTCCAACCAGGCTTTTAATTACTGTATTTCAATATTAAAATCAAATCAATACAGTGTTTATGGTATGGTACAGCATAGGGTACAATGTTTGCCAGGTCTGTTTTTAATAGTAACTCTCAAGCAAACTACACTTATCTGGCATCTACCAATCCCCATGGGTGCCAGTTAACTGAGAATTTATTGTACTTCTCAACTCCTCCCACAAGACAGATTTATTCACTTTGCAATCAAAGAATGTAACAGAAATCTTTACTAATAGCTCCAAACAAGAACATTTGAAACATTCCTGTTCACTTGTCCTACCAAATATAACAATTTGCATTTAATCACATGCCTATATTTGTAAGAGGCAGTAATTGGACCCAGGTCATCTGGTTAAAGAAAACCTACAAAGCAGAACAATATATTTAGAGCAAAATAAACTGGAGAGGAAAAACAAAGAGAAAAATACAAGAAAACACTGCACGTCTGCAAACAATAAGCCAAGAAATTAGAAACAGTCACACAGCACTGAAAGTTCCCAGATATTAAAGCTTACCTTGTTCGCCTAATCTTAAATAAAATGCTACTTCTCAGTTCCTACCACAATTCAGACGGATCAAATCCCTTTGCAGTCAAATAAGGAAACAAACTTTCGCTAACTGTTCCTAAATAATATTTTTTTGAAAACTTCAACTGAAGACAAATTTGAAATAAAACAAAATGCAATAAACATCAGGAAAGGATCAGAAACAATGCAAGCATGCAAACTATAAACCAAGAAATCCAAAATAATCAGAATAAAAGTCACAAAAGCACAGGCAGTTTCCATAAATTAAATGCTGCTCTTATCTGCTTGCTACTTTTTTTTAGCACTTCTCACACTTCTGAAAGATTTAATCCCTTTCCAGCCAAAGAATGTAACAAATATTTGCAATCTGTCCTGAGCCGAGAACTTTTTTACATTTCAAAATATATACTTAAAGTAAAACAACCTACAGTAAAACAAGAACAAAAACAAGAAATAATACAAGTATACAGACTATAAACCAAGAAATCCAAAACTGTTACTGAGCAGCAGTCATAAAGCCTCAGCAGCTCCCACAGATTAAACGTTGTCTTGTTTTGCTTACCTTAAATAAAAATACTACTTCTCAACTACTCCCAAATCCCCAGATTTAATCCTAGTCCGGTCAAAAAATGCAATGGAAATCTTTGTTAACTGTCCCTAAACAAAAATGTTTTAAAGTAAAACAATGGGTTAAATTTAAAGATGTTATCACATAACTCTAGGTAACTTGCTCTCATTCCAAGATAGCCCTATCGCAGTGATACAACACAATCAGACAGCTATGTCCATGACCATGCTAATGAGGCAGTTGGGGAGGCATATACTAATTAGCCATGTGCTATCCAAACTGCTTGTGGCAAGGCATTTATGCAGCCAAGTCATTAAGAGAATTGCTTGATGGGTGCTCCTGGCCACTTGCAGTAATGAACAAGGCCAAAAGGCCATGTTTATCCATTGTGGTAGAACTGTATGCTAGGGAGTTTAATGGTCATGTAGTGTTAGGGTGTGTGTGTCTGAGTGTACATGGGGGACTGCATGTGAGTGTGCCTCTGCTAAGGAGGTAGCAATGAGGAGTAGGGAGGGGGTAAGGTGTGTGCATTTGTGTGCGTAGATGAATGGATATGTGGGTCTATGAATGAAATCAGGTGGGGAAGGGACTTTGTGTGTGGGGGTGGGTTGGTGTGGCTGTCATACCTTCACGCACCCATAGGCTAATGAGCAAAGCTTATAACACTGAGTCAGGTGGAACACTAGACACCAGGGATTAGTCTAACTGTGTGGGTCTATGGAAACACTAGACACCAGGGAATTAACTACATAGGTCAGAGGGAACATTACGCACCAGAGAATATTTTAATTATGTGGGTCATGGGGAACAGTAGAGACCAGCGTATAGTCTAACTATGTGGTTCTGGAGGAACATTAAACACGAGGGAATACTTTAACTATGTGGGTTGTGGGGGGGGGGGGATTGACTCCCAGGGAATACTTTAACTACATGGGTTTAAGGAACATTAGACAGCAGAGATACTGTATATAGACTGCATTAAAAACAGCCAATTAAAAAAAATAATAATAAAACGTGGTGCAGGGAACTACAAGACAACAGGGATACTACTACTTAGTAGCAAGCTTTAAAGGCAAGGGAGTTGAACCCTGCACCCTTACAATAATAAATCTCTGAATTAATTTGCTGCAGTTAACAAGAAGTTGGTCTAGCAAGGATTTTTTTAAATACATAATGAGGAACATGGGCATTATTCCATGGCTGCAACAGTCTGAGATGTACGAGGGGTATGAACACGGAACAGCAGGCACACCCTATCAACCATGTTGGGCAAGACAAGACAAAAATCAGGGACTGCTGTTATATTTGCCTACTAAAACACAGAAAGTTGTTAGTCTAAAAGCTTTTGCACTATCATGGAATATCTGAAGGATAATGAACTGTGAAACTCTAGTGTACGACATTAATGACTAGCTGAATTCATCCGTGATTTATCAGGGCATGAAAAAGGAGACACTGGGGATGTTCTGACAACATAGGGAGAGGTGTGCATCATGTGGGTGTGTGTGTATGTGTGTGTGTGTGTGTGTGTATTGTGGTGGTAGAATGAATAGGAGGGGGTACCTGTGCTAACACAATGCAGCTGTCACCACTGCTAACTACGACAGGAAGTGATGAACTGCACTAGTGTTAGTTAACAGTGATTCAGAGACATGCAAATTAGTTAATAGTTAGGTCTTTCCTCATACAAATTAGTTGATAGGTCTTTCCTCATGTAGGCTAATGTGTCTCTGAATGGCAAAATACCACCTCATGGGAACAGGGCCATCTTACTGCAGCCCTTAACACGTATGATTTTTTTTTCTGAATCCTCAAGATAAGAACAATTAAAACAAACTGATAAATCAAGAGAAAAGGACAAATAATGCAGATGTGTGTGTATGTATGTATATATATATATATATATATATATATATATATATATATATATATATATGTATATATATATATATATATATATATATATATATGTATATATATATATATATATGTATATATATGTATATATATGTATATATATATATATATATATATATATATGTATATATATGTATATATATGTATATATATATATATATATATATATATGTATATATATATATATATATATATATGTATATATATATATACATATATATATGTATGTATATATATATATATATATGTATATATATATATATATATATATGTATATATATATATATATATATATATATATATATATATATATATATACATGCGATCATGATTTGTAGTTAAAAATGTCATGTTTAACAGAGGTTTTAGAGCAGTTACAGAGCAGCAGTCACTAACTACTGGCATTTCTGCTGATAATGCAGTGAGTCAGCTTGCTAGCCGCTTCTTTCACAGATTTATCAACATGTTCTTTTAGAGTTCCCTTTCATATCCCCTGGTAAACAATCAATTAGCAAAACATACTCCTGAAAGAGTCAAGACTCTGCTAGGTGCATTATTCTCTTACTACTGACAAACAATATACACATTAACTGACAATTATCCTTTTGCATTTAACCTGGTAGAACATAAAAACGCATATTCAAAAGATTTACTTTGGCCTTACCAGGAAGTCTAGCCTCACCATTTAGGAACCACTGCAGTAAATCAACTATATCTGTATACAGAACCCTAATGCCCTGCCTTAAGAAAGTTTTAGGCCAGCTTTCCAATACAGAAACGCATCTATCCAGGTGGACTCTGGTTACCAGTGAAGAGAAATCCCTAATGTACCTTTTTTTTTTTTTAAATCCAAATTAAGTAATTCCCAATACAGAGTACACTAGCTGCAACCTTTTGATACATTAGCAATACTTCTGAGAACTAGCTTAGTACAACAAAGACATTTTCTAGCAAACCATTTGAACCTGGTTAGACAAACCCCTGGATTTACTACTCTTCCGTGCAGGACTAGGTTAGTCCTGGACGGAAATGACCATTTAGGAGCAGGACGGCAGTGCACCATGCATATTAATGATGCACGCTGCCTGAGCTCCTAGGCTTACACAGAGTGTGTGCAAGAGTGCAGGGGGTGTGTCTGAGAGCAGAGCTCTCAGAACAAACATGTCCCCACAATGTAGAACAGCAGAAAGGGAAATGCAATGAGCGAAACAACTCACCGGTGACCGCATATCAGCATCAACAGTCCCCCTTGTGTATAACAGCAACAGAATATAGAAATAAAATGAAGGAACCTATTTTGTTTTTTAAACATCCGATTACAGCTAACCATAGGTGTGCGGGTGTGCCCATCGCTTAGCTATGGTTACAGCAGCTTAAAAGGCTGAAGAGGATAACAAGGACGAAATATGCAAATAAAGCAGCAGTGCAATAGTGTAGTGGGCAGAGCATTCTCCTTATGAGCAGGCATTCCCGGGTCGAGCCCCACTGCAGCACATCCAATTTTACATGGCAAAGCACGTTATGACCAATATTTTTGTTGCATAACCCACTAAATAACATACATTTATGAAATGGAGTACTACAGTAAATGCACATGTGAGGTGTCAGTGTCATAATGAATAAGGAACTAGTAAACAGGTCTAAGCACCAATAAGCAGTAGTAAGCATATGTAAGCACTAGTAAGCGAGTGTAACCCCATTTGCACGGCGGTAAGCAATGCCTACACTTGGTAAGCAATTCTCAAGCTAACTCTCTGTAAGCAGATGTAATGGCAGGTTAGCAGTGCTTACCGTGTGCAAACCCACTTACAACTGCCCAAAAGTGCCTTAATCACTCTGTATCCAACAGCCCTTGTTCTGCCCATCAACAAAATAAACAGCCATGCAGGTGTTGAACCCAGGAGGACCATATACACCATAGTCCCAGTAGTTAATCCACCAAGCCATCATAGAAGTACAGAAGAATGAGGTAGTAGCAAACAAGTCCTCACCATAGTATAACCAAACTGAACCTGTGAAAGGCATCAGTATACAGTCATATGTGCCATAACCCACTACATAACATAAAAATGTGAACTGGAGTACAGCAGTAAGCCCAAAAGTGAGGTGCAATTGTAAGAGAGTGCTGAAGTCCCCAATAAAACACAAAGACCCCACAGAGTGTACATACACATCAATCAAGGATACCAGGCATACATATAAGGTGTGATGAATAATAACACAATGCCAAAAAGGCATTATAATGAAAGTCTAATGTAAGCAATGCTAGGCATTGCACAGGCCAGCGTAGGAGGTGTGAGCAATGTGAAGACCAGCTAACTCATTGTGCCCAGTGGTATACCCCTTTAAACAATGCCAACCTTAGGTAAGCAGGTTAGCCCATAGCTTAGCCTTTTCAAAACTGGCCAACAACGGAAAAGTGTAGGAAATCGGCCCTACTTAAACCCAAGAGGCGGGAATACATCTCATAACTGGTTGTAGCTTCCCCCTGCAGGCACTATGGCAGTAAGGGGAGAAGGAGTGAGCTTCCGGGCGCAGCGCTGGTGCATCCAGAAGTCCAAGGTCATGGCAGAACTGCTAGTTAAAGAGCATGCACAGAGACTTCTGCAGGGCCTGTACCAGGGCTCCCAATATAAGGCGGAGGCCTGGGACCCTCTCGCCCGCGATTGCACCAGTGCCACTGGCATACCCAGAACTGGTGAGCAGGTCAGGCACCACTATGCCGAACTGAAGTGGCGGAAGGGGGACCTCTTGGAGGAGTGGCTTCAAGAGGTTAGAGCATCAGGGGATGTACCAGACGTCTGTATCACCCCAGTATGTGTGTAATAATTGCCAGGTCAGGTATATCATGGGTAGGTATGGCTAAATATTCCTCTTATGTCCCCCACAGCTGCAACTGAGCAGGCCGCAAACCAGGAGGCCTACATCAGCCGCCTGGCGAGGTTGCTACGCGAGACAGGTCAGTAATAATCATGCTTTTACTGTCATTGGAAATAAAAATAAAAGTAGCAGTAAATTAATTTCTAGTATAAAACCTGTACTGTTCCAAGGCAAGTACTGCATACTCTAGAGAATATGGCAGGAAGAGTCTCATATTGTTTGTATATCTATAAAAGTGTAATATCCTGACAAAACATGTCTAAGTGCATGTGTATATTCTGGTATCATATGGTAATGTAGATTTGCAATCATGTAATAGTACTGTTGTATTAAGCACTGTTACCCACACCATGCACCATAAATTGAATATGTAGGAATGCCTGTATATGACAGGTGTAATCCCCAGAGGCCATTTAGTACAACTGAGAGACACAGACAGTAAACAGGGAAAATGTAGACAACAAAAACCAAGTAGCACATGCAACTGAGATGTGAACTGTTGCTTATTTAGCACACACAGCTACGGTTCGAATCCTGCCAGTGGTAGCAGTCTGCATACAGAATCATACCGCACAACTGTACAGATATGTCCAGAATGTCTATTAAAATGGCCCATATCTACTGCCTATCAACCTGTCCCCCTGGAAAATCAGTGGGATGATCCCAGACGTATAAGCAGCAAACAGGAAATACAACTGATTGACACACATCTATGACAACAAACCTGGCACACTAGCAACTCCTCAGTACCTTATGTGACTAAGAAGCCACATATGTCCCAGTTACACCCCAACCTGTTAAGCTGTAGTCAGAGTGTGTACAGTAACAGAGTGAGATGTACGTGCATAACAGTAATGTGGAACTTGGTACTGTGTGTGGGAACATTCAGGTAGTGCTAATAAACATTCCTCCCACAGGTCTGTCACATACCAACACTGTGCCCAGAAATACAAGAATGATATGCAGTTGCTCTGAACAAGGAGGTATTACACATCACTGTCGCCCACACTGTCCTACAACATATAACTGTCTAGGAAATCTGTATAAGAGTGTTGTTATACAAGGTCAGAATGCATAAGCACAGGGGATTAATAAGACAGAAAGCACATTGGAAATATACAGCAATATCAATATAGCAGACACAACTGTGATGGACAGTGTTTAAGTTGTAGCAGACACAGCCATGATCTGAATCCTGGGAGTGGAATTAGACTGCATACATATTCATACCCCACAACTGTACACATGAGGCCAGAATGTCCAGTATATGTGCCCATATCTGCTGCCTGTCCCCCTGGTATGTCTGTAGGATGATCCCAGATGTGTAGCCAGCAAACAGGGAATACAAGTGATTGTCAACCATCATGAGAACACACCAGTCACTGTAGAAACCCCCAAAACTGTTAGGAGAGTAATATTTCATGTATGTCCTATCTACACTCCCATGTTGTCAAGCTGTGACCAGAGTGTGTACAGTAACAGAGTGAGGTGTATGTGCATAATACTAATGTGTAATCTGGAACTTTGTGTGGCAACAGTCAGGTAGTGCTAACAAACATTGCTCCCACAGGTATGTTGGATACAAACACTGTGCTGAGAAATACAGAACAATATAACCTGTACTGGTACTGTCCACCCTGGTATTGTAGGGGATTGTGAGTGTTGGAATTTCTCTGAATAACAAGGTATCACTGGTCAATGTCACCCACACTGTGCTACATAATATAACTGTGCAAGAAAGCATGTATATGTGTGTGTCAGGTCACTAAAGGTGAAAGAGGGCAATATTCTAGATATGTCCAGGCACACCAGCACGTGGTCAACACATGGCCAGAGTCTGTGCAGAAAGGGTTAGACAGCATAGTGCAAAACATCAACCTGGAATCCGGGCGTATGTGTACAGTTAGTCAGTGTTAACAAACATTCCTTCCATAGGTATACCAGGTAAGAGGTGTATACTGCAGGTAAAACTGGTTCATGTGTAATGATGACTACAGCCATATCATAGGTTCATAGGTTCATAGGTTCATAGGTTCATACTAGGCTATCTGCCCAAGGGCATTTATAAGCCTAGCCCATAGTTATGTGGCTTTCGCCACCCCTTTAGTTTGAATAAAAACTATGCCTATCATTTTGCTGTGCCTCTGTCAAGCAGTGACGCTGAAGTAATCCCTGGGGTATATCTGCAATCTCCCATCCATTGGTCAAGATTCCTCTTGAACAAGACCAGAGAGGTGCTCTGCCTCACATGTACCGGGATTTTGTTCCACAGCATAGGGAGTCTCTGGGTGATGAATCTGTCCCTCCAGCACGTTCTATTTATAACCGTGTCAAGGTTTAAGTCTCCGCCTTGTGGTTCTGAGGGATCTAGATTTTTGAGGTGAAGCATATTCATCAAATCTGGGTTTGACATGGCCTTATATGTCAGGCACAGGTCACCTCTGAGCAAGCGGTATGAGACTGAATAGAGCTGGAGTTCTTTCAGTCGGGCAGCATAAGACATATTTTTGAGACCCTTTATCCTTTTGGTGAGGAACTTTTGGGGCCTTTCAAGCTGCAGCAGGTGTCTGGTCAGATACATTCGACGGGCATTGTACTCAATCATAGGTCTAATAAGTGATGAGTGCAGGGGACGATGACCTCCCTTGATCTAGATGTGAATCCCTTCATGATCAGGTGGGTGATATAGAAGGTTTTCCTAACTACTTTAGCAACATGAGTGTCAAACGAAGGCTACTGTCAACCTGGGTCCCCAGATCTCTGATGACTTTTTCTGTGCTCAGTGGATTGCCACCTATATGGTAGCTAGGGGTAGCCTTGTTTTTCCCAAAGGGTATGACTATGCATTTTTGGCGTTTAACTTCAGGCCATGGCTCTGGCACCAGTTATCCATTTCTGTGAGGCCCTTCTGGAGGATATCTGTGTCAGATGTGTTTTCGACTATGGCGCCCAGTTTGCAGTCATCTGCAAACTTTGTCAGCCATAACCCTCCTGTGTTTGCTTGTACTTCAGAAAAGTAGATGCCGAACAAGAGTGGACCCAGGACTGAGCCCTGTGGGACACCACTTGTGACAGGCTTTGAGTCTGACGTGGCTCCAGCAACTCTGACCCTGTGGGTTCTGTCACTTAGCCAGTTTGCAACCCATCTTGTGATGTATGGGTTTACATTCAAGCTGATGAGTTTTTCGATGATACCTGAGTGGGGTATTGTGTCAAGGCCTTTGCCAGGTCGAGGTAGGCTGTATGGACTGCCTTTCCTCATCAATGGCCTTGGTGACTGTCTCGAAAAAGTCAACCAAGTTTAAGAGGCAGGATCTGCCTTTGACAAAGCCAAACTGAGTTGGATCCAAAGTGTGCAAGTTCCCTATGTCTTTATTTATGAGTTCCATTATGATCCTCTCCATGGCTTTGCAGATAAGGCTTGTCAAGCTAATGGGGTAATTTCCAGGGTCTGTGGAGGCACCGCCTTATGAAGTGGGACCACAGTCGCGGCGCCACTCCTTGGGTAATGATCCTGAGGTGAGGCTAAGATTAAACAGCTGTCCTAACTGTGGGTTTAATTCCTCATTGAGTTCATGAAGCACACAGCCGGGGACACCATCCGGTCCCATGGATGCTGTGTTTTTGCCTTAGTGAGGGCAGTTCTCACCTGGGCGTTGGAGATGTTTGGGGGCTACAATCCTCTGGAATAGATATCTCTCCTTTGGGGAGGGGAGAAGTTTGCACTGAACCTGTCAGCCAGTATGTTGGCAATGTGTGTAGGTTCAGTAATTTTCACATCATTTTGAACTAATTCTGAGCATATCTGGGAGTTTCCTCCTAGGTTTCTAACATAGCTAAAGAAGGCCTTATGATTCTCTTTAGAGTCCTTGGCGATTTTTCTCTCAAAATTTGCCTTGGATGATTTTATGAGAGCTCTTAGTTTTTACTTATAATGATCAAAGGTGTCTTACCTTTCAAGGATTTTGCTCTATCTTGTAGTAGCTTCCTCCTTTTGTTGTAGAGCTTGTTTATGGCTGGGGTCCACCAGACTGGACGCTTGCCTTTGGTACAGAGAGTCTTAGTTTTGTTTGGGATTGCCTGATCCATGCAGTCCTGTAGGTGCTGGTAGAAGGCATTTGTAAGTGATTCAGCGGTTTGAGTAATGTTTACCACTGGCTCAGGGGCCTTAAAGGAGACCACACTAGTTTTTAGAAGTGTGAAATCGGCTTTTGAGAAGTTTTTCACTGTGGTCTTTTTGTTTCAGGTGGGGCGGATGAGGACCTCCAGCGAGATTAGTTTATGATCTGATCTCACCAGTGAGGGTATACTTCGGTGTTGAACATTTTGATCCCATGTTCGTGATGATGAGATCAAGTATGTTTTCTCCTCTTGTGGGGATGGTGACTAGTTGTTCCATGGCATTTGAGTTTATGAACTCCAGGAATCTTTGGGTTAGAGTGTTCGGGCTTGAGTAGTGTTCCCAGTCTATATTAGGGTAGTTAAAGTCACCTAGTATGATGGTGTTTGGAGATACATTTATCCCTCCAATGTTTTCAGGAAGGCCATGTGAGGTTCCTGAGTTTGAGAGGGTGGCCTGTAACATGCTACAAATTGCAGAGCAGTCTTGCCTATGGTTAATTGCACCTGGATGGTCTCCGATGCATCATGCGTTGCCACCAACCTTGAGGTGTGGGTGTCCTTTATGAATATGGACACCCCCTCCTTTCTTGGTGTTGTCCGGATTTTGGGGCCGAACGCATGATATGAGGTGAAACCTGTTAGTGCTGGGGTGCTCTCAGGAGCCTTGAACCAGGTTTCTGTCACAGCACAGACATCGATGTTCTCCATATTGAGAAGGGCCTCGAGTGCGTGCATCTTGAGATTGAGACTTCTGGCATTGAGCAGCATTACCCTTAGTTTTTTCCTTTTGGTGTTCTAGGGTGGTAGGTTTAGAATTTGAGCCTTGCCTAAAAAGGCACTATGGGGTGGCAAGAGCCTTTGCCAATATCCGAAGCCCAGGGTGACAGGTGCAAGCCGTCCCTTGAAGCAGCGTGGCTTGTCCAGCATGTCATCCCAGGCAGACAGACATTGGATCCCCTTTGAATGACACCAGAATTTAAGCCAATTATTAAAGCTGATCATCTTATCACTGTATTGTGGCATCATTCTAGGTGAAGGTAGGATACTGCTCAAGGTCAGGGTCATACCTGCCTGGGCTACATAATCAGAGAGCTCCTCGATGTCCCTTTTCATGTAGTCCAAGGAGGTACATCTCAGGTCATTGACACCAGCGTGGACAATGACTGAGTCGCACTTGTACCTGCTGTTGAGAGACCTGAGTGCTTGCGTTATGTGGCGGATTCTAGCGCCTGACAGGCAGCTTACTGTGACCTTCTCTTTACTCAGTCTGGTGAGCGGACGTCAGTGTGTCTGACTATGGAATCACCAATGACAAGTGTGTCTGGCATTTTGTTTGGCCTTAAGGGCTGTGACTGTTTGACACTCTGACTGTGTGGTCTATGTGTTGCATGTGTTGGGTCATGAGGTGGTAGTTGTTTGGGTGTCTGCTTTGGTGGCCTCTGCTGTTTTGGTAAATTTTGATCAGAGCCTCCAGTATGTCTTTGTGTGAGTATGTGTATGATTTGAAGCTGTGATGGTACCATGTGTGACTGGGTATGTATTGTGTGTGGTTACCTTCTCCTCCTGTCTGGTCTTGCCAGTCCTATGTTGAGAGAGCTCAGCCTCCAGTTTGGCCGTATAGTTGCATCTCTTGCATGTATTTGTGTTTTGTGGGAGAAGGAGAGGATTGTCTGTGTACATGAGGCAGTTGTAACATTGCCTCAATATTCCCAGGTTCACCAGTTGAGCTGGAGAGGACACTAGCAACTGATCCTCGACATACTAGAAGTAGTAGATAAAGAGACTTTCAAAGGACTCGGGAAGTGGGTTTTAGGCTGGTGGGGTACTATCTATAATAAGAGTGCTTTATCAAGGTGCAAGTACTGTAGGAGTAAGTGCTAGGCTTTACAGATAGAGAATAGTCTACTTGGGAATCAAGTAGAGATGAACTTTTCAGTTATAGGATATGCTGGTTAGATCAGCAGTACAGCTCGAGGAAGGTAGTTTTAAGGGAAAATTGGAAGAGTGGAATTTAGATGGCCCAAATAGTTTAACCTTGTTTAACCGCCGCTCTTGTGTGCAACAGTGGTAACTCAGCGCCACGCGCTTAGCGTGTTTTATAGCAGGGGCTGAAGGAGCTAGGAATTGGCCCAAAACGACCAATGGACTACTAGTTTCTGGCTGAAACTTCACCAAATCAGACAAAAGGCCGCTCAGTGCTTCCCACTCCCACTGGTAAGCAAAGAAACTTCCCTCCTTCCTAATAAGGCAATGGATCAGTAACAGGAACTAAAACAAAGCCCAGGGATCAGCAACTCTGAAACTGGACTACTCTAGTTCAGTAAGGCGGAAAACAAGAGATTTTTTTGTTTTATTACAGAGACAAGGAAAAACAGACAGTAATTGCTGTAAATCGGCTAGCGACTTTAGTGTGTAGCCTACAGAAACAATTTGCAACAATTAGTAACTTAAAGTGCAATAAACAGTGTAAAATGCAGAAATCACTTAAAGTAGCAATAAAACAGGCTAAATGCAGTTGCTAGCTTAAATAACAGTGGGAAAGCCACAAAAATACTTATATCTGGTAGAAAGTCACTCTTTTAGCTCTCTGCTGCTTGGATCACTCTGCAGGCCACCACGAGGATCTGTGCTGAGTTGGTACAAGCTGGAAAACGCGTGTTTAGCGTGTTTTATAGCAGGGCGCTGAAAGGAGCTAGGAATTGGCCCAAAACAACCAATGGACTACTAGTTTCTGGCTGAAACTTCACCAAATCGGACAGAAAGGCTGCTCAGTGCTTCCCACTCCCACTGGTAAGCAAAGAAACTTTCCTCCTCCCTAATAAGGCAATGAATCAGTAACAGGAACTAAAAACAAAGCCCAGGGATCAGCAACTCTGAAACTGGACTACTCTAGTTCAGTAAGGCAGGAAAACAAGAGATTTTTTTTTGTTTTATTACAGAGACAAGGAAAAAACAGACAGTAAATGCTATAAATGCTGTAAATCGGCTAGCACTTTAGTGTGTAGCCTACAGAAACAATTTGCAACAATTAGTAACTTAAAGTGCAATAAACAGTGTAAAATGCAGAAATCACTTAAAGTAGCAGTAAAACAGGCGAAATGCAGTCGCTAGCTTAAATAACAGTGGGAAAGCCACAAAAATACTTATATCTGGTAGAAAGTCACTCTTTAGCTCTCTGCTGCTTGGATCACTCTGCAGGCCACCACGAGGATCTGTGCTGAGTTGGTACAAGCTGGAAAACGCTGTTTAGCGTGTTTTATAGCAGGGGCTGAAAGGAGCTAGGAATTGGCCCAAACGACCAATGGACTACTAGTTTCCGGCTGAAACTTCACCAAATCGGACAGAAAGGCTGCACAGTGCTTCCCACGCCCACTGGTAAGCGAAGAAACGTGCCTGCCCCCTAATAAGGCAATGGACCAGTAACAGGAACTAAAAACAAAGCCCAGGGATCAGCAACTCTGAAACTGGACTACTCTAGTTCAGTAAGGTGGGAAACAAGAGATTTTTTTGTTTTATTACAGAGATAAGGAAAAAACAGACAGTAAATGCTATAAATGCTGTAAATCGGCTAGCGACTTTAGTGTGTAGCCTACAGAAACAATTTGCAACAATTAGTAACTTAAAGTGCAATAAACAGTGTAAAATGCAGAAATCACTTAAAGTAGCAGTAAAACAGGCGAAATGCAGTCGCTAGCTTAATAACAGTGGGAAAGCCACAAAATACTTATATCTGGTAGAAAGTCACTCTTTAGCTCTCTGCTGCTTGGATCACTCTGCAGGCCACCACGAGGATCTGTGCTGAGTTGGTACAAGCTGGAAAACGCGTGTTTAGCGTGTTTTATAGCAGGGGCTGAAAGGAGCTAGAACTGGCCCAAACGACCAATGGACTACTAGTTTCTGGCTGAAACTTCACCAAATCGGACAAAAGGGCTCAGTGCTTCCCACTCCCACTGGTAAGCAAAGAAACTTCCCTCCTTCCTAATAAGGCAATGGATCAGTAACAGGAACTAAAACAAAGCCCAGGGATCAGCAACTCTGAAACTGGACTACTCTAGTTCAGTAAGGCAGGAAAACAAGAGAATTTTTTTTTTTTTTTACAGCGACAAGGAAAAAACAGACAGTAAATGCTATAAAACAATTCACATGCAGTGCAAGCTGGCACACTTGAGTATGTAGCAATATTAGTCCACACACAGTATGAAAAAAATGTAATTAAATTAAAAAGGACTAAAAGCAAGTGCAGAAAGGGTTTATTAGAGAGAATGCGGTAAAGAGAAGGGACTGGGGGAGTGTCCTAAATCAAATCTACAGTGGGGCGGGCACTGCAAAAGCCACCAAATTTAAACTACATCCAAGAACAGGGAGGGGGGGTGGGGAAGACAGTTTCAACAGAGCTAGATCTGAGAAATCAGTCCCCAAGTTATAACAACCACAATAAAATGAAGGAAATATACTTAAATCAGCTTATGTCCAGTGTCCACAATAAGGCTATAGGGTAGTGCAGTAAGACTTGTAAGGTACAGATAACAGCACTGACTAGGAAAATAATGTGGACTACAGGAATATACTACTTGTTAACTTACATCTTCCCCCCCCCCCACCTTATCTCCAACAATAATCAACATACCCACCCCAACTGGTATGTACTGACTCTGATGATATCCATTTGTTTGATAAATATTTTAATGGTTGCCATGCGTGTGCCATATTGAATTATTCCAACACTGTTGGCATGGCGCCATCAACGTATCTGCATGCTGTTCTTATTGCCACTGTGGTGACATATATGCATGTGTTTTGTTTGCTATGCAACTGTTCCGTATCTGGTGTCTGGGTAAATGTAAATATCTATGCGTGTTGTTATACCTAACCTTGGAATGCGTTGACTATTATTAACCCATATATGATGAAATCTAAACACTATAGCACGCTTGGGAAGGCTGGTCCCAGCTGACCCACTTGTCCCACCTCAGCTGGCCGTGGCACCGGGCACCAGCATGTCTGCGGCCCAACCCCAGACCTCCCTGTCCGTTGGTCCTGCACCACCTTTTGGTTGGAACCGCCTCAGGGTATGGGGCTCACCCCCCCCGGGGAGTGGGCATGGACAGGCACCTGTCACCAAGTCGGGGTCGTGGTGCATAGAGCGATCAACGAGCAGTTCAGTGATCTTCTACAACAGCTCGAGGGCTGTGTGTCGTGATTAGAGAGTCAGCCTGGCTCTGCGGCTCAGCAGCCAGCAAAGCCACCTTCGGGGCTGTGAAGGTGCAGTGGTGACTGCCCATGTGTGGGGACCCAAGTCCCACTGTTACCACTAGGGGACTTGTGGGCTTCTGATATCCCAACACCCCTCCCCATCAAGGTGTTTTCCCCCACGTGTCATATAATGCCCCTGTATGCATCTTGTGTATCTTGTCTGTTTAACCTACCCAACCTACCTCCCCAAATATACCTACTACCCCTCCCCAACATCCCACTCTCACCTGAAAGAAAAAAAAAAGGGCAATCTGTTCCCACAAAAAAATCTCGCCCCATACATAGCTGTCCATTTCGCACATGTCCAGTGGACACGTAATCTGGTCTAATTGGCATCATAACTTATAATTGTTGTCCTCACCCCTCTCCCAGGGGTTTGAGTGTCCAAATCTACCTCCAAACTCAGTGTATATGCACAGTTGTTGCTGTACATGAAATGGGCAGCTATGGACCTTCCCTACACCCTTCCTGCACATCCCTAGCTATTTTCCCTACTGTCTATCCCTCTTTGTGCCCCTTTTTCACCACTTTCTATCAACACTTTTTTCTTTTCTTTTAAGGAAATTAGCACGGGAGTAAGCATTTTTAAGCAGCAGTAATCAGGTCTAAGCCGGTTTGCGCAAGGGTAAGCACTACCTACACAGATTAAGCAATTTAGAAGCTAACTGAGTATAAGAAACTGTAACTGGAAGTTAGCAGTGCTTACCTCTGCGCAAACCCAATTACAGCTGCTTTAAAGTGCCTTAAGCACTCTGTATCCAATGGCCAGCGTTCTGCATAGCAACAAAATAAACAGCCTCGGCAAGGCTCGAACCCAGGACCCTGCACACCATAAACAAAGTGAGTATCATTAAGCCATGCCAGGTGTACATAAATCTGATGTTTTCAGAAACATATCATCCAGCCCAGTCATGCAACAGTACAGAGAAATGATCGCAACATTTAGATATATGCGTGTGTAAATATATTAATATCTAAACAGGTACAACATATATATATATATATATATATATATATATATATATTTATATGTAGAAATATATACATATATATAAATATATATGAACATATATACATGCAAATGCCTACATCGACACATATATATGTCTACACCTATATGTCTACATATACACAGCAAGTTACATATATGTATGCAGATATATATCTATGTAGGTATATACGGACATAGTTATATATATATATATGTAAGCAGATATATATATATATATATATATATAGGTATATATGGCCATACATCTGTAGAAAGCAATGGAAGATTAACAAAAACATATATGTCCACATGCACCGTTAATGGGGTTGAGAGGCCCCAAACAATATACGTCTTGTACGAATGGGCATACCCCCCCCCCCCACAGCCAAACACATCCACCCTGCAATACACTACCAAGTGTTGCAGATCCCATAACCAGGACCTGACACAACATGGGCACAAGGCTGGTATTGGTAACATATCATGCAGTACAGATTGCCTCCCATAGGAAATGTAAAATGTGGAAGTTATCAACATCTCCAGGATACATATACACAAACACATATATGCAAATACAGCTATACATATATATATTTACACATATATAGATATACATGTGACTACACATACACACGCAGAGGTATGTACAGTAAGATACATATGTAGAAGGTGCACACAATATGGAACAGCCACTATGCCTACAGTTAACACCCTAACAACTGGACACTGAATGAGCCACCCATACAAATGGCATTCGGTGCCTGCAACATATACCCACAGAGAGGCCATAGGATAAAACACCACCCACAGGTGTGCAGAAATGGAATACCTTTATTTGAGCACTATTACACATGTATATGCCATGTCACATAGCTGTTCAGACACTGACATCCATATCAACAGAGTAATGCAACTGTGAAACAGTCATACTAATACAGTAGTCTGGAAAGGTCCACAACTGTTGTTGTCCAGGCCAAGCCCTCCAAATCGTACAATAGCGAAGACAGACTGGGCCACAGGATACCACACAATCAACAGTAAGTGATGCAGATATATAGTCCAGCAGCCTCTATCTACACTCTGTACACAATCACTAGACTTCAGTTGACCAAATGGGATGTAACTGTTACATAACAAGGCATAACTAACACCATCACAGGCACACTGGCAAACAGAACAGTCTGTTTGGCAGGAGGCAGTAGGCCTGCAGTAACCCACTTTATGTAAGTAATGTCAAGATAGGTGAAATGTATGGTACTGTACATCCAGATACCTTAAGGCAGCTCGCCCTTGACACCCCCACATTTTGTAACAGTCTAGGTTATGTATGGTGCATCCCCCCCAGACTCAATAATAAAGGGCCATATACCACTGTTACATACACTGACCTCTGGAGTGCACATGGGCACACATGCATTGTGTAGGTAAAGCCCACACATATATGGCCCCAGCCCCACCATATGTTTGTTGGATACAACAGCAGTGGACTGCTGGCAGGAATGGCAGCATGGTATACGTATATGTGCATATGTATCACTATCTGCATATGTGTAGACATATAATGCTCTGTATATATAATGCTCTGTATATGTATATATCTAGGTGTGTATATGCATATCTATGTACATATACACACCCATTTATATATGTCGATATGTACATGTGAAATTATCTATATAGATATCTGGATAATCATATGTACATATATATTCACCATATGTCCTGAACATGGGGTGTAGCCCTACCTCACAGCCCCTATAGTCCCAACTTCGTAGTGCAAGGGGTTGTCAGATATGTATAGTGGGTATATTAGTAGACTATTGCTACTACAACAGGGATTGTCTTCACAGACATAGTGTGTGTGGGAGGTCACATCTGCTTTTCATGTGCGCCAGTGGCTGACAGACATCCTAAGGAGATCATAGTACAGTACCGCTGCAAGCACGTAATCCTCCTGTGGAATACAGCAGAGATATTGGCCAATAGATGTGGACATTCTGACACACACTGTACAGTCCAGAGGTATACACAGAACCCCTTAGTGCACATGTGGACCAAGCCTGACAATATAGATGTTAACAGTCATGTAGATGGGTATAACACATAATGAGCGGTATACATTCACCCCCATAGGTTATGCATTCACACACCCCTGTCTGTCCTGACACATAACTGCTGGTACAGAGGTGCCATGGCCACATACTACCCAGTAGATATTGACATACATCTGTACAGCATCCCACCGCTCTGTCTGACATACATACTGTTAAGGGAGGCCCGGCAGCAGTACATCTGGCAAGTATCTGGACATGACATCTCACTGGGTAAGTACACTAAGCTGCTAGGCATCTAACAAAGCACTGTGCAGGCTACAGGCAGACTGGCTCAGCACTGGCCTACATCTCCTATGGGGGAATGCACATGTACCTGCATATATAGCAGGCTCTACAGGCATGTAACAGCACAGGGTAAGATATACCTGTGTGAAAGTGCATAACCACAACCAATGTGAACACAGACAGAGCCACATATGGTATGCTAGCATAATATTACAGTATACGGACTATCTGTCCAACACCATCCTCATATGTGCCACTCACACACTAACCCTGCATATACTGGGCCGCTACACAGTGTGGCCTGATGCCTGTCTGTGGTATGGGACATGTGTGTGTATGGCCCTACAAACATGTAAGCCAATACGGTAACATATAGTGGAGCAGCATGTATCATCAAATAGGACAGGACCTAGAACGATGACATCCACCACAGTCTGTACACAGGCCAAGGTATATATTAACAATACACACATTGTCAACATTCACCATAAGTACACTTACCTCAGTACTGTACAAACAACCACAGAATGTCCAGGTTATATCATCAAATATAACCCCTACTGTACATAATGTGTAGCACTCTGATATCTCACTGGCTTGTTATCAGATATGATGACACTAATTATGGTGTACAGCACATATGCACGTCTTAATGCATGACCTATGTTCAAAGGGTGACAGAGTTGTGGCTGGAAGCACATACACAGGGCCAATATTGACAAGTTGCTGTGATAACATCATGCATTTACTGTTGTAACAGGGTTTGTCGCAACATATGTCCTAGGGATATGAAGTCAGTAACTGTCACGGCTTTCACCATCTACAGACTGCAATCCTCACACTACCTTCTGCAGTTCACAGATGCATGCTCTGTGGGTAACACATGAAATCGAAGGCAACACACACTGCACAGTCTGCAGATGACCCTACAGATGGGGAGTCCTTATAAACATAGAACTGACATGGCAGGTATTAATACATATAGGACAGCCATATCCGCACACACCCTGTTAAACCAACATTACTCCGAATGCAGTATAGCAGCACTTACAGTCTGTAGTCAGGTCAGGCACATCCCCTCCTGTGTGTTGACCTGTTTCCACAGTGTATGTTGTCTGAGGTAAATCCCCAATCCATCTGAGATGCTGTTTGACAAACAGATTGAGTTCCTGCTCACAGTGAATGACAGAGCCCAACACCAACATGATGTTCCTAGATACTGGAGTGTGTTTCCATGCAATTGGCTATGGGAATGTTACCACAGCTGTTCCACATGCAATCAGCTAGGGGAGGGCTGCAATTTGTGCAGAGGCCATTAGCTGATCATGAGCATTACCTAAAATACACATGCTGCTGCCTAAGCAAAGCAGGTGTAGGTCTCCACATCCATGAGTGAAGGAGTGAGAGAGGCAGACAGAGGCAAAGACAAGTCAGGGAGGGGTAGGAAAGTAAAACTTAAGCATGTTTGTGACACACACCTACCAGCACAGGGTATCAAACCTCTGACGACTATGTAGTGCTATCACAGTTCTATGCAGTTATTGGATGCGCCACATAGTTACCTGTTGTGGAGCCCTCAGAAAGTACAGTTGTGTACACTTACCATAAATGTAGATGTTCGCGTGTATTCACTGTTGCAGTCATCACATTTGGGTTATCTGCCTGCAGGTAGCCCTCAGCCGGCCTGAATACCAGAGTCGTCGGATGCTGTCCCTTCTTCCATGACATCAGGTCATCAGGGGTATAAAACACGCAGCCAACGCCATTACATCAGTTTTTCTTGCCCCAGATATCAGGTGCCCCCACAATAGGAAGCAATTATATGGTGTGGTACACCCCCATCAAAAAGCAAATACACTTGAAAAAAATATATATACCAAACAAGAAGGAAGGTAGAGCCAAAAAGTCAGGGGCTGGAGAGGGTAACCAGGACTGCAACAGTGAATACACTCGAACAGCTACATTTATGGTAAGTGTATGTACTACATTTTTTGTGTTTCACTGTTGCAGTCATCACATTTGGGTTATCTGCCTGCAGGTAGCCCTCAGCCGGCCTGAATACCAGAGTCTTCGGATTTCTGCGTCGGATGCTGTCCCTTTTTCCATGACATCAGGTCATCAGGGGTATAAAACACGCAGCCAACGCCATTACATCAGTTTTTCTTGCCCCAGATATCAGGTGCCCCCACAATAGGAAGCAATTATATGGTGTGGTACACCCCCATCAAAAAGCAAATACACTTGAAAAAAATATATATACCAAACAAGAAGGAAGGTAGAGCCAAAAAAAGTCAGGGGGCTGGAGAGAGGGTAACCAGGACTGCAACAGTGAATACACTCGAACAGCTACATTTATGGTAAGTGTATGTACTACATTTTTTGTGTTTCACTGTTGCAGTCATCACGTTTGGGTTATCTGCCTGCAGGTAGCCCTCAGCCGGCCTGAATACCAGAGTCTTCGGATTTCTGCGTCGGATGCTGTCCCTTTTTCCATGACATCAGGTCATCAGGGGTATAAAACACGCAGCCAACGCCATTACATCAGTTTTTCTTGCCCCAGATGTCAGGTGCCCCCACAATAGGAAGCAATTATATGGTGTGGTACACCCCCATCAAAAAGCAAATACACATGAAAAAAATATATATACCAAACAAGAAGGAAGGTAGAGCCAAGAAAAGTCAGGGGGCTGGAGAGAGGGTAACCAGGACTGCAACAGTGAATACACTCAAACAGCTACATTTATGGTAAGTGTATGTACTACATTTTTTGTGTTTCACTGTTGCAGTCATCACATTTGGGTTGATTTCCAAAGCTAAGGAAAGGAGGAGGTAGTTGAAGTGCATTAGGGCCAGCTATTAAGTCCTGCAAGACTGCTGTGGCAAATCCAGCTCTGGATTTAGAGAAGATAGGTAGGTGGTAATGCTTGGTGAAGGTGTGTACAGAGCTCCAGGTGGCAGCTTCCAGGACGTCCCTGGTAGGGACTCCTCTGAGAAATGCCGTAGAGGAGGTAGATGCAGCCCTGGTGGAATGTGATCTTATCCCCTTGGGGTAGGTTTTCCATGGTGCTTGTAGCAGAAACTAATGCAATGGTCTATCCATTTGGAAATGGTTTGCTTTGAAATGGCCTTCCTCTCTGCCCCTGCAGCAAAGCCAACTAGCAGCTGGTCAGATTTTCTGGGAGGCTTAGTCCTGTCCAGATAGAATCTAAGTTGTCTGTGCACGTCCAGAGAGTGGACAAATCCTACAAATCCCTTTGTTTTGTGGATTAGGAAAAAAAGTAGGCAAATGAATGGACTGGTTTAGGGCCACCCTAGACACCACCTTGGGCATAAAGGAAGGATTAATCCTGAGGGAAACCCTGTCCGCATGGAAGATAATGAAGGGTTCCACTGTCATGAGGGCCTGTAATTCAGACACTCTTCTTGCTGAAGTGATGGCTAGAAGTAAGGTTGTTTTCCAAGAAAGGAATTTCAACTCTGCTGTTGCAGCTGGCTCAAAGAGGGGAAGAGTGAGCTTTTCCAATACAAAGTTAAGGTCCCAGGCTGGAGTGGGAGCTCTCCTGGGGGGGGGGTCTTACATTTCTGGCCCCTCTAAGGATAAGGAATGGTTTTAGCAAGGGGTGAGAGAAGAGGGGAGGCTCAGTATTATAATGTGTTGAAATGGTAGAGGCATGAATCTTAACTGATGAGAAGGATAGGCCCTTGTGGAGCATTTCTGTTAAGTAGTCTGGAATATGAGGTAAGCTGGGCACTGTTGTGCCCATCCCCTGAGCCTGACTCCAGGAACAGTATCTTTTCCACTTTTCAGCATAGGATTTTCTGGTACTAGGCCTCCTTGCCTTCAGAATGACATCCCACACCTGCTTATTGAGGGATGCTAGAGGAGAGCTCAATGAATTAGCCAGGCTGCAAGGTTCGGGGTTTGAAGCTGAGAGTGCAGAATTTGGCCCGCCTGCTGGGACAGCAGGAAAGGGACTGAGGCAGGTGGCATGGGTGCAGCAGTGTCAGACTGCGCAAGAGGGGGTACCAGTGCTGGCGTGGCCAGTCTGGTGCAATCAGTATTGTTCTTGGCTTGTCCTGTTTGATCTTTAGTAGAACCTTCGAGAGGAGAGGCAGAGGGGGGAAAGGCATAAACCTAGAGGCTTTCCCAGGTAAAGGACAGGGCATCCATTTTCCAAGCTTGACTGTGTGGAGTTCTGGTGCAGAATTTGTTTAACTGATAGTTCTGAGGGGAGGCAAACAGGTCTATCTCTGGGGTCCCCCATTTGTTCTTCAAGAGGTTGAATATTTTGGGTTCTAGTTTCCATTCATGTGGGTCCATGAGATTTCTGCTTAAGTCATCTGCCAGTGAATTTAGTTTGCCTGGCAAGAATTGAGCTTGTAGGTGCACTTGGTAGCTCAAAGCTGTGCTCCACAGAGCCATGACTAGTCTGCAGAGAGGGTAGGAGTGGGTTCCCCCCTGCTTATGTACCACATAACTGTGGTGTTGTCTGTCTTTACCAATAGTTGTCCTGGAAGAATAAGGTCTTTGAAGGCTGTCAGAGCATTCTGTATAGCTAACATTTCTTTTTGAGTGATATGCAGGTGCATCTGTCTCGGGTTCCATTTGCCCTGAATGCACTGCCCTGCCATGTGAGCCCTCCATGCATAGTCTGATGTGTCTGTTGTTAGGGTTTGGGCGGCAGGGGGTAGAGTGAAAGTGAGTCCCTTGTTGCAGTAGCAGGCCTCTGCCCACCAAAGGAACTCTGTCCTTAGACAAGGAATGATGAATCATTGTTTCCAGGTCCTGAGAATGTTGACACTATATACTTTTTAGATACCATTGGAGTTTCCTCATATGCAGTCTTGCATATGGAATTAGCAGAATGTAAGAGGCCATGAACCCCAGAGCTTGCAGTATTTTCCTTGCAGATAGCTGGGTTTTTGTGGCCAATAGTTTGAAGTAGGTTGTCCCCGGAGTGAGGAATGCCATCTGGGAAGTTGTGTTCAAGCTTGCTCCCAGGAATACAATCTGTTGGCAGGGTACTAGGTGAGATTTCTTTTCATTGATGGTGTACCCCAGTGAGGTTAGAAATTTCTTTACAAATGCCAGGTGTTGTGATAGCAAGTCCTGGCTTTCTGCCTGAATCAGACAATCGTCCAGGTATAGGTAAATCTGAATATTTCTCTGCCTGCAAAATGCAATGGCTGGAGCTAAACACTTTGTGAACACCCTGGGAATGGTAGATAAGCCAAAGGGAAGTGCAGAGAACTGAAAATGCAAGGAGCCCACCCTGAAATGCAGGTATTGTTTGCAGGATTCTCTTATTAGGATGTGCAGGTAAGCTTCCTTTAAGTCTAGGGTTGGCAGCCAGGCATCCTTGGCTAGCATAGGAAGAAGCTGTTGAACAGTAAGCATTTTGAATTTTGGAACCACCAGAAAGGTGTTGAGAATAGAGAGGTCCAGGACAGGACGCCAGGAGTTTTCTTTTATGGATACCAGAAAAAGTCTTTAATAAAAACCTTGTCCCCTTAGTTCTGCTGGGAGAGATTGAATAGCCCTGATACTGAGAAGAGAGAGAACCTGCTGTTGGGCCTCTGCCCACTGATTTGGGGGGAGGTCTGGCCAACCACTTAGGGTTGGTAGTGTGTGGAAGTCGAATCTGTATCCTTGGGAAACTATATTCAAAACCCATTTGTCCTGGATAAGGAGTTCACAGTTTTTTGCATGCAGGGCGAGCTTTCCTCCTAAGGGAGCAAGTAGTTAAGCAGGGCTTGGAAGGGTGAAGGTTAAGTCATTGTGCCATTTTTCCGTAGGGGGTGGCTTACTACTCCCTGCTTTGAAAGTGGGAGCCCCCCACTGCTTAGATCTGTGCGTAGCCTGATACAGAAGTCTTGGTGGTCTGCTCTTCCTGGGTTTGGCCTGACAGGGCCTGGAAAGGACCAGTTCTTTGAAGGCCAATGCTTACTGAATCTAACAGTTTGCATAGATTTAGCTTTTTCCTTCATCCTTTTGAGGACTTCCACTACTTTGTTGCCAAAAAGGCGGTCTTGGTTTATGGGTGCATCTGGTAATTTAGCTTTAACATGATCTGGCAAGTTTTGTTCCTTAAGCCAAGCATGCCTTCTAAGTACAAACCCAGTGACAGCAGCCCTGCAAGATGCTTCTAAAGCATCAAAACCACATTGCAAAGTATGTTTACCAACTTGTTCTGCAGAATGCATTAAATCTTGCAACTCTTTGTGTTCAGCACAATCAGGAGACATCATCATTTTCTGTTTAAGTAGTCACATAATATGCTACTAATACTTTAACATATGAAACCGGCAATTTAAAGCCCTAAAGGCCAAAGTAGCAGAAGTGCATACCTTCTTACCCATCTGTCTAAGGCTCTAGAATCTCTATCAGAAGGGATAGGATTTTTGGCAGCAGTAGCCTTAATGCCTTTTGGTCCTTGGGAAATGGTCTCTGGATCCACAGTATGATTCTTGAAGAGGAACTTGTGAGAGTCAGGTACTCTGTAGTACCTGTCAGGTTTTCTGGGAGCTGGAGGTAAAGTGCCTGGGGTAAGGATAGATTCCAAGAAAACATCATCTACAATAGCCAGAAAAGGAGGGATAGCTAGTGGCCTGTGTTGAGGCAGGAGTAAGAATTTCCCAAGTTTCTTTTTGGACTCAGAATAGTCCTGGCTTTCCCAGTGGAAATGCTCCCTAAGGGTATGCAAGGTTTCACCAAAAGAAAAATCTTCTGGAGGGGAAACAGAGGGAATGGAATCCTCTGCATCAGAATCCTCATACGTAGATAAGGGCAAATCCTGGTAATCAGAAGGAGCAGAGATAACAGATTCCTGATCAGAAGAATCAGAAAGAAAATTGGTTCTAGGTCTCTTAGAGGGGGAAGGCTGGCTTCCCCCAATTAAGGTAATAAGGTCTTCAGCCATTCTGAGCATTTGTTTTTGGGGCATATGGGCCTGAGTCAGCAGACTGGTCATCTGTTTTCTAGGCGTAGTGCGTGTTTTAGGCCTGAGGAATTTGGTACTTATAGTTGGAAATGATGCCGTTGGTTTAATATGAAAGCCTGTAGGCCTGAATACACCCTCAAAAGCCGGTGCCTGCACAGTGGCTCCTGACCCATCCAAGGTAGAGACATCCGCATGTTCCATAGTCAAAGAAGCATCTCACGGCATACTGGACTACAATTGGGTCTCAGTAGAGGCCTGTGAATCTGCAGTATTGGTTATCAGGGGCTGCGAAAGCGCCTCACTGAGTACCGGCGGACTGGCGACTAGCTTAATGGAAGCATCGTCGGCGGTTTTGGAACTATGCGGTCTGTCTCTGTCTTTATTCTTACGTTTTTTCGGAAGATCGATAGTCGGATGGCTTAACGAAACCATTTCGGAGTATGGAGATCGAGAACGAAAGTATTTAGCTACAAAAATAGCCCGATGACAAATAGTTCGGGCATTTAATAAAGCACAAAACCGACAGCGAGGGACGTGGTCTGGGCCTAAACAGGTGACGCAGTAAGAATGAAAATCTCTATGAGGTATTTGCTTTCCACAGACAAGACAATTGTTAATTTTTTCTGACATCGGTTAGAGCAAGGAAAAAGGATCCCCAACGAGGTACTTATCCTTTTTGAAGACTTTGGGTCTAAAACTCAAAAATGAAAATTTTAGGAGTCAGTCGACCGGCACTTGCAAACTGCTTCTGCTTCGAGTACCGCATGGCAAGAAAGACTGACGTAATTGCGTCGGCTGCATGTTTTATACCCCTGACGACCTGACGTCATGGAAAAAGCGACAGCATCCGACGCAGAAATCCAAAGACTCTGATATTCAGGCTGGCTGAGGGCTACCTGCAGGCATATAACCCAAATGTGATGACTGTAACAGTGAAACATGAAGAACATCATATATGTGATCTGCAACAGGGATATGGTAGCTACATGGTAGGTGAAGTACACGTGCCTGTCCGCATGAACAGGTGCCAACAGAGCCACACTCTCACAGATACGCACACACAATGACAGTCTTGGCTGGGCCAGGATTACAACTCATCACTAGTGAGATTGCCACAACACATTACTGTGCAGGTATCATGCACCACACGGGTCATATGGAGGTTATATGGGCAAAGGGTATGGGGAGGTGTCTGAGATCAGCCAGCATGCTTCAGTATGCCAATGGGGGTTGTAGTGAGTGTGAATGTGATCATACGCATCATACAACACACAGGGTGCCAGTACTGACATGCATGGGTGCATTTCTGCATGGGTGTGTGGTGGTTGACTGTGCCAGATGGCTATACAAGGCTAGGTGATGGGTATACCTTCACATCAGGCCACATGACAATGGTCTGCATTGTGGCTCAGGGCTGTAGTTTCTGCATTTCCCCACACAGGTGGGTATTGTATCCCCCATCCAGTCACATGGGTGACTATTGTGTGGGGCCAATGCTGTGCATCGCTTGCCATGTATGTGTTCCTTAGTCCATGACATGGACGGTATCTGGGATGTGCACACCTCCCACATGCATGTACAGTGACATGTGGAACTGTACCTGGGGTGTCTGGCCCATGTTGTGTACACAGACTGTCATCAGATGTGCCAGTCTTGGCCACCTGTGGTGGGAACTAGTAATGGACAGCAGGTTTACCCTGCACCTACATTGACAGCATGCTAATGGCATTCCCTGGTGTGAGTGGCAACTGTCCATACAGGGCATGTTGTCAAGCATGGTATGTCCTTTGTGGGTCACATGTCATGGCACCACAGGTGTTTCAAGTGTCCAGTAGGGAACATGGGGAAGGTGCACTGTCTGCATGTACGTACCTATTGGACAGATGGACAGGGTGCCATGCTCTCTGTAGCCCACTGCAATCACTCCATAGTTACTATCAATGGCCAATATGCAGTGTACTACCCACATATTGGCTGTTGCCTAGGCGTGTGTGTGTGTGTGTGTATGAGACATGGGTTGAGAGTGTGCTCCGGGTAATACTGGGGTTGCTAACTGTGATTGCCTGGCCTTGATGTCACATGTATGGGTATGGATTTGCACCCCAGCCTCTCGGCTATTTCGCATCTTTTATCCCTGTACGATGGACATTGTGATATACAGTAGAGCCACCATATAAGTAATTTGAAAAACCCCGCTCCACATTGGGCCCAGGTGTCACACACTCACACCCACTTCCACACAGAATACGAGTTACACACACATACACACACCTGTCATCTCTGGGAGTAGAGCCCCTACCTAACTAATTTATTACACTACAGTACTATGCAGTTATAGCACACACCACAGAGATTACTGGAGTACTCCTTCCCCAAAGGTGTATATCATACTGGATGACACCAGCAGGATTGCCAAAGTAGGACATTCGAATTGTAGTGAGTGTAGCTGGGCTAAAATGCATTGCTCCCTACACAGACAGTGACACACAAACAAAACTTCCACAACCGACCTGTGTGGGTGTAGAACCCCTAACAGAGGTCTATATCACACTACAGCATGGAGCTGTTATAGGACGCACCATGGGGATTACTGGAGAAATCCTTCCCCAAAGGTGTATTTCACAATGAATGACAGCCGGATTGCCAAATTAGGGCATTTGGAATGTACTGAGTGTGCCTAGCCTAAAATGCACTGCTCCCTACACAGACATTGAAACACACACAAAACATCCAGAACTGCCGTGGGTGGGAATAGAACCCTACCAGAGTTCTATATCACACTACAACAGTACACAGTTATGGCATGCGCTACAGAGATTACTGGGCTACAACCTTCACAGAGGTGTACATCTAGGTGGACATCAACAGCCTTCCCAAATTTGAGCATTTGAATTGTAGAGAGTGTGACTACCCCAAAAAGCATTGCTCTATACACAGACAGATTCAGACAGACAGACAGACAGACACACACACACACACACACACACACACACACACACACACACACACACACACACACACACACACACTTACCAGGTCTGGGATTGGAACACCTACCTAACTAATTTATCACACTACAGCAGTAGGCAGTTACAGGACGCGCTATGGAGATTACTGGGCTACAACCTTCACAGCGGTGTATTTCTAGGTGGATGACATCAGCAGCCTTGCCAAAGTTGAGCATTTGAATTGTGGGGAGTGTGACTACCCTAAAAGGCACTGCTCTCTACACAGAGTCAGACACACACGCACACAAACACACACACACTTGCCAGGTCTGGGATTAGAAAACCTACCTAATTTATCACACTACAGCAGTACGCAGTTACAGGATGGCTACAGACATTACTGAGCTACAACCTTCACAGAGGTGTATTTCTAGGTGGATGACATCAGCAGCCTTACCAAAGTAGTGCATTTCAATTGTAGGGCATGTGACTACCCTAAAAAGCATTGCTTTCTACACAGACACAGACACAGACAGACACACACACACACACACACACACACACACACACACACACACACACACACACACACACACACACACACACACACACACACATATACACACACACACACACACATACACACTTGCCAAGTCTGGGATTAGAACTCCTACCTAACTAGTTTATCACACTACAGCAGTACGCAGTTATGGGGCACGCCATGGAGATTACTGGGCTACAATGCTACAACTCTCCCAAAGGTGTATTTCACAGAGGATGCCCTCAGCAGGCTTGTCATTGTAGGGCTATGGGGAGGGCAGTGTGCGTGCATGGGCCATAACCCATTCATCTAGAGGTTGACACATCACATGCAGGCAAACACAGGTTCATATTTCACGAGGTACGTGTATACAGATGCTAGATGACACCTTCCTTGTACAGTCATGTTGCATAGCTAGCATGTGCGCCACATAGTCTGCACTGCTGACAGATACCGGTGGCTAGTATCTACAGTGAGTGACATCTGAACCTCATGTGGTTGTGGCCCTTTGGCTGTGTGCTGGGTGGGATAGGCCTGGATGGCTCCTTGTCACAGTCACCCTCTTCCACACATCTATGTATGTCTACATTTGGCTTATTATAGTGTGTTGTCCTTAGATATATGTCTGTATTCCTGTCCACTGTGTATGCAAAGCATGTGTGGTGCATACTGAGGAGTGACTGCACTAACATCTGCGAGTACCAGTTATGCCTGGTCCACTGGTGTTTGCAGACAGGGCCTTCATGTGTTTACGTGTATGAGCATGCCCAATATGCACGTCTGTATTGAATGTGTGGATCAAGTCCAGGTAGTGTGTATTGCAGTGCTGACCTATGTGTTGTACACCTGCAGGTAGCATACCGTTTCTGCAGGGTGTCCGTTAATCACATGGCATTGACTGTTACTACATTTCTACATAGGATGGGGTGGGGCTCACCTGACTATTTCTACATTTCTAAACAGGATTGGGGGGGGGCACACCTGACTGTTACTACATGTCTATGTAGGATGGGGGGCACACCTGACACCTGTACACATTTGCTATGACTGTACTGGTATGTCAGGTACTCCATTTCATTCTGTAGTCTTACCTATCATTTTGTCTAGAGGCATACCAGTATACTACAGATCTTAGCTTTTATTTACCTGCATATTAGTTTCAGACTTCCTACCCTTCAGAACTGACATCCCACTGCCTGACCTGCTGTCGTCTGCCTGTGTAGGTCTGGGGAAGGAGCTTACCCATAGGCATCATTCAGAGGCCATAGCACAGCCTTTGTTTGTGTTTGTCTACACCTGTCCTGCTGGCTGTGACTGTTGTTGGGTATGTGAACCCCCCTGACTGGCATGTGAGAGTCACTTACCTTGTGGATGTCCCAGTATTGAGGGTGGTGCTGAAGGGCTGCCTATGACGGATGCACACAGTACACTCCCTACACATGGTTGAGCACAGGTAGTGTAATGTTTGGCATCCCTTTTACTGTATGTGAGAGCCGGAGAGATTTGTCATTCCCTGGGTCCCTCCTATGTCAGTGTATGTACTATGTGTTGCCTCTTTGCCAAGGCCAGGGCATACTGGGCAAGCCTCCTTCTGCCTACTGGGGCAGGCTCAGGTTGTTCCTCCTCTGAATCACTCTGTGCATGTGCAGGCATTGGCAAATGTGGAGGGCTGTGTGGCCTTGCCCCGTGCTGTTCCTGCTGCAGCTGTTTCCGCAGGATCATATTGTGTAGCATGGCACATATGAGGACAATTTGGGTACATGTAGCTGGTGAGTACTGCAAGGCTCCACCGGATGTGTCCAGACACTGGAACCACGACTTGAGCATCCCAAACACACACTCTACTATAATTCTGGTCTGTGCTTGTGCCTCACTATGGAGTTCTTGTTCGGGTGTATGTGCATTTCTGATGAGTGTCATCAGCTATGGCTCCAGTGTATATCCAGCATCCCCGACTAGGTGACCGTCATGGATTTCCCCACTGGCAAATCTCTGGTACAGC
The DNA here is from genome assembly GCF_019279795.1 of Protopterus annectens. NCBI lineage: Eukaryota > Metazoa > Chordata > Ceratodontiformes > Protopteridae > Protopterus > Protopterus annectens. Next base: position 120,491,004 of record NC_056728.1, on the reverse strand, counting down.
TGTGTCAGATGCTAGATGTGGGAATCGTGATAGCTTCCAGGGCAGCCAGCACACACATTCATTATTATGCCCTGGGCATTGCACACGACCTGGCAATTGATGGAGGGGAAGCCCTTGCAGTTGATGTACACCCTACCCCGCTCACCGGGTGGTGCTTTGATGCGTATGTGCGTGCAGTCTATAGCACCCACTACCTCAGGGTATTCTGCTATTTGATGGAACAGTTGAATATTGCTGGCCAATGCCTCAAGGGGGTTGGGGAAATATATGTGCTCACCAACATGTGCTGACATGGCATCCACGAACTGGTGGAGTACCCTGGATGCTGACGCCTGTAAGATCACCATCATATCCCCAGTTGGCCTTTGGAAGGTACCTGTTAGCTAGTATTCTTAGGCTTACACACACCTCGGTATCCACTGGGATGGGTTCCCCTCTGTTAGTTCTGTGTGTGAGGTGTGCCGGCACAGCTCAACAATTTGCTGTAGGAGGTTCCTGTCCACCCTATAGCGCTCCACTATCTCCAGCTCATGTAGCCCCTGGTAGGTTACCCTGGGTCTGTACACTCTTCTCAGTCTCCACACTGTGGGTTGGTCAACAGCATTCACATCCTCACCACCCTCAGCCTCTTTCACAAGTTGTTGTATGACAGCTATTGTAGCCCCTATCATTTTGCTGTTGTAAGTGTTAAACGTTCCCCGCTTGTTTACACCAGTGGTGTAGTGTGTGTGAAAAACCAGAGGGGAAGACGTTTGCATAGGTTATAGTAGTGTTCTGGGTTGGGCTTGTCTGCTGCTTGTGTAATTGGCTGATTCTGATACATTTCCCCTGCCAGCTATGCTAGCTCTCCTTGATTAGCTTCCTACTGCTGTTTTCCCTTCCCATTGCCTTCCTGTTTAAGACCGGGGCCGCACAAACAGAGTGCTCAAATGTGCACAGTGCTGCTATTTCCTGCTTTAACTTTTGTTTTCTGCCTTTAAAACCCGGTGCATGGCGCGCACACCCGCTTAGGCATTGTAAAAAGTGCTAGGCAGGTTTAGACACCCCCCCCCCAGCTTAGCTGTGCTAAGCTATGTGCAAACCCGAGCCATAGGGCTCCAATACTCTTACAGTATGCCTGACACCCCCCCATGATGTCACTTAACTCCTAGGCTTGCACCAAGCTATTCCTACTCTTACACTGTTGGGACCTGACTCACATGCTGGGGAAAACTGGGATTCACTATCCTTCCCCTCATTTGCATAGGATAGCCTGCTAATGCATAGTTACATGTCTTACACTGAGCCTCCCCTCTTAGCAACCACTACACACTGGCCATGTTGTTTTCTGCCTGCCATTGCCTTGCATGGAAGAATACTGATTTTAGTTAGAATGATTAATTTAGGTTCATTTTGTTATCCCCCCCCCCGATCCCATTTGTGCGCCACTGCCCTATGCTTAAATAGCCAAGATTGGCTAAAAAAATTAAAAGTTGCTTTTTGTATTTTTTTTACTGTTTGCAATGCCAATGGCCTTATACTTGGCCATTGGCATGCTTAATACAGGATATGCAGACTTTATTTGGAGCGGTCACAGCTCCGTTTTGGATTTTGCAGAAATGTACTCGGTTACTAACCGAGTAAATTTCTGCAGATAGCACTGGTCCTGCAAGGACAGTAGCAAGCTTCTTGTATTGCAAAATCACCTCATTTGCATACAAGGGCTTAGTCTGAGCAAGATTAGTGTAGGAGCGCTCGTGCATGCCCCTGCAGGCTGTTCCTGGATTGCACAGCAGACATATTGCCTGCTGGTGCTCCTGCACCGATCTTGCACACCGTGCAAGCTTTAGAGAATCCGGGGGAAAGATTTCTAACTCCTGCTTATCAGCTGTATTTTTTATGGAGCATAACACTGTATTCTCTCTCCCTTTCACAGTCCCACTAAAGGGACAAAGCTAGAAAAGAACTATGGTAACATTATAGGCCCTATTCAAAAAGAATTGCTTTTAATGTAATGAACACTTACACTGAGTGCAGGCTGAGACCAGGTCTTTTGGAATCTGGTCCTATATGTTAGGCACTTTTTAAGGTGTAATATAGAAAACAGAAAAGAAGAATAGAATGACCCAAGGCAGACTGCCACAGCAGGAAGACCATTTAATGCCTCCAGAGTACACAGTTTAATACTAAAAATTGTAAAAAGAAAGATGCATAATATGTGTTCTGATATGTGAACTAGAAGACAGTTTTAACAATAGTAAATTCCATTTTGCACATTTAAAACTGGAAGAGAAGGTGGTCTTCTGAACTTCTCTGAGTTTCATGATCCGTCTCTGTGAAATGTGATACTTTAAGATGGAATACTAAACATAGTGTACAAAAAAAAAAAAAAAAAATATATATATATATATATATATATATATATATATATATATATATATATATATATATATATATATATACACACACACACACACACATATACACATATTAATACTCTGTCTTAGTGAATAGCAAGCCCCTTTCTGACTTCAGTTATTGAGCTTCAACAACAATGTATTATGAGCTATGCACTAAAAACTGATGCAAAGGAAGTAAACTATAATTCAATATTACAAATCTTCACACGGCTTTTTTTTTTTTTACTTTTCATAAAAGTGATCTTTACTCTTATTTGGAAACTTTTAACTTTCCTCTCTCTGATAAACCCTAATTAATGCTGAACACTCCCTTGAAGAAAAAAGAAGTCTTAGTAAGAAGTAATTTAAGTCTCATAAGATTCCAAGGGCAGAAGTCTTTATCTCAGACTATTATAAATTTTACACATATACATTATGCAAATTTCTACTGCATTTTCTAAAATATTTTTAGGCACTTTATGCTTCCTGCTTCACCCTTAAGCCTTCCTATCCAGTGCCCCACATCCACGCTGGGTCTACCAACTTTCAATGTCTCCCCCAGACATACACTGAAGTAGCTGGGGACAGTCACGGAGCCTCGGGGAATCTGAGAGTCTCAGGTGTCACCATCAGCCATGGATTTTTCACTTTCTTGGGGCTTAATCTGCTACCCCCTCACTGTAGTCTTGTGGTTTTGAACAAGATGTGGGCCTGTAATGGGAGTTTATGGCATATTGCCCACCTCCACAGTAGCTCAACAATGCCCACCACCCTATCAAATTTTTGAATCAGAATCCCATAGTGCAGTGACCCAGTCTCCACCAGGTATCACCACGTGGAATGCCACAGGGATGGGCATGCCCATCCTTACTCTTACTCCCTGTCAGTAACCTGAGCCATAACTAGACCCAGGCCAGCTGGGCCATAGTCACTACTTCATCATTTGGTGCCTTCAGAGCTTCCCATCATTTCATATCTTTGCAAATGAAGAGTATTAACAAAATATACTTATGAAAATTTACCCCAGATTTCCTTAACCTAAACAATGAGCTTCCAATCACCCAAATGTCTCTAGTCATAAGTTTTTTGTCTCAATTTTAGATAATAGGCTTAAGCAGGTCATGCTGCTTGTGGATTGTGATTAGTCCTTAGGGACTGAAGAGATGCCTGAGAAATTTAGTTTTCTAAAGAATAGTAGTTTGTATCCCTACCTCAGAATCCAAAGCAATCACTTGCCCTAGGCAGTTTCCTCCCACTGTTTCACAGAGAGGTTTAAATGACCCCCCCCCCATTCTTTGTGTAGGAATGCTTGAGAAAGAGGTGTTACATTGGGGTGGGAAGAAAGGTAATTATAGATAACTCATAGCTCTTTTCCTTTCTAGGTCTCTCTCCTGATATTCCTCAGGCTTTCCATTTTTTTCCCTGCTTGCTATCTTTACCTACTGCAGCCTTTCTTACCCTTTTGCTGCTTTTAAATTTCTTGCTCTGATATAAAAGCAGGCTTTCTGTAAGGTAGTGTTTAATACATTCTGCTGCAGCCAAGTGACAACTGGTTTATGGATTGTATGTTCTTCCCCTTTTTCTCCAGTCTTTGAACACCTTTTCTACAGAGAGTTCAAAGAGAAACTCCTCCTCCTGTATGCCAATAAGGAGTTATACTCTTGGTCTGGTAGGGACTGCATCCTCAGCCAGGCATACCTAAATAAGACTAACCCAACAGCTGTTTTCCTATATGATAAAGTTACTGTAGCATGGCCACATTTAATGGAGTGCTTGCTCTCCCGAAAACTGAGGTTGTACAGATCTATCAGTATCTCTTTCAGGTTCTTGACCCTTACCTCTTCAGCCTTTTCCTTTAGCTGTGACAGAAAACTCCCCTGGTACTTTAGGATGTGAGCTTGGCATTTAAGGGCCCTGAAGACCAGGGTAGCAGAGATGTAGACTTTGTTTCCAACTTTATCACAACTTTTATTCTCCCCATCACTTAAAAGTGTTCTCTTGAGTGGAGTTTTTTTCCTTTGCTGCATGGGGACCCACCGCTGGATCTGCAAGAGGGTATTTATAAAAGTATTTGCAGGAGTCACCAACCCTATAAAAGCAAACATTTGCAGGAGTCACCATCCTTATAAAAGCAAACCGTCTGGCTTCCTGGGAGAAATGTGTTGGGTATCAGGCTCTGGGGTTGTACTTGCAAGAATATTCTCCAAGGCTTCAATGGTGAAATTTCCAAGGGATCAAGCAGTCACAGTACCTTCCTTATCTTATCTTGCTTGGGCATTAGCCTATAGCTGTTTGGTTATATCCTGCCCAGGATATAATGGCTGACCATTCTTCAAAAGTCTCTGTCTCCCCTCCACCCAGGCTGCTGTGTCTCAGGATCCACAGGGAGAAAACAGCAGCCTTGTGTCTTGAGGCTATGCTTTGCTATTTTTTTATTTTGCTACCTTCTAACACCACAACAACCTGCAAGAGATGTAATTACTTATCCTGGACAGTTCTCTCTCAAAATAAGCTACTGCAGGCAAGCACCACACTTAACTAACATTGCACCTTTCACTGCATGCCAGAACGTTAGCCTATATTGAGGCTTTTAAAAACCTACCAAGGCCTCTTAGAATCTGCTGAACAAAACTTCAGACTCAAGTGGTAACATTCATTCACACATCCACGAACACCATGCCAGCATACTGCTCGCAAACTAGTCACCAGGGAGGCAAGCAAAAGCCCCAAAAGCCATCAAAACCTACTACCACTCAAGGCAATGTCATAATCACTGGTTACTGTAGTGTACAAAATACCAACTTCATACTAACCAGGCTAGATAAGAAGAGTGAATGTATAAATACAATTACAACCTAGTGATACGGAAAGAATGATCATAGAAACTCCACCCTAAGGGACATGCACAGAGACAGACTGGGAGAGAGAGAGAGAGGGAGAAAGAGAAATGATAGAACTTACTACGCATTTGTTAGAAGCTGTAAAGGCACTTAACTTGAGGAGCATCTTGCTTTGTCAAAAATGATGCCTAAATATCAGGACAAGATAAATGGATTCAACAGCTGTGTAAGTAAGTTGGTGTCATTCAAATGGGATCCAGTATGTGCCAGCCTGACATCATATGGTAGATGAGGCATCCTGCTTTATCAAGGGTAGCTTACACTTCTTGCATTAATGCTTTGACGTGCTGGGAAGAACATTTACAGCTTCTATAGAGCCTTTTTTAACCACAGGATCATAAATTAGCAAAATCCAATGCTAGGAATCTTAACAGAAACTATGGCAAAACTGGAGACACTCCCACAACTTCAACTCATCCATATTTGTGTAGTTACTGAAACATGGTTTCATTGCAGTGAGGGAACTTACTTTACACCAGAGGCTCTGCACCTGGCTTGCTTGAAGACCTATGAGTATTTTTGTCAGAAACTTCATTAGCTCACAACTAATTACCCACAATCATAGCTTAGAGCACCTAGAGAACCAAGTCACACAAAAAACTGCTATATCATTTCATCCTACACATCCCCCTGCTACAGCTCTTAGATGACCTCTGCAAATTCCACATGAACCCCCACTCATGGATCCTCTTGAAAAGGTAGCCTCTTTCATTTTTCACTTCTAATAAAACCTCAATAACTGTAAAGACAAGACATTGCCCATCCACTTTAAGTATAATATCAACTTTAAGAATAAACTCAAATGGTGGAATACTCTCATCAATAAACAGTATAACAAAATAAGAAAAAGCTTGAACTATAAAAATTCATCCAATTCTCCAACATAAAAAAAAGGTGCTGAAAGAAACTAACAAGGATCTTGAAAAAGCAGAGTATGAACTTAAAATAGCCACTAATATCATAGGAAGCCATACATTCTTCTCCAGCTATGAGAGGAATCTTAAAAACAAAGTAATGAAGTGGTTCCAATAACACCATTCACTCCATTTGAATTTTACGCCACCCACCCATATCATTACTCTCACCCATATCATTACTCTCACCCATATCATTACTCTCATTATCTCTGCTTTGCTACCTCACACCATAAAGCAAGTGTTAGAATCCCTACTCAAAACTAAAAATAATACCTCTTTGGAACTTGACAACATATCAGGGTGCATGAGCTATCTAAATTCTTCTCAAACTTTTCAAGCTTATCTTTTGCTCTAGAAACCTTGAGAACTGTTACAGTGATGCACCTACATAAAGTTGGTTCTTTTCCTTTTGATCCCGGTAACAGAGGCCTATCAGTCTCACCAACCTTATATGTAAAACCATGGAACAAATATCTGAACATATAACTGCAGACACAGACAACATAACTTATTTGACCCAGGCCTTTGAGTAGATCCTGCCTCACAGACCACATATGTTTCTTTGAAAAGGTTACTGAGGAGTGACAATGCATGCAACCTATCTTGATCTGGTCAAGGCTTTTGACACAATTCTCCATGCTGGTATTATGGTTAAATTGTCAAAACTGGCTATCTAACAGAACACAAGCTATGAAAGTTGTGAGTACCCTTTTGGAATGTAAATCTCTACGTACCAGTGTTCCAGAAGGTTCTGTGATGGGACCTCTCCTATTTGATATTTATTATACGGCCATCTAGGCCAATACCCCAGAAGTGTGGCTATCCAAATTTGCTGATGACTACATATTAGGTACCATTATTTAATTGATAAACTGCTCTAGCAGGAGCTGAGCTATGTCAAACACATGGTGTTCAGAAAATAGTCTCATATTAAATGTTACAATGTGCAGTGTGGTCCTATTCTGCAGGTAAGCTGCTCTCATTTCCCATCATTAGAATTTTACTCCTCTATAGATTAACAATATTATAGCAGACATTTACTCATATCTGGATAACTAGATCCCATTTGACCGCCATGTCTCCACCATATTTAGGAAACCTTCCCTGTAGCTCAAATAATATCCAAGGGAACTTCCTTGACATCTAAAGATATCATTCTACTGTCCCTCTCTCTTATTAGATAGACAAAGGGTGCAAGCATTAGTTTTAATACTTCTCTTACGTGTTATGAAGGGCTAGGCACCTTTTTCTAAGGGAGTTTAACGGCTTGGTATCTTATTTTCCCAGTATCTACTAACAAGTTCCTATGTTCCTACATCCACCTCAACTTAAAGGCAGACATTATTTATGCTTTCAATACTATACTGTATCAATTACTTCAGCCAGTTCTCACCTGTGTACATTTTAAGCTATACAGTAGTGTTCTTTAAGCACTGCTTATGAAATAATGTGTGAAATACTCATTTGGGCATATAGACACTGCTGCACCTGTATTTATTTCCATGCCAACTTGTTATCATTTACAATAAATTCAGACCCATACAATTCCCTTTTTCTTTGAGACATTAACAAAAACACTGATAATTTGTTGTCCATATCAAATCCTTGTTTGCTCTTCTACATACATTGTATTATAGTCATGGACATTATTATTTTTATTGCCAGTTCCTGTGGCACATGGTCCAGGCAAATGTAAATTAATTAACAATTCAGGAGGTATATGCATGCCCATCCTGGCAGTGAGCATATAGTCCAGGGCTGCCCAATGCATAATCCCTCTGAGGAAGAGTGGCACTAAAAGAAGCAGTCTCAAGAACAGCCATGTGGTCACTAAATCCATTTGGCTGTAGCTCTTTGCGTTAAGTACATGGAAGTATATACCCACACTGGGGAGGGTATTGTGGTCACAGCATCAAGTGAGGCATCTCATTCATTCAAACCCCCCTAAACAAATCAAGGGGAACAGGCTATAATAAATGTGTCCTCAATGTTTGGATGTCGGCAAGGGCACAAACTACCACTGAGGCTTCCTCTAAGTCAGCATCCCCCACCCAGGTCTCATCCTCCATGGGAAATATCCAAAATCAGGAATATATGGACTTGGCTTACAGCAGGAGGCCTGAGGGTCAGGTTAGTGTAACGGGGAAAAACACAAACAACTGATTTTTATTCTTATTCTGCAAACATTTTATTGCAACTAGTTTGTTTTATATGCCCAGTTTTCCCACAGCTGCTGCATTTAGCCTCTTAATGATTACACACCTGTGGACTGTGATTTTTAGGATTTGTCTACATGTTGACTTTGTGTACAGCTCAAACCCACATGTTCTGTGTCCTCAGCGGTTGCATATCTCTAGCTATGATAGGAAGAGATGAGAGACAAATGGTGATGTATAACCAATTAGCAGGAAGTCTCCAGGAACAGGTGGTATTCCTGTAGAAGTTTGAAGTTGAAATGGAAGAAAGTGATAAAGATCTGGTTAATAGTTTAAAAAAATGGCGTGGGGGATACCTGTACCTTGGAAGAAAATATGTGGTGGCTGTATTGCTCAAAGACCCTTCAGACCCATCTTTATATAACTCCCTTTCAATTTTACCATAATTATAAAGTTTTTTATGTCTATATTATCTAAGAGAATGGCAAAGGTGTTGCCAAAATTGATCGATACAGATGAATGTTGTTTGGTGGAGGAGAGGCAAATGATCCAGATGGATGCAGAATGCAAGAAAATGCCACTATTGTTGGTGTTTTGAAGCAGCGAAAGCAACCGACTAGGCTGGAATTTTATTAGTAGGGCAATAGCAGAATCTGCATTCCCTAACAGAATAACAGCATCTATTAGTAGGCCATATGAAGGGTTGGTAGAAAGTATTAAAGTGGAAGTGGTCCTGTGCAACAAGCTGTGTCTAAATGGAAGAACAAGGTAAGGATGTCCTCTTTCTCTTTCATTATTTGATATTTAGAGCCACTGGCAAAGAAAATAAGGGACTGATAAATTCAAGGATATTAATTGTATGGTAATCAAGAAAAGTTAGGTTTATTTGCAGCTAACATTTTGAAATAGTTTTACTTTTTTCGGGATATAAAATTAAAGAAGATAAAGAGTATAGTTGTAAACTATGTACCCACATTCAGCAATACCAATATTTAAGGAAGCATGATAAGATAAAGGCTTTAGGAGTGTGGGTTACAAAGGATTCTGTTATGCCAGCTAAGAATATGTAGGAGGAGACAAAACAAAAGACAATACAAAAATTGAGAAACTGGAAGCTCTGGATTATGGATATGGGCAGTAAGATACAAGCAGTGAAAACAGGTTAGGCATATTTTTATTAACCAGAGGAGAAGCTGAGAATGACAATTAGGAATTTATTGGAGGGTGGGGGAGAGAGAGCAAGAGTTATGTGGGTCAAAGTTGATTCTCACCACAAAGCAAGTTTTTATTTATTTATTTTACATTTGTTGACCGGGCTAGTCCAGCTGGATAATTTCCATTTTCAGTGGAGGCCCGGGGAGAAAAGCTCCACAGAATTAAAACAAAGGTTATACAAAATTGAAGATTAACTATGAGTTCATTTAACAGATATTAGGTTACCATGGATAGTTATTAGTCTAGATCAAGAAAAATAGAACACATAAATTGCAAGAGACATTGATTATATCTAGAACTACACTCCATACAGATCATTGATACAATATATAATTTTTTTTTTTTTTTTTTTTTTTTTTTTTTAAGAACAGTAGAAACTGTAAAGTCATTAGGATGTTTGAGAACACAGAGAAGGATTGCAGTTTAGAAGTAAGGAAGAATGATAGTAGAAGGTATTAGGTTTCTCAGTCGGGATTACTACAAGAGCAGAGCCAGAAGTTTTTAAGATGTGCAAGGAGTTGTTTTTTAAAAAGATCAAAGGAGCCTATCGAGGTAATGTGCGATGGGAATTTATTCCATATTTTGCCTACTGCGTTGGGAAAAAGGCAGTTACCTGCAGAATTGGTGATTCGAGTTGTTTTGACTTGAAGCTTTTCCGCAGAACGTAGTTGTTTCAGGTTATTATAAGGGCTCAGAAGATTAGTGAGAGCAGGTGTTTTAGATGGTTGATATAATATGTTATGTGTTATTAGGAGTTGTTGATATATAATCTTGTTGGGAAGTTCCAACCAGTGTAAGTGTTTTAAGTTTAGACAGTGGTGTGTTCTATACTGGGATGCTGTGGCAAAGCGAGCTATATTGTGGTAGGATGTCGTAAGTTTCTTTAGGTTACCTTTTGAGAGGTTAGTGTAAATAGAGGAGGCATACAATAGGGTCGAGATGAGATGTGTTTGTGCTAAGGTGGTCCGTGCTTCAGGTGTTAGGTAGGGTTTGATTCTGTATAGTGAGCCGATTTTTTTATTAACTGCTTTTATGGTGTTGTTGATATGGTAATCATAGCTTAGATTATTATCAATAGTAACACCAAGTAGTTTGGTTGATAAGTCTGGGGAGATGAGGGAGTTATCACCTGCAGTAATAGAGAAGTTAAGTTGTGTAGATTTGTGTGTAGGTGAGAAAAGTAGTAGTTTTGTTTTCTTGGGATTGAGGAGAAGACATCTTTTTGAGAACCAGTGTTCGACGATAGAAAAGGTAGCTTGTGTGAGTGAGTGGAGTTCAGATTGAGTGGAGGCTGTGCAAATAATTGTGGAATCATCTGCATATTGTACACATGTAGTGTTTTGGATAGATGCTTGGAGGTCATTAATAAAGATAGAGAATAGGAGTGGGCCTAGTATGGATCCTTGTGGGACTCCTAAAGAGATAGGTAGTAGTGAAGATAGACAATTTTTCCAGAGTACTGCTTGTTGTCGGTTTTCGAGATAAGAAGAGAACCAGGTTAAGGAGGAGGTATCCAAGGCAAGGGATTTTAATATGTGTAGTAGAAGTGTGTGGTTGACCATGTCGAAGGCTTTTGACAGGTCTAGGAAAAGAGAAGAGGTTAGTTTGTTGTTGTTACGATTACAGTTGATGGTGTTGGAAAAGGAAAGTAGAGCAGTGGTAGTACTATGTGAAGGTCTAAATCCATGTTGAGTATTTGCAAGTAGATTGTTTTGAAGGAGATGGTTAAGTAGTTGTTTGTGTATGCATTTTTCCATGATTTTAGCTAGTGGAGATAGTAGTGCTATAGGACGAAAGTTTGAAAGGTCTGTGGCTTTGCCTCCTTTGTGTAGGGGTATGATATGTGATATTTTCCAGATTGAGGGAAAAGTACTTTCTTTTATGGATCTGTTTATGAGGATGGAGACAGGGTAGGCGATAGCTTTGGCTGCTATTTGAAGAAATTCAGCTGGAAGGTTATCAGCTGAGGGTGTAGTAGATTTAAGTTTTGTAAAAGAGATTGTATGTAGGAGGTAGGTATGGGTTGAAGTTGCAGGGTGGAAGGCAGTTGTCACTGTTATTTAAGAGCAGTTGGGAGGAATCAGGGGTTAAGTGGTTAGCTAGATTTTGTATGGAAGTAGTAAAGAAGGTGTTGAAGTTATTGGCTATTAAAGAGGGGTTGTCAGGATCTAAGTTTTGTGGGTTTGGTGTAACTACTTTGCCTGGGGTAAGAAGATTATTGATAGTGGACCAAAACTTTTTTGGTTCTTTTTTGGTTGATTGTTGTAGTTCAAGGTAATAATTTTTTTTATCTGCAAGTATAGCTTTTTTGGTTTTATTTCTGAGTTCTTTGAAGATTCGGTGATCGTTTGGGTTTCTGGAGGACCGCCATTTTTTCCACGATTTATTTCTAAGTGTAATTGTTTGTTTGGTATTAGAAGTTAGCCAGGGTGCTATTTTGGTCTTTGTTCTAATGATACGTTTTGGGGCATGTTGATTCAGGATGGCCAGGAATGCTGAGTTGAAGTGTTCAACAGCATTGTTGAGTGAGAGATATTTGAGAGGGGTCCAGTTGTATTGTGACAGTTCTGTTAGGAATCCTTCGGGATTAAAGTGTTTTTTTGAATAAATTGTTTTATGTGAGGTAGGTAGGTTTAGCTTAGTTTTGGCCCTAATGACATAAGTAAGAGAGTGATCACTAAGATCATCTGGAAGGATGCCAGACTGATAGTTTTGTAGGGGGGAGTTTGTAAGAATCCAATCTAAGGTGGTTTCTTTTTTACTTTTATTATTTATTCTAGTTGGACTGTCAATAAGTTGTTTGAAACCAAAAAGATTTATGTGGGAGGTGGGGTTAGCATTGCTACAAGAATTCCAGTCGATGTTAAAGTCCCCAAGAAATAGTGTTTCTTGAGGGAGGTTTATAGAGAAGTGTTCAAGAAGTTGTTCTAAGATGGGGATATTATTTCCAGGGGGGAGGTATGCACAGATGATGTTTATAGATTTAGTGTTGTTGATTTGAATTTTGGAACCAATTATTTCGGCATTAATGTTTTGGTTAAGGGTGAGGTCCAGAAGAGTAAGCTTTAGTTGTTTTATATAGAATAGCTACTCCACCTCCTTTTTTGGAGGTACGATCAAATCTGAGAATGCTATATCCAGGTGGGGTAATTTCAATGTCTTTAATAGAGGGCTTTAGCCAGGTTTCTGATAAGCATAGGATGTCAAAGTTGTTTACTTCTAGTAGGGCATGCAGTTGACTGATTTTGTTGCAGATACTACGTATGTTGAGATGGGCTAAAGATAATAAGTCAGAGGATGCAGTGGATGAGGGAGAGAGAGGTTTGATGTGAGTTTTGTATGTTTTGTTGGAGGTTAGAGGGCCTGGGTTGGGTTGAATGTCTCCATCTTGTAGTAGATGGAGGATTATGAGATATTTTTCAGGTGTATGTTTTATAATTGTGTCGAATATTTTCTTTCCTTTAGTTTGTAGTAGTTTGCAGTGTAGTACCCTATGGTATTTGGGAAGTAGGTATGTGGATTGAGAGGTGGTATGTAAGATGGAAGGGGGTAGGGATGTTACAGGTATACTGGTATGTTTGGAGGGAAGTGAGAAAGAAGCAGTTAGGGAGTGTTCATAGGAGGTTAGGAAGTAGGTGGTTATGAGAAAGACTAATAATAAGAAGGAGATAGGAAGTTTCATTTGTGACTGGGGCATAGTGGGAGTTTTAAAGAGGTAGTTGTGAGTCAGTGTGATATTCTAGGATGGAGGTACTGTAGAAAAGAAAGGTATATAGAAGGTGTTATAATGTGTTAGGTGTATAAGTGATAGAGAAATGGGGTTTGTTATAATTATGTAAGTGTGTTTGTGAGTGGTGGCTAGTGTACAATATGTGAGGTTGTGATAGGGTGGAAAAGAAGGGGGCGTGTCTAGAGGAGAGATAAAGGTAGGACCCCTAGGGGTGGGTGGGATATGGGGGTAGGGTGGGGAGCGAAGCGGGGCACTCACAGTAGACCAGAGGAGAAGGGAAAAAGTATCAGAGAGGGCAAGGGGAGTCAAGGCAAGAGAAGGTAGCCTAGGAGGAGAGGATAAGACAGGGTACTGGAAGGAGGAAAGGGAGTAGGTTAAGAAGGTAAGAATTAAAAAGTAGTAGGGAACAGAAAATTAGTATCCCAGATAGGGATGAGGAGAGGGTGACATCTAGTGGGCAACTGTGGAAGTGCAAATAGCAAATAGGGCAGCTTCCAGGTGAGAGCTGTGAAAAAGGGGGAGAAAGGATAATCTAGCTAGCTATCCAAGAAGTATGTGTGGTGGTAATGGAGGAATAAGGGGAAAGGGTAGCTGCTGGCTGCTTAGGTAGTGGCAGTCTAATGGCTTAACAGTTACAGTAGGTTAAAACGTAATGCTGAATGACTAGCTGGACATACTTTCTTTCAATCTTGAGGTAGCCGTTGATGGGAGGAACCAGTGTCCTGAGCGAGTCCTAGGTTAATGTGCAAAGAGCACCTTAGTGGAGAATATAGAGGGAATGCAACCCAGGCAAAAACACAGGGTCGATTTGAGGTCAAAGTTTCTTTCAATCTTGAGGTAGCCGTTGATGGGAGGAACCAGTGTCCTGAGCAAGTCCTAGGTTAATGTGCAAAGAGCACCTTAGTGGAGAATATAGAGGGAATGCAACCCAGGCAAAAACACAGGGTCGATTTGAGGTCAAAGTTTCTTTCAATCTTGAGGTAGCCGTTGATGGGAGGAACCAGTGTCCTGAGCGAGTCCTAGGTTAATGTGCAAAGAGCACCTTAGTGGAGAATATAGAGGGAATGCAACCCAGGCAAAAACACAGGGTCGATTTGAGGTCAAAGTGAAAAGTATTAGATCACAGCCAGGAACACACAGCAGCAGCAGCGTGGAGGGCAGAAAATCAAAGAAAAGTTGATTTAGGATTATCAAATCTGAAGGAACAATTCAGAGTTATGCAGTTATAGCATAAACAGAAGGTTTATAAATCAAAGTGGATCCAGTTGATTCTCCCCACAAAGCAAGTTGCTTTAGGATTACCAGAGTTGACGGAACAGTTCAGAGTTATGTAGTTAAAGCACAAGCAGAAGGCTGTAAATCAAAGTGGAAAAGGATTACGATAAAACGAGGTGGGGAGGATAGAAATAAGGACAAAGTAGTCTTTTGGATGCAGGTCCTTAAGGAGAATAAAAAAAAAAACAAATATACAGATTATCATATACACAAAGTAGCAAAAAAGCCCATACATGAATGGAGAAAGAAGATTTCAAACAGGGATGACTGCAAGTATGGGTATAGAAACTACACTAGAGGGGGTTGGAATCTGCTGGAGAAAATTAGCAAAGGAACCAAGAAAAAAATAAGAAATGCCATGATGGTCCACTAACAAAAAACACAGATATTAGAGTATAGACATTATGTAATATATTTTATTGGACCAACATAGTTTTTTTCAATTGATCAAGCAGGAACCCTCCCCATCAGGAGTTACTAAGTTACTGATGTAACTTCACATCTTTAGTTCTTTCGTCTTTCTTTCTTTCAACTCTCTTAGGGTACATGGAATTACTGACTTCACTTCCTATTGCCAAATGGGTTGTTTCCATTAGCTTCCCTATTCTTGTCCCTTAAGCTTTATCAAATGTATTCACTGCCACTTATCACTCTGCTCCCAAGCCTCACTTGCTACACATCCCTTCTCACTGAATTCGGAGTCTGAGGGACACTACACACACTGTTACAGTTACCACTAGTCCACTGGTTCCCTTTGAGCAACATTCAGCATGTGTATACCACTCTATCAAACTGTACTCCTTCTCTTTGTAGTTGATCCCCTCAGCTTTCTCTTCCAAAGAGAAGCACATCTTGCTGTGATCCCCTTACATCTCAGTCCAGCAGTAACTGCACTCAAACCAAAGTGTTCTTTGAGCATGAATACAGCTGAATGCAACAGGCTTCAACCAGAATGTAGGATGCACAAAACAAATGAAAAAAATACAAAAACGGATACAAAATGCTATGCAGAAATCAACTTTAGTAGCAAGATCAGTGAAAGATATCAGTTTTCCTAAAACAATAACAGGACACCACAAAACTTATAGTTAGACACTACACTACACTACAACTGAATGAGCAGGTTCAGAGATTTGATGAAGCACACATATGCATAGTGAAGTACCTCATCCAGCCTGTCATAATGCAAGCAAGAAAGAAGTTAAGTACCTTGGTTTAAACAACTTTTCAGTTACTTTCCTACTTATGCAAACAATGATTTCACAAAACCAAGAGATTTATTCCAAAAAACCTTTCAACTGCACATCAACACACAATTGCAGACTTTTCAACTAAAGTTGTACTTAAGTCTTTTTTATTATTGCACATCAAAGTTCAATCTAAACTTAATTTTACACTTCTGAATACTTACTAAATTCTACAGGAAATCCATGGATATTAGCAATCTCTCGGGGAGTAAAATATCGTACATGTAATAAGGACAACTGTTTTAATTTTTCTTCTTCTGATAATGAATCCCAAGATTTAAATGCAGTCTCAATCTGTCAAATGAAAAAAAAAAGCAATTTTTTTAGTTTTGTTTTCATTGTATACATAAATGCAAAATACTAACAGGTCTCGGAAACAGAGAATGCTTAAATTCTTCCAATTCAATTAAATGTGCTTAACGAGTTGGTAAATGCATTGAATAACTTGCACATTACCTTTTCAACAGTAATTCAAAGATCTGTTTATTCATATCGATGTAACCATCATAGTCTAAAAAGTCTTTCGTCTATCATTATTACCTCTCTAGTAAAACAATTCCAAATTTCTGTACAGTCCATGTGCCTTTGTTCCCTTCATCTATGTGCTTTTCCTTCTTCCCTGTCATCTCTTGCCTATCCTGCTGCCTAAAGGTAATCACATGTCCCTTGGTACTGCTTCTTTCAATGACTAATATCCATGCTATCTGCTGTAGGAGTTCTAATGTAAGAGAGCACCATGCTGTAACTACTGCTCCCAACAGTTTCACGGACGCCCTTGCACATATTTCTCTCTTATCCACACCCCCTTGAAGTATACCAAATTCTGTTCTTTTCATTTTCAGACAGTTAACACACTCTTCATAATTTGCACCTCATATTACAGACACTATTTATATATTCACATACAGGTTTATAGGTTCATAGGTTCATACTAGGCTATCTGCCCTAGGGCATTTATAAGCCTAGCCAGAGTATGTATGGCTTTCGCCACCCATTTTAAATTTATATAATGTGAAATTATATAATGTGAAATAATATCTCACACATTGCACGATTCAAAGACTGCTACCACATCTCTGTGATATATAACTGAATTCTGTTGAATATAACAATGTGAACTTTTGGTGCTCTATATTGCTTTATGAACTATTAATCTTATTTTTATAGTTTACTAATGGCATGCTTTATGAACAGTTACCTACCTTACCCTGTATCATGCAAACTTTTATGCAGAATGTTGTACTATGAGACCACATAAATATAATGGTACTTACTGGTTTAATTAAACCATGTAACTTACACCCTACTAATTTCTGAAACAAGAATAAGATTACGGTTTGCTGCTGATGGTAGCTCTAAACCTTCTTTTGCCAAAATATGGAACACTAACTCTCATAATATATATATAATGAAAAATGTTTTGAACACGTGTTTAAACTTTAAGTAGGAAACATGGCTTAAACTCTTTATTCATGCTTATATAAAGCTGTGTTGATGAATTAACATGATTCCATATTATTTCCCATGGATACGAGTATGCAACAGACCCTTTCAATGTGGAATTGTATGGAATATGGAACCTGTAAGACTCAAAATGAGAACTGTTCCTCATAATGGGTACACAGTTGAGAGACATGCTTCTGATATTAACATATTCAGGAGTATATAGCTGAATCAGTTAAACCAAATAGACAATGCCCTAATCATACTTGTCTTTTCAGTTTTAACAGTGTTTGTGTAATTCTATGGACAGCAACCATGTCTGAGATGCTTCCCAAAAAACAGTAGCATTCCAAAGTAGTAAGTGGTGTTAGCTGCTGTCAATTAGAAATCCAAAGCCAACCCCTCAATGTGGAACCCATCTCAGACTTTAAAGCCAAAGTTTTTTGAGCAATTGGTTCAATAACATTTCAAAGCATGACAGAACACATACGGATGCTCACCCCTGGCCCACTCAAAGCAGCATGCTGTAACAAGTCAGTCTCTGTTATTCAACCCCAGCTACAATTAGTCAATCAATAGGGCATTTCTCTTGGAAGACAATTTCATACCAACATGGTTCTGAACTCATGCTTCTTCAACATATGCTCATGTTCCTCTTCTCTAGGTTAACTCCTTCCTCCATAATGTACTCTCTTACATACACTTGTTTGCTTTTTTCAATTACTTATGTCACTACTTATTCCCTCATCATCACCTTCTTTTTCTACCTATAACTGCACCCATTTAATATTTCTATAATGTACACCTAACTATACCTTAATACGTCTTTCCTCTTCTACATTTTCTATTCCTCTCGCACTAACTCTCTCTAATCACTCCGTCCTTCATAACTACTAGGGTTCCCTCTACTCTAACCCATCTCATTCTCTAACATCTTTTTCTATTCCCTGCCTAACTTATTTCTATCTACCGTTCTTCTTATAATACATGCTCTCCTACCTCACCTGACCTTTTAACAACCTCCTGATACTCAACTATGTTAACAGTCTTATCACTGTGCATTTCTGCTCAATCACTGGTCATTGTTTTATTTACTTATTTAACAAAGCTGGTGTATTAATTAATTTTATAATTGTATTAACAGTTATATATTGCTAGAAAAAATTACGATCCCTCATAAAATCCTCCAAGGCCAGCTTCGAGAGAAAAATTGCACAGGACACCAAAGACAATCATAAGGCTTTTTTCCGTTATGTTAGAAACCTGGGATGCAACTCCCAGACTTGTTCTGAGTTGATTCTAAACGACAAAAAATACACTGAACCCACAGACATCCCCAATATCCTGGCAGACAGGTTCAGTGCAAACTTCTCCACCCCCCCCCCCCAAAAGAGCAAGTATCTATCCCAGCAGAGGGCTGCCTCCGAAACATCTCTGATGCTCAGGTGAAGGCTGCCCCCTCCAAAGCAAGAAACACTGCTTGCATGGGACCAGATGGCGTCCCAGGTTGCGGCGTACATGAACTGCAGGAGGAACTAATCCCTCAAATAAAACAGCTATAAAATCTCAGCCTCACTACAGGATATGTGCCCACAAAATGGCGTACAGCAACAGTGGTCCCACTCCACAACGGTGGAGCCTCTACGGACCCTGGAAACTATCGCCCCATAAGCCTGACTAGCTTAGTCTGCAAGGCTATGGAGAGGATCATCATGGAGCTCATAAACAAAGACATTGGGGACCTACAGACACTAGATCCTACCCAGTTCGGCTTTGTCAAGGGCAGATCCTGCCTTTTGAACCTGGTTGACTTCTTCGAAACAGTCACCAAAGCCATAGATGAAGGGAAGGTAGTCCACACAGCCTATCTGGACCTTGCAAAGGCATTTGACACAATACCCCACTGGGGCATCATAGATAAGCTATCCAGCTTAAATATAAACCCCTATGTCACAAGATGGGTCGCAAACTGGCTCAAAGACAGAACCCACAGAGTGAGAGTTGCTGGAGCCATGTCAGACTCAAAACCGGTCACAAGTGGCGTCCCACAGGGTTCTGTCCTGGGGCCACTCTTGTTCGGTATATACTTTTCCGAGGTACATGCAAATGTGGGAGGACTATGGCTCACCAAGTTCGCAGACGACTGCAAACTGGGCCATAATCAACTCTCCAGCTGACACAAACTTCCTTCAAAAGGTCTCACAGAGACAGATAACTGGTGCCAGCGCCATGGTTTAAAGCTAAATGCCAAAAAATGTATAGTCATACCCTTTGGCAAAAACAATGTGCCCACAAATTACCACATAGGTGAAACCCATTAAGTACAGAGAAAGTTATTAGGGACCTGGGGACCCAAGTTGATAGCAATCTCTCCTTTGAAAACCACATTGCCAAAGTGGTTAGAAAGACCTTCTACATAGCCCACCTCATCACGAAGGGTTTCACATCTAGATCAAGAGAGGTAATCGTGCCCCTTTATTCATCCCTCATCAGGCCCATTATAGAATACAATGCCCTTTGGGATGTACCTTACCCGACACCTGCAGCAATTAGAAAGACCCCAAAAGTATCTCACCAAGAGGATCAAGGGTCTCAAACAGATGCCATATGCTGCTCGGTTAACAAAACTCCAGCTCTACTCAGTTGCATACCGCCTACTTCGAGGCGATCTATGCCTGACATACAAAGCTATGTCAAATCCAGAATTAATGGACATGCTCCACCTCACTAAATCTAAATCCCTTAGAGCCACACGCTCGAGGGACTTGAACCTCAGCACAGAAATAAATAGAACTTGCTAGAGGGACAGGTTCATAACCCAGAGGCTCCCTTCGTTCTGGAATAGAATACCAGTTCATGTGAGGCAGAGCACCTCACTGAATCTCTTCAAGAAGTATCTCGATAGGTGGATGGGGTATCGTAGGTTTGTCCCAGGGATTACTCCCGTGTCACTATTAGACAGAGGCACAGTAAACTAAACCTTAAAAAGGGCACAGTATACTCAAATCAAGGGGTGGCGTAAGCCATACAGAATCGGGCTAGGCTTATAATTGCCTCAGCGCAGATAACCTAGTATGAACCTGGCCTCGGCCAAAAAGGGGTCTTGCATGATGCAGTTGGACTTTCCCAGTAAATAAACATAAATGAATAAATAAAACTATCCAGTAAGAAGAATCCCATAGTCTGTCAAGATAATGCAGTGTTGTAGCATCACTGCTCTCTGTACAACTGTCTACATATGGTTTCAAAAAATGTTAATAACTGTTCATTTTACAAACGAAAAGTAGGATAACAACACAGTACCATGACAGACAACATAAACAGTTGGGAGAGAGAGACAGAGAATTGAACAAATAAATATAAACTGGGAAGGTATCTAAACTTTGATTACATGGATGATTCACGTGCTTGTTACTTAATACAACTCTTCTATAATAGTTCATTATCCTTGTTGTTTTTTTCCCCATTTAAGTCTTGTCTCAGGACTTTAGATCTAGTGTTTTTTTTTTGCTCCTCAACTACAGTGGAGGGGTGGTGCTTGATCAGGGGAAAGCAGTGGGTACCAGAATAGATAGCTACACCTCTGCTCTTCACCTTTCAGGCACACAAATCCAATTATCTACCACATCAGTTTTGGGGGTGCTGATAATCTAGGACAGCAAGTAGAATGATCGAGGAAGCAGACGATACTGAAGTAGAGTGAGGAGAATCAGTAATAGATGTCTGACTGCAACAGGGACTCTTGGCTTTCAGTTCCACTATCCTGCATGGAAATAAGTAAATAAAAGAAGGGTTATACCAGGTACCATATCCATGAGAAACACCATGCAAGTTTCTGAACACTGTAGAACCTGCAAATTCCAGCTCTCTTCTAGTGGAGCAAATAGCTACAAGGAATGTCTTCCAAGACAAGAGTTTAAAAAAAACATGTAAACAAGTTCAATTGGGGGCTTTGTGATTTCCCAAGAAAAAAAATAATTTCAAAGAAAAAAACAGATGGGTATCTTCCACCAAAGGTTCTGCCAAACACGTCCCAGTAGGAAACAAGAATACAATCAAGGCAGAAACCACCAGGCCACGTTGCAGAAACGTAATTTATTAAAAGAGAACATGAAATAAAAGTGCACTATGAGCGCTTTTGGGTATAACCCTTCATCAGAAAGTACAAAGGTAAAATCACACTTCCATTTTATACAACAATCAACCAAACAAATTCAAGTCTCTTTAATTGATGGCAGGTGTGTACCCAAGAAGACTGAATGTTGAAGTATTACTTTAAGGGTGTGGACACCTATGCAACCAGCATATTGTACATGTTTTATTTTTTATATTTTGTCCTCTAACAGATTTGTTTGCTTTTCAACTGAATTGTACAGATTATAGGTCACATTAAAGGTGGGAAAAGTTTTGAAATGATTTATTGTGGTCTCATTTTTATATCACAAAAACCTGGCATTTTAACAGGGGTGTGTACACTTTTTATATCCACTGTACACACACACACACACACACACACATATATATATATATATACATATATATATATATATATATATATATATATATATATATATATATATATATATATATATATATGTGTGTGTGTGTGTGGCTCTGAAGTATGCAACAAAGTCCAGAAGCTTTAGAATTTTTGCTTGGAAGTATTTGCATAGCTGTTTTTATATCCCACTGAAAGATTTTTTCCTCAGGTAGATAGAAAATACTGGAGGTATGATGGGAAGAAAGAGGTAACTGGGAACATTTATTTTGGGAGTGTAATTAGTTGGCAGATTTTGAAAATTCCCTACAGAATACTCTGTCATCAACATTGGGTGAGCAAAGAGCTGCAAATAAGGAAATTATTTTTTATCAGCTGGGACACAGGGTCTGAGATGCCTAGAGACAGTAAGGTCTCATTAAGTTTAATTCTGTTGGCTGCCAAAAAAGTAGTCAATATAAAATGGAAATCAAAGTCTAATACAACTGTAATTTAAGTACTGTATATCATAAAAAAAATGGAAGAGGAGTCTTTAGAAAAGGGAATCAGCAAATTATGCAGAAATAAATGGAAATTGTGCGAACAATACATGCAGAATAATGTTCAGGAGGGGGAGAAGTAAGGTTTAAAAGGCAGAAATTGAGCAAGTTATGTAAAGTTTGAATGTTTGTTTTCAAGAAAGAAATAAGTCGTGAATGATGTATGTAATCGGACATGATATAATGGTTTACTTTATTTCCTGTTAATATACGTTTGTCTATGTTTTAATTTATAACTTAATAAAGGTGTTTAAAAATAAACTAAAATCTTCGACTGAAACTATCAAGGAACTTAGTAAACACAGCAAAATAGATTCTCCAATGGGGATAAATGAACCACTGCCAACAAACAGTAATACTACCCAGAAACAAAGTAAACATACAGTGGAACGAAGCATGGTGTCCTTCGTCATACACAAAAAACTCAATATAGTCTCGTATATAAAAAACGAGCAGCATTTATTACGGTTAGCGTTTTCACCACCGGACAGTTGGCTTCTTCAGACCAGATAACAAACAGAGAATAAAAACAAACACATTTTATATATACTCACATAATCATCATGTGCACAAATTCATCTAATCAATTCAAAAAACAACTGCTTTTACAACGTCACATTATATATGCACGTCGTACGTTTACATGGCAAACCATTTAAAGTAATAGCTTAAAAACAATTTAACTACAGAATATTCACAAATACTGAATATAATTAGCTAAACCCTATCTAAAATACTGTGAGCTGCAAACTATATTACATTTGGCTCATCATTGGTGAATGATTCACATAGCAATAGTAAGAACATATCACAAATAATGACATCTTCGTTCACAACACACTCTCCTTGGTACAACCAACATTATATTAGTTATATGTTATGGTCAGCATAACACTATCTATTCCACATATCTAAAGCATGACTACATCAATGGCCACCATATAATGTTTAAAAATCATTTGCATATCGCAAAATATCACAAAACCCTGTTACATATAAGTATTCAATGCAATATGCTTATACCTCTTCAGAGTGTGACACAACAGATGTAAAAACACACATTTGATGGATCGGCTCCTCTAAAATGTGGGCCGTATACCATTCCATATAATATTTAAGCAATAAAAGCATAACAGAATCTATCATCATAATTGTATAAAAACAGACACTTAACTGTGTTCACTGATTAATTGCATATTGCGACATGATAAAAAAACATATTGCACATAGAAATTCTTATGCGGTAGGGAATGGTCCCTTCAAAGTAATAACATATCAGCAGCGCATACTTTATATATACCTGCCTGAGGCACAAGTAACAGTGCATATGTGCTGTTTTAGTTCTTATAGTCTCACACAGTTTCCTAGTGTTATTTCTTGGGGCTTGTTTTAGTTGTCCTCAGCACATCTGTGTTTTTAGTCCGTAAAAGTGAGATTTGTTAATGCTATACATGTCCGGTCAGCTGTTGTATTTTTACGGAGCTTTGATGCAGAGTACTCTCGATCAGTTGTATGATCCACTATGGAATGTACTAGCTTTTTGGCTCAATATGCCCTATCAATTTATGAGTTGGCTGGTTACTTGTGCCTCAGCCAGATATATATATATATATATATATATATATATATATAAGTATGAGCTGCTGATATATTATTACTTTGAAGGGACCAGTCCCTACTGCAAATATATATATATATATATATATATATATATATATATATATATATATATTAAGTATGAGCTGCTGATATATTATTACTTTGAAGGGACCAGTCCCTACTGCAAAAGAATTTCTATGTGCAATATGTTTTTTATCATGTCGCAATATGCAATTAATCAGTGAACACAGTTAAGTGTCTGTTTTTATACAATTATGATGATAGATTCTCTTATGCTTTTATTGTTTAAATATTATATGGAATGGTATACGGCCCACATTTTAGAGGAGCCGATCCATCGAATGTGTGTTTTTACATCTGTTGTGTCACACTCTGAAGAGTTATAAGTGTAATGCATTGAATACTTGTATGTAAAAGGGTTTTGTGATATTTTGCGATATGCAAATGATTTTTAAACATTATATGGTGGCCATTGATGTAGTCATGCTTTAGATATGTGGAACAGATAGTGTTATGCTGACCATAACATATAACTAATATAATGGTGGTTGTACAAGGAGAGTGTGTTGTGAATGAAGATGTCATTATTTTTGATATGTTCTTAAATTGCTATGTGAATCATTCACCAATGATGAGCCAAATGTAATACAGTTTGCAGCTCACAATATTTTAGATAGGGTTTAGCTAATTATATTCAGTATTTGTGAATATTCTGTAGTTAGATTGTTTTTAAGCTATTTTTTTAAATGGTTTGCCATGTAAACGTACAACGTGCATATGTAATGTGACGTTATAAAGGGAGTTGTTCTTTTGAATTGATTAGATGAATATGTGCACATGGTGATTATGTGAGTATATATAAAATGTGTTTGTTTTTATTCTCTGTTTGTTATATGCAGGAGTGGCCTTAGGTCAACTGATGACCTAGAAAAAAGGTCTCCATGGCGCCCCCCACCACACCACCCAGTGCCCCCACCCTGGTCTACCTACACCAAATAAATAGTGGAAAAGCACTCCTGCTAAACTAGGCGGCCACCTAATGGGCCTATGCCTAAGGCTGGCTATGGTTATATGGTCTGGAGAAGCCACCTGCCCGGTGGTGAAAGCGCTAACCATAATAAATGCTGCTCGTTTTTTATATATGAGACTATACTGAGTTTTTTGTGTATGAAGAAGGACATTGTGCTTCATTCCACTGTATGTTTACTTTGTATCAAGGAACTTGTATTAATTTGCAGTCAGGATTATATGCCATAATCCCAACCCAACTAACTACCTGGTGTTTGAAGCTAAGCAACTTGCTGACATTTTTAGTAGGTTTTAGCAGAAGGTTCCATAACAACTCTGTTCTAACAAATTTATTTTTCTTCCTTCTTCATGTTGTTGTTAAAACTTAGCGCATATGGATATTCAAGATTAGTCTGAAGTGTAAAACTACATTCCTTGGTACTCTAAAATACCCTGTTATGTTCGGATAATTCCACCAGAGAATCTAAAAAGATCTGCATTTCTCTGCAATCTCAGATGCTTGTTACAATACTTGACACACAATAGCATTCCACTATGTCCTTGTCATAGAATTAATGGTATGTTTGGCACAGATGGATCTGTCTACAACATGGAAGGCAAAGACAGACACCTCTGTGGACACTGGCTGTGAAAAAAAGTCTCAAAAATATGTGGTCTAGCTTAAATAGAAGTTACTTCTACCATCTTAGCATAGTCTTTCTTCTCTCTCTGATCACCAAAAGATGGCAGTGTACAAATTCAGTGTTCACAACAACTTGTTGCACTACTTTTATACATTTCTGAACCATTGCTTACTCTCATCAACATTTTCATTCAGTGACATTTCCACAATGGTAGAAGTCTGTATGTTATTACCCAGTTACCTGTATATGATGACCACCGAGCTGTTTCACAGGTAGGGCCATGGTGCTACCTATGTCTTTGAATCAGCCCAGCCCTGTGGGGGTATGGGGACAAAGTCCCATGTGAAAATTCTCTTTTAAATTTGTACTTTTTGCAAATTTGACATATGCAATTATGCTTTCAAACATCTGATATGGAGCCATAAACTGCTGCCAATTGCATTAAAATTTTGTTATGTAGATATATTCCTGATCTAAGGTAACATGTTGTAGCACTACCATTTCACAAAATAGTGGGTCATACCCAAAACAGTACAATTTTAGACCCATCAACCCATTCAGTAATCTATGCAAATCATGGAGACCAGCACCAATAGGGCTTTTCTAAAATTATAAATGGTCTGTTAAAGGAAGATCTTGATTTCTTTATCACATGACACTGCTCGAGGAGGTAACAAGTAGCACCTGATGACAGACTAACAGAACATGTTGGTTATATGGGGTTTAAGGCTTGGAACACTAACCACATAAAGGAACAGCTGAAAAAAAAATGCCAACCCATATGTAATTTAGTGTGTAAAACACTGGTTAATCTTCAAAACCCAACAAGTCATGGTTGATGGTTACCAATGGTATGTGTCCCACAGGGATCTGTATTGAGGTAATTTCATTTTGGACTAGTCTTCTCTGATATATAAGTGAGAGATGGATTCTGGATAAATAAAAGCTATGATGACAGCAAACTGTGAAAAAAAGGTCTTCAACAAAAGTTATCAAAGTTATTCTCCAAGATGGTCTAAAAAGAATAAAATAAATAGCTACAGTAGGACATATAGTTTCACCTGTAAAATTAATAAATCATGAGACTTGGTAAAATAATTACAAAATAAATGGTCAAATCACTGAAAATACTGCCATCATAAAAAACTATAGACAGCAGAAGGCAACCATTTTAAAATGGACAGTGATTACTAACCACAGTCAGAAAAGTATATATTATAGTTCATCTAATTATAAAGGACATATCGCTCAATCCAGGGAGATAAGTGAACCAGTTTGCATCCCAGTGTTATGACACATTTTTAGATACATTCTCAGAGGTGATCACTACAGGCAATAAATGTCTGATGTACTTCTCTCTGAAAGTAAATGAGAGAGTGCATTATACCACTAGGGTTCTAGGTTTCAGCAGATCATGGAATCAGACAATAAAGATAAATAACTGAAAAAAGTGACAGGTATATTTTACAAAACTTTCCAAAATTATGGGATATGGAATAAGCTTACCTTTGCAGTCACAAGTCAGTTATTTACCATTGCTCAAGCATCAGCATGTGCACGCGCACACACATGGACACACACAAATCCATATATAATTACTACTTTTAAACATCTGTCACCACTGGTATGGACTCCTGTAACTGATAGTGTCTACTTCAGAAGACCGAAATACCAGAAGGCCGACTTTTAAAATCCAGAGACAAGAAAGCCAACAATCACAGAAGACTGACGTCCCGGAAAGTACAGTTTTGTACCTACCATAAATGTAGATGTCCGAACTGGATAGCATCTGCAGTCATAACAAGTGGGTTGTCCTGTCGTCAGGCAGCCCTCAAGTGGGTTGTCCTGTCGTCAGGCAGCCCTGCAGTCGGCCGGATTCCAAAGTCCGGGTCCGGCTTCGGCTGATGTCGCACTCCACCCGACGTCATCTCCGTTGGTCTTCGGGTATAAAAGCATCAGCCGACGCCATTTTCCTCAGTGTTTCTTGCCCCAGATGCCAGTAGCCCTCTTGCAGGCTAAAAATTTGGATAGATGCCAATGTTTCCAAATAGATAGAGGTAAACACAACAATAAGCATATATGTACATATATACAAACAAATACACCATAAAAGACTCCCCAACAGCTAGCTATTAGGAGGGTAAACACCCTAGGAGTACCACAGAGGGAAGGAGGGAGGGTAATCCTGACTGCAGATGCTATCCAGTTCGGACATCTACATTTATGGTAGGTACAAAACTGTACTATGTCCTTCATGGATGCATCTGCAGTCATAACAAGTGGGTAGAATACCATAGCCAACTAGGGGAGGAGGATTAAAGTAGATTATGGTGTGTTTAGGATCCCTTGCAGTACAGCAGTGGCAAACCCTGCTCGGGATCTGGAATATAGAGGCAAATTATAATGCTTGGCAAATGTATGCACGGAGGTCCAAGTAGCCGCCTCAATAATGTCTTTGGTTGCCACTCCTCGTAAGAAGGCTGTGGTAGTGGCTGTTGCCCTTGTAGAATGAGGTCTTATGTTCTGTGGAATTGGTTTTCCATGGAAGGAGTAACAGTATCGTATGCAGTTTCCTATCCATTTGGAGATTGTCTGTTTGGAAATAGCTTTTCCTTCCCTTCCTGTTGCATAGGCTACAAAAGTTGGTCAGTCTTTCTGCTGTTTTTGCTCTGTCCAAGTAGTAGCGTAGCTGTCTATGTACATCCAAGGTATGCAGTATTCTTTCCCTCTGTTTTGTGGGTTGGGAAAGAAGGTAGGTAGGTGGATTGCCTGGTTCAAAGACACTCTGGATACCACCTTGGGCATAAATGTAGGATTAGTCCTCATGGACACTCTATCTTGGTGGAAGATTAGGAAGGGTTGCACTGCCATTAAGGCCTGTAGTTCTGAAACCCTCCTTGCTGAAGTTATTGCCAGTAGGAAAGCAGTTTTCCATGACAGGTGTTGTAGGTCTGCTGTTGCTGCTGGTTCAAAGGGTGATAGTGTCAACTTTTCTAGCACAAAGTTTAAATCCCAAGCTGGTAATGGTGGTTTCCTTGGAGGTTTTACATTCTTGATTCCTCTGAGGAACTGCCTGAGCAAAGGGTGCGAAAAAACAGGTGGATCAAAGCTGAGATAGCTGATGCATGTATCTTGATGGAGGAGTAGGACAGGCCTGAATGGAGAAGTTCGGCCAGATACTCCAGAATGTTAGGCATATCTATGTTTGACACATCTTTTCCTCTTTCCGTACTCCAAATGACAAACCTTTTCCATTTTCCAGCATAGTTCCTTCTTGTTGAAGGTCTGCGTGCTTCAAGAATAATGTCTTTAACTCTTTGGGAAAGTTCTGGATTAGCTGCTGTTATGTGATGTTCCATGCAGTCAGTTGCAGCGTTTTTAGGTTTGGATGTATGATGCTGTAGTTGTTCTGAGTTAACATCAAAGGTATCAGAGGTATTGGCCACATTTTGTTCCGAGACATGCTCTTCAGTAGTGGGTACCAGTGCTGTCTTGGCCAGTTTGGAGCTATCAGGATTATCCTTGGACGTTCTTCCTTGATTTTTAGTAGTACCTTGTGTATCAAAGGAAGAGGTGGGAATGCATATGCTGTTAGGCCTTTCCAGTTGAAGGAGAGTGAGTCCACTTTCCATGCTAGTGGGTGGAATGTCCTTGTGCAGAATTTTTGAGCTGGTGATTGAGAGGTGATGCGAATAGGTCTATCTGTGGCATTCCCCATTTCTTTGAGATGGTCTTGAAGATGTCCGGGTGCAGCTTCCATTCGTGGGCATCCGAAGTGGTTCTGCTTAATATGTCTGCTAGAGTATTGTCTTTCCCGGTACAAATATTGCCTGTAACTGAATGTTGTAGCTGAGTGCCAGGGTCCACAGCTCCAAGGTCATTCTGCATAGGGGTATGAATGAGTGCCTCCCTGTTTGTTGATGTACCACATGACTGTGGTGTTGTCTGTCCTTATCATCAACTGGCCCTCTTTGAGAAATGGTTTGAACTTTTGGATTGCCAGTTTTACTGCCAGCATTTCTTTTAGATTGATGTGCAGGCGAAGTTGATCCTGTGTCCACAATCCTTGCATGCATTTGTCCAGCATGTGGGCCCCCATCCTAGGTCTGAAGCGTCTGTTGTGATGGTCTGGCTTGGTTGACATCTGCGAAAGGGTAGGCCGGGTTTGACTGGCATGCCTGAGCCCACCATAGGAACTCCTGTTTTAAGCATGGAATTAGTGGGATTTCTGTTTCTAGACTGTGTCTGTGTTGGGACCATAAATTCTTTAGGTACCACTGTAGTTTCCTCATATGTAGTCTGGCAAATGGGACCAAGATTATGCATGATGCCATGAAGCCCAAGGCCTGCAGAACTTTTCTTGCGGTTAACTTGTTCAGTTTTGTTAGTGCCAAGAAGTAAAGAGGAAGTTCTTTTGTTTTTCTGTAGTCAGGAATGCCATTTGTTGTACTGTGTCCAATTCCCCAAGAACGTCCTTGTTTGGGATGGTATCAGCCTTGACTTTTGTAAATTGACTGTGTATCCCAGTCCTTGTAGCAAGTAAATGACCCTTTGTAAATCTGTTGTCAGCTTGCTTTTGTTGTCCCCTTGTAGCAGGCAGTGGTCCAGGTATGGGTAAATTTGAATTCCTGTAGTCTGCAATGGGCGATTACTGATGCCAGGCATTTTGTGAATACTCTGGGCAGTAGATAAGCCAAAGGGCAATGCTGAGAATTGATAGTGCTCTGATCCTGCAAGAAATCTGAGGTATCTTCTGCAGATTGGTCGAATGGGGACGTGCAGGTATGCCTCCTTGAGATCTAGAGTTACCAGCCAAGACTCCTTGCCCAGCATGGGAAGAAGTTGCTGTAGGGTCAGCATTTTGAATTTTGGGACAATGATGTATGTATTTAAGGTGGACAGGTCGAGAATTGGTCTCCAACTTTTTTCCTTTCTTGGAACTAGGAATAGTCTGGAGTAGAACCCCTTTCCTTGTTCTGCTTTTGGCACTCTTTCCACAGCTCTCATGTTTGCTAACTCCATTATCTGGCGTAGAGCCTCTGTTTTTTGATTTGGAGGTAGATTTGGCATTCCTCTTCACTGGTAAAGTGTGGAAGTGAAACCGGTAACCTTGATCTATGGTTTGTAAAATCCACTTGTCTTTTGTTATGTAGTGCCAGTTCTTTGAAAATAAGGTTAACTTTCCGCCTAGAGGAGCTGCTATTTGTTCCCTGGTAGGCGGATTTAGGATTAAGTCACTGTGGTTGTGCTGATGTAGTGGCAGTGGCTGTGTCTGTGCCTCTGTTGTTACCTTGCCACTGTCGCCCTCTGTAGGCACCTCCTCTGGATTGGTTTCTGCCTCTGGAGCGTCTATTCCTGCCCCTTTGAAATTTTGTGGAGTCAGGAAAGGACCAATTTTGGCAGGCCAGTTCCTGCTAAACCTTGGGGTTGAACCTGCAAGAAATCTTTAACAGTTTGAACAGATTTTGCCTTTTCTTCCATTTTCTTCATAACCTGCTGGGCAGGTGTACCAAACAAACTTGTCTTGTCCATAGGAGCATCAAGCAACTTAGCTTTAACATGATCCGGTAAAGCTTGTTCTTTAGCCATGCATGCCTTCTTATCACTGTGCCTGTCATGGCTGATCTAAATGAAGCCTCCAGTGCATCATAGCCACATTTTAAGGAATGGTTGCTAACCTGTTGTATGTTATTTACCATCTCTAATACATATTTCTTATCAAGAGATTCATCGGTGGTTAGTTTTTAGTTAACTGATCAAGCATAAACTCTTGGTATTGTATCATGTGAAACTGACAGTTTAAAGCTCTAGCTGAGAGAGTAGCTGAAGTGTAGACCTTTTACCCCATCTGTCTAATGACCTTGCTTCCCTTTCAGAAGGAATAGGGTTTTAGCTGTGGTCGCGGCTACTGCCTTGGGACCCTGGGATATAGTTTCTGGGTCTGCAAGTGGGGCCTTGTAAAGGTGGTGATGAGTATCTGGCACCCTGTAAAACCTGTCTGGTTTGGCAGGGGCTGGGGTAAAGAATCTGGAGCGGAGCAAACATCATTGAAAGCATCATCCACCACAGGGAGAACAGGAGGTATAGCTAAGGGCCTGTGCTGTGGGAGGTGCAGAAAAGTCCTAAGTCTTTTCTGGAGTCTGAAAAATCCTGTTGCTGCCATTGGAACTGTTCTCGCATGGCATGCAAGGTTTCCCCAAAGGAGAATTCTTCTGGTGGGGAAGCAGCTGGAATGGATTCTTCAGCATCAGAATCTTCAAAATTGGAGAAGGAGCCTCAGGCTGGTCAGTTATGTCTGATTCATCAGCAGAATCATCAGAAGACACTGGCTCAGGGGCTCTACCCTAGGTCTCTTCTCTGGGGCTGAGAGGCCCTGTCTGGGTGAGATTGAGATCCTCTAATTAAAGAAATTAAATCTTCTGCCAAAGAAAGCATTTGAGAACTAGAAGAGGGCCTGGATGTGGGGGGTTTAACAGGCACTGTTTTAGAAGTCTTGGCTGCTTTAGCCCTGGCGAAGGCCTTAATGGACATGGCAGCTGGAGGCCTAGCAGCACCACGTGCTGGGGTAGAGACATCCAAGGGAATGGTGTCTGATAAGTCAACCACCGTAGTGGGTAAAATTTCTGAGGTCGATTCAGGAGTTGTAGCGGGGGCCTCAGTTGTAAGAATAGGTTCAGCTGTACTTTGATCAGTTTTCTCGGTTTCAGCCGAAACCGAGACACTCGCGGTTTGCTTTACCGTGGTTTCGGCCAAAACCGCGGACCGCGAGTGTCGGTCTTTATCTTTGCGTTTTTTGGGGGTAGTCGGAGGATCCGACGGCATAATGTACGCAAAATCAGAACCGAAAAACTGTTCTGCAAACTCCGACCGACGCCTAAGCGTTCGTCGGTTGAAAGAGGCACAGGCCGAACAGGCTGCTACGTCGTGGGCTGGGCCTAAACAAGGCAGACAGTAAGAGTGGAAATCTTTATGAGGTATTTGTTTCCCACAGGTTAAACAATTGTTAACTTTTTCTGACATCGGCTGAGGCAAGAAAGAGTCCCCAACGGGTACTTAGCTTTAGAAGTCTTCAAGTAGTATTCGGTGAAGTAATCTCTGGATCCGACCGACCGGCACTTGTGAACAGCTTCTGCTTCGGGCGCCACGCGGCAAGAAAGACTGAGGAAAATGGCGTCGGCTGATGCTTTTATACCCGAAGACCAACGGAGATGACGTCGGGTGGAGTGCGACATCAGCCGAAGCCGGACCCGGACTTTGGAATCCGGCCGACTGCAGGGCTGCCTGACGACAGGACAACCCACTTGTTATGACTGCAGATGCATCCATGAAGGACATCACCGACTTCCAACTCCAGGTAAGTAAACACTTGGCCAAAAACACAAAAACAAACAAAAAAAAAAAAAACAAAATTAAACCCAACATACCCCCCTAAATAAATACATCAGCTCCGAGGTCGCACTACCTCAGGCGTAAGGGGCAAAGTTCAACATGGTGGCCAAGTGGTTACTTACCTGGAGTTGGAAGCCGGTGTTCTGGGACATCGGTTTTCTGTGGTTGCCGGCTTTCTATTCTCGGGATTTTAGAAGTCGGCCTTCTTGTATTTCTGTCTCCTGAAGCAGACCCAACTGATAACATCTGAAAGCAAACAGAGAAGCTGCTTTTTATCACTTTTTGTGCATGCCTGAACAAATGCAACATTACTCAACAAATTCTGAGTTGTTATGCATGATAAATATTACACACGGTAAATCACAACATGAAAACAGTCAGAATACAAGAGGTAAAGATATGATTTCATAATCTAAAGTAAAACTGAAAAATTCTTTACATGACATTCATCTTATTACAGTTAAGATTACTAACAGGTACTCTGGTATGCCTGAAAGGGCACTTACCTTTTTATCCTTATGCATTTCTGATGACGATTTTACCTTCTGGTAAATCAGACACAGCATTGCAATGCAATTACTTCTAATAATGAACTATGACCACAATTACTCATAACAGCTGAAGTTTGGATACAGAGCAAATAACAGAAAATCATTTGAAAAAATATCTGAAAAAATATTCTAGGAAAGATCATACAATAAACCAAACACATATTTCATATATAAAATGCTTATAAAAACCTGTACCTCTACTTCATGAGCAGTTTGTAGAACAGATCCTGTTCCTTCTATGTAATGCCCGTACCTATAAAGTATTAAAGAAAAGCAATTTTTAATGACATCTGAGAAATGCAGACAGTAGGAAAACACTTTGTTCAACAAAATGGCAATATTAGTACAATGGTTTAGTTTTAATCACTATGAAAGACCAGTGAAACACCTTTTCCTACTCGGCAATCCATGCTACTACACTGTAGAGTAGTGCTGTGTGTTGAGGAGTTTTTACATGCAAAACTTGGAGACAAAGGCTATAGTGATGAATTTGAAGATCTAATTTAGAAAAGGCCAAATTATTTATAAGTTTATTTACTGCATGACAGATGAGTGGACTGATCTAGCACAAATGGTCTTCAGCCATGACTAAGGTATGACATTATGAAAGAAAAAAACAATAACTTAAGTACATCAATAAAGTACAGTTGTGTAAGTAGACTTACTGTAACAGAAGATGTTTGAATGATCACTGCTGAAGTAGCCTTATCTATATGGGTTACATCCTGCCAAATAGTCATCCAGCTTCCAAAGCTTCAGGGCACTTCCATATGTCCAAACCATTAGTTAACTTGAGTTGAGCTGACTAAAAAGACAGTTTTGGGTGCCAAACCCATCAGAATGTTCATGTCAAAAGAGAGAGGGAGACTGAGACCTGAGGACATGCTAGGAACAACAAAAAATAACTGTCCACACCCTGGTGTAAAAACCACGCCAAAAAACAAGGGGGTAGAAGGAGGAAGCAGCTACTGCAGCAGTTTATTTATTTATTTATTTACATTTGTTAATTGGGATGATCCAAATGGGAAGAACCCCTTTTAAGCGGAGGCTCAGGGAGAAAAGCTCTGCATGAATTTATACAAAACAATAAAAGATCTTACAGTACACTTTTCAAACAGTTGCACAACAGAAAATAAGCAGACAATTCAACAATTTATAAATACATATGAGCAGCATACATTTAGCAAAATGTAGCAATAACAATATGACTACACCTTATATAGTGAATTGAGACAGATCACAAGTGGAATAAGACAGGTAGGAGCATGAATATAAAATAGCCAGCAGAGATGATGTGGTAATGACACAGTAAGCAAAGAATATAAACTGAGGTTAAAAGAAAAGCTGGGGGAGTTAACATAGGTTAATAAAGGATTAGCTGAAAACAAATAGTATTTTACCCAGAGGTGGAGCAACAGCAAGTCCAATTATTCAGGAGATGCATTTCTAGGAGTTTTTAAAGGACTTATGTGAAGAGTCTCCTCTTAAAGGGAATGGGATTCCATACTATTGAGACATGACATGAGAATAGAGAGTTTCTTGCCAAGTCAGTTGATTTGCTCACATTTGGTAAGACTATCACTTGTTCATAGGATTCTGTTTGGAATATATAAAGTAATAATATTGGCTAAGCTTGGGCATTTTTCAGGGTTGTGGATAACAGTTTGTGTCATATTCAGCTGAGAACAAGACAAGCAGTGAGGGGAGTTCTAATGAGAGGAGCTTTATTTTAGGGCTAGGCAATGGTCTGACCTGTATGGTAGATTCACTGTGAATTTTGCAGTTTGTTTTAGCACTTGTGAGGACCCCACTCTGGGCCACTAATCAAGGAGCCTCAATCCTCACCACTTGCACTGGAGAGGGATGTTCACTTAGAATACAAAGGGATACACTCATTATTTCCAGATGCAGACCTCTCTGCATCAAACATAATTTCCCTTAAGAGCACACAGGGAACACACACAGCCTGGGGTCTGGGTTTCTCTCTCTGTCTCTCCCCAGGTCCTCAGTAAGGCTCCCCCACTGACAGAGCTGCAGAGTTAAGTCCCCAAGCCAAGTCCTCCACCAGTCTCTTTGTGAAGCCAGTGCTTCGTGTCCCTGCTCCAAGTAGCTGACACAGGCACACACACTGTGAGACTTGATTTTCACACACACACACACACACACACACACACACACACACACACACACACACACACACACCTGGGAAAGGCTGGTACATATTTACTCACTGTGTCTCCTTCTGCTCACACTATAAAGTACTTACCACTGCCACCATGTACTAAAAAGCCACCTACCTAAGGCTGTTGTAAGGGTATCCAATTATACCGAGTGAAATTAATATTAATACAAATGGTAATGTTGATCAAACAGCAAGGCTTTCAAGAGTGGCCACAGTTATCCTCAAATAGACATATACACTCTCAAAACTTAAATTTTTTTTTTAAAAACGACTAGCCACAATGAGATGTTTAAATATATTTAATAATAAATAATAACAGAACATGAAAATACTATCTATTTACAGTAAACACCAGAGTTTCAGTCAGACGAAATATAAAAAATAAAACATCAGGAAAGATTCACACAGTTACAGAAAACAATACTCAACTATTCTCATTATATTTTCCTGACTAATCTAAAGAGTACTAATCCCTGGTCACTTACTAATGCAAGACAAGATGAAGTGGGTGAGTGGTCTTCCTCCTTTGTCATGTTCCAAAAACAGACTCCTCCTGAGACTTCATTCTCCACTAATATTAAAACATTACTTCTGTACAGAATGACATCACATACATCTGGTCATCTGACTTTTGGTTCCCATGCTATCACCAACACTAGAAGCTGCCAGGATTTTAGCACCTACATGTCAATAATACACACACACAAGAGCACTGCTCAGATCTGGTGCAGCTGCTGGAAGTCATAAAACCATAAAACACTTCCCTTCTTCCTACAGGAGCTAATAAACCATTATTCTTACAGACTCTGCATCTCTGGCTTCATTCCAAAGTGTGTGATAACCTCTTTATGGCCTAGGCCAAATAGTTTAATTTTCTTACTATTTTTTGAAGGTTGGGATTAACCTTGTCTCTTCTCTTCCAGTATCCTCTGTCAAAACATACACATTTAATTCAGTTACAATAATACATATACATTTCTTTTAGGGTACACTGTTGATACATTTTAATACAAGCAACTTTACAAATATACTTTTTTAACACAAGCAACTTTACAAATACATTTTAAACACAGCCATCTGTACAAATCAGTTTGATACACAAATGGCATGCAGTTCTTTACTAAACTACAGCTAGCTGTGCTGCCATATGTTAAACATCCACTGCCTCACGTCTCTTGGCATGGCTGGCAGTGCCTCCTACCATCACAGAACTGTTTTAGTAGGTTCAATTGTGTGGTTTGTAAATTATTAAGTATGGGGATCCCCCCTTGTACAGAAGGGTTGGAAGTAAGCATGCTGTGGCTATACGTACATTTTGTTTCTTCAGTTAAAAATCGGTTAATTCTGCAGATGAGACCACTTTTTTGACCGTTTCTTTTATATGGAGATCAAATTTCATATTTTCATCAATTACCCACCTAACATTTTGGAGTGTGAAGTAGTTTCAATACTGGTGTTACTGGAAGACAATACACTGAAGTTGGACTTGTTCTCTTGGAATGTTTCCGGAGTAAAGAGGAGAAACAGAGTTATAGAGCCAAGCCTTCACAGAACGAGGTGGGGAGGGATTCTTGTGTTAACTGTGGTAATATTTAAAAAATGAATGTTAACTCATTGACATACTACACAACAGAGGCATTGTTGGCTGATTTGTGTAGGTCATTAATGAAAATATTAAATAAGAGTAGTC
Organism: Protopterus annectens; assembly: GCF_019279795.1. Taxonomy (NCBI): domain Eukaryota; kingdom Metazoa; phylum Chordata; order Ceratodontiformes; family Protopteridae; genus Protopterus; species Protopterus annectens. The sequence continues at coordinate 120,453,622 of NC_056728.1, read as the reverse complement.
CTAGGATGGAGCCTTGTGGAACCCCTGCAGATATAGGGAGGAAGGAAAGAAGGAGATGTTGGTGGTTCATTCGACTTCCTGGTGTCTATTATGCAAGTAACTGGAGAACTATGATAGGGATAGACTGTCTAGTCTAAGGGAGAAGAGCTTGTTAAGTAGTTTATAATGGGACACTATCAAAAGGTTTTCACAGGTCAAGGAATACTGCTGATACTAGTTTACAAATGTTATGATACTGGTTAATTGGAGGAGTGCAGTGATAGTACTGTGATGTGAGTGGAAGCTGTATTGGCTAGGAGAGAGTAGATTATTTTCCGGTATAGATTTTAGCAGCTGATGGATACATTTCTCAAGGTTTTGACTCGGGGCTAGGGAATAGTAATGGGCTGATAGTTGGTGAAGTCTGTGGAGTGTCCACCTTTGTGAAGTGGCAAAATGTAGGATTTCTTCCAAAGCAGAAGAATACATGTTCATAGCGCCATACTAGGCTAACGACCACTAGGGCACTTAAAAGCCTAGCCATGCAACCCAAATATGAGCCACAGATTTGATTTACATTTGATTTATAGGGGGTGATTTACTGACTGCTTCTGTCCATCAGAGATACAGGAGTCAGACCAGGGGTGAATTTCTGATTACCCATCCACTGGTCCAAGTTGCACTTAAATAGGGATAGGAAGAAACTCTTTTTCACATGGATGAGGAACCTGTTGCAGAGAATGGGAATTCTCTGAGAAACATTATCTGTTTTCCAACATATCCTATTTATATTGCAAGCAACATTCAGGTCTTTTAATGTAGTAGCACTGATGCTGTTTATCTTGCGGGTGTGCAAAGGATTCATCAAAACAGGGTCCATGGATGTCTGGTATTCCAGGCAAAGATCACTTTTCAGAAATCTGTACGATACTGAGTAAAGAGACAGGGTTTTGAGGTGCTCAGAATAGCACATTGTGTTTATTTCCTGTATCCTTTATGTACGGAACCTTTGTGGGTGTGCAAGTTGCTGCATGTCAATGTTGCTGCATGTAAATGGTCAGGTACATACTGAAGGGGTCATTATATTCTATGATAGACCTGCTGAGGGCCAAGTACAATGGTATGATGACCTCTCTGGACCAAGAGGCCATGCCTTTGCTTATAAGTTGAGCAATACAAGGATTTTCTTGCTACCTCAGACACCTGTTGGTTGAAGGGTAGGTTAGTATTTACATCAGTTTCCAGATCCCTGACTAGTGAATCAACTTTTAGGGGTGTTTTATTGATGACGTAGTTACCCAGGGTGGCAGACTTCCCAAAAGGTACTATAATGGACTTCTTGGTATTGAGTTTTAAGTCATGGCTTTGACACCAAGAGTTTGTCTATATTACATTTTCCTGAAGGGTGTTCTCATCTTGGGTGGGATTTAATGACTGCTCCTGGTTTGCAATCATCTGCAAACTTGGTTAGCCAGAGGCCTTTGACAATGGCTTTGACATCCAAGAAGTAAATGCCAAAGAGGAGTGGGCCTAGCACACAGCCCTCACTGACTCTAACCTCCTGGATCCTATCAGTGAGCCAGGTAGCTACCCAGTGTGTTATAAAGGAGTTTATACATAGCTCTCTTTGATGGAGTGGTTGATTAGAATGCTTACTGGGTAGGCTACTGCAACTGTTGCCAGTTTACTATTTTCAAGAGGGAGGTTATCTGGAGTTAGAATGGTAAGTTTAAGTTTGAGGAGAATTTTTTTGATGAAGGAGGTTTGTATAGCTTTGAGAGATGATATATTTGGCTGTTGAACAGTCTCTTGTACAGGGAAAGAGGCAGTTGATGTGTCTTAAGAATGAAGCAGCTGGCTGAAGAAAGTGTTGAATTGGCTCACTATGCTTTCTATGAAGATGGTTGTTGTGGGAGTTGGTTTGGTTGTACATCCAGGGTGGATGACTTTGTTTACAGAGGACTAGAACATTTAAGGTTAGTATGACCTATACTTTGTTAAATGATCTAGTACAATATTTTATCGGACTGGGTCTTATTTTTGGCATGATTTCTAAGTTGTCTGTAAATATGGAGACTAGATTAATCTTTGTTTTGTTTCCATTGACTCCAGGTTTTGTCTCTGTTTGCCAACAGTAGCTTGTTTTGTTTTGTTAACCAGGTGCTAAGGTGACTTTTAACTCTTAATTCTAATGGGACATGGTTGTTCAGTATCAATATGAAAGTGCCACTGAAGTAGGATACAGCTCTACTGGAAGTTGTTTACCAATTGATTGATTTTAACATACTGATAAAGGTATCTTTATCAAAGTTAGTTGTGTTGTGAGACTGGTTCATGCATTGCTTTTTAGGGTGGATGGATAATTCCCTTCCAGTAAAGGTGGGTAAGAATGTCACTTAGATTGTCTGGTTGGGAGTCAGTGGAAGTAATTTTTCTGGAAAATTTATGAGGGCACAGTCCAGGGTGCTTCATCTGTTACTGTTTTTGCTGCATCTTGTTGGTGTATCTATGGGTTGAGCAAAGCCACAGAGGGCAATGTTTTTGTTGGAGGATATGTTTTTTATTATTAGCCAATCAATATTAAAATCTCCTGTTATGATGGTTTCTTGACAGGCAGATGAAGATTCCCAACAGGAGTTCCTTAGTCGTGCTAATGTTATTTTGGGGTTGGGGATATATACTCCTACAATAGTTAAACTTTTATGGTTATTTATTTTCAGAGTAGCCATCAGGATTTCAGCCATTCCTATAGTTGAGGGTTAGTTGGATGAAGTGAGAGGTTGAGTGTTTGTTTGCATATGATGGCAACCCCACCTGCCTTTTTTCTATCTAGTCTAAAGATGTTATAGCCTGGGGGAACCACTTCATCATGAATTTCTTGCTTTGGCCATGTCACTGTGGCTATGATTACAGCAGGTAGATACTGGGATATCCATGTATGTACCTCTGACAGTTTGTTACAGATATTTCTGAGGTTGATATTAAAGAGAAAAAGCCCTTATGAATATAATGGGTGAGGAAGGAATTGTGAAAGGGAGGGGATTTATGAATGGGGTCCTAGGTTTGAATGGATGTCACCTGAGAAAGGAAGTTTTAGTAGATGAGGTTGATATATGTGCAGCCACTTACATTTAGGTTTTGACAGCATGACTGACCTGTGATTAGAACTGTGACTGGGGTACACATTTGTTTTTGAATTGGTGCATATTGGAAGGGGTAAAATGGGTGGAGGTTATGAAGATATCACTATGTTTGAAAGTAGTTTGACTATTAAATTAGGTAGAAGAAGGTAGCTGAGTACTTTCAGGTAGGTACTATGGTGAGGACAGTGTATAAGTGCAGTCAGGAGAAATAACAGAAGAATGTTTAGGAGTAGCATATTATAGTTGGGAAGAAGGAGATACTGGGCTAGTTTAAGGTTAAGGCTTATACTGGATGAACAGAATTCTGGGTAAGGGAAGGGGCTAATTGAGGAAGAGGATGCTATTGCTGTAAAATTATGTAATTTTATTGGGTGGGTATGGATGGTAGATGGGAACAGGGCATTATAAGAACAGAGATGGGTATGATGGGAGGGACTGAGGGCAGGGTAGTGGAGCAGAGTGAGCCTGAGCATAGCAAGGGAGAACAGAGTGAGCTAAACCATAGTAAGGGATTCAGGAAGCAGAGAGAAAAAAAAACTCTCTAATGGATTTATGTAATGGTAAGATTATTTGCATGTAAATTTGATGCAAGGAATACAACTTGGGAATATTTTGTAAAAAAAAAACTTTGTCCTGGGAGACTGTTAAACTAAAAGTATAAAGCTGCCTCTATATGGTTAAGCAGCATGAGGAATATGGTGGTTGAAGCAGTAAAAAAATACCTGTTCTGTTTACAATGACTGCTTGAGGTGAGTCATAGAATTTATTTTTCTTTTTCTTTGGGGAACAGAATGTGCCATAGGCCTGCTAACTTCACTAGAAGGCTGCTGATTTAACAGTATGTTCCCTTAGCTGAAGGGCAGAGAGTGTTACAGTGGCTATGGGAACTGCTTTGACCAGGGAAACTTTGATCTGTAAAAGTAGAATAAGCTAATGTATTAAATTAAAGTAAAATATAGCAATATAAGGTCAGGGGGGGGGTCTTTCAGCAGTTTCACTCTATAGCAGTGACTCCCAAACTTTTTCGATTCTCGGCTCCCTTGTTGAATCCAGGTTTTCCCAAGGTGCCCCCCCCCCCCATCAAATTCTAACAAGTATACTTTGTGCAATAATAATTTTTTTTAATTACAAGGGTTAGTTAGGTAAAATAAATAACACACGTATTTAAGATCACAAAAAATGTAATTGTAACTGAACAAATTAATAACACAGGTATTTAAGATCACAAAAACATGAAGACTTAACATATTTTAAGAGGAATTTTGATACTCAGATTAGTCTAACTGGGCCAGGAATCTTTTTTACCGGAGATACCAAGTGGAAATTTCTCATTGCATAAAATGGTCTACAATAAGTACACTACAGCAGACTTACATCACAAGCCGCATATGGTCACTAATGAGCCATACAATCTAGCTGCTATAACAGTAATCCATTAGCACCTGACATCCTGTACTGTTACAAGTGACGCACTGAAACACACAACTGACCAACGATGTTAAGCATCTTCTACTATCCCAGTACAAAATGGAAACGTAAATCACTGCACATTCCCACAGGCAACACACATAAACCACAAAATCAGTGTGCAAAGCAGTCACAGCCCTTAAAGCCAAATACAACACCAAACATACTTGTCATAGGTGACTCCATAGTCAGACACACTGATGTCCCACTCACCAGGCTGAACAAGGAGAGAGTCACAGTAAGCTGCCTATCGGGCGCTAGAATCCGCCACATAACACAAGCACTCGGGTCACTCCACAGCAAGTACAAATATGACACAGTCATTGTCCATGCTGGTGTGAACGACCTGAGACGTACCTCCCTGGACTACATGAAAAGAGACATAGAGGAGCTCTCTGATTATGTAGCACTAGCAGGTATGACCCTGACCCTGAGCAGTATCCTTCCTTCACCAAGAATGATGCCACAACATAGAGACAAGATGATCAGCTTTAACAATTGGCTTAATTTCTGGTGTCATTCAAAGGGGATCCAGTGTCTGTCTGCCTGGGATGACATGCTTGACAAGCCACGCTGCTTCGCAAGGGACGGCTTGCACCTGTCACCCCTGGGATTCCGGATATTGGCTAAGGCTCTTGCCACAACCATAGTGCCTTTTTTAGGCAAGGCTCAAATTCTAAACCTACCACCCTAGAAAACAAAAATGGGAAGAAACTAAGGGTAATGCTGCTCAATGCCAGAAGTCTAAATCTCAAAATGCACACTCTCGAGGCCCTTCTCAGTATGGAGAACATCGATGTCTGTGCTGTGACTGAAACCTGGTTCAAGGCTCCTGAGAGCACCCCGGCACTATCAGGTTTTACCTCATATCATGCGTTCCGGCCCCAAAACCCGGACCACACCACAAAAGGAGGGGGTGTATCCATATTCATCAAGGATACCCACACCTCCAGGTTGGTGGCAACGCACGAAGCATCGGAAACCATCCAGGTGCAATTAACCATAGGCAAAACTGCTCTACAATTTGTAGCATGCTACAGGCCACCCTCTCAAACTCAGGAACCCCACACAGCCTTCCTGAAGACACTGGAGGGTATAAATGTATCTCCAAACACCATTATATTGGGTGACTTCAACTACCCAAATACAGACTGGGAAAATTACTCAAGCCCCAACTTTCTAGCCCAAAGGTTCCTGGAGTTCATAAATTCAAATGCCATGGAACAACTAGTCACCGTTCCCACAAGAGGAGAAAATATACTAGATCTCATCATCACAAACATGGGGACAAAATGCTCCACACCGGAAGTATATCCCTCATTGGTGAGATCAGATCACAAACTTATCTCACTGGAAATCCACATCCGCCCCACCCCAAACAAAAAGACCACAGTGAAGAACTTCTCTAAAGCAAACTTCACACTACTCAAGACTGGTGTGGTATCCTTCAAGGCCCCGAGCCAGTGGAAACCACAACCCAAGCTGCGGAAGCCCTTACAAATGCCTTCTACGAACACCTCCAGGACTGCATGGATCAGGCAATCCTTAATAAAACCAAGACTCTTTCCACCAAGGGCAAACGTCCAGTCTGGTGGACCTCAGCCATAAACAAACTTTACAATAAGAGGAGAAAGCTGTTACATGATAGAGCAAAATCCATAAAAGAGAAGACACCCTTGATCATTATTAGTAAAAAAATACGAGCACTCATAAAATCATCCAAGGCCAAATTTGAGAGACAAATTGCAATAGATTCAAAAGACAATCATAAGGCCTTCTTCAGCTATGTTAGAAACCTGGGTGGAAACTCCCAGATATGTGCAGAATTAGTCCAAAATGATACAAAAATCACTGAACCCACAGACATTGCCAACATACTGGCAGACAGGGTCAGTGCAAACATCACCCCCCTCTCCCCCCCAAAAGGAGAGATAACTATCCCAGCGGAGTGTAGCCTCCCAGACATCTCTAATGCGCAGGTGAAAGCTGCTCTCTCTAAAGCTAAAAACACAGCATCAATGGGACCGGATGGTGTCCCCGGCTGTGTGCTACACGAACTCAACGAGGAACTAAACCCGCATATAAGGCAGCTGTTTAATCTTAGCCTTACCACAGGATATGTGCCCAAGGAGTGGCGTACGGCAACTGTGGTCCCACTCCACAAAGGCGGTACCTCTACGGACCCTGGAAATTACCGCCCATAAGCTTAACAAGCCTGGTCTGCAAAGCTATGGAGAGGATCGTGATGGAACTCATAAACAAAGACATAGGGACTTGCAGACATTGGACCCGACCCAGTTTGGCTTTGTCAAGGGCAGATCATGCCTTTTGAACTTGGTCAACTTCTTGAAACAGTCACCAAGGCCATTGATGAGGAAAGGCAGTCCATACAGCCTACCTTGACCTTGCAAAAGCTTTCGACACAATACCCCACTCGGGTATTATAGAGAAACTTACCAGCTTAAATGTAAACCCATATGTCACAAGATGGGTTGCAAACTGGCTAAAGGACAGAACCCACAGGGTTAGAGTTGCTGGCGCCATGTCAGACTCCAAGCCGGTCACAAGTGGGGTCCCACAGGGCTCAGTCCTTGGCCCCTGTTGTTCGGCATCTACTTCTCAGAAGTACAGGCAAACATAGGAGGACTATGGCTGACAAAGTTTGCAGATGACTGCAAACTGGGCGCCATAGTGGAAAGTACATCGGACACAGATATCCTTCAGAGGGTCTCACGGAAACTGATAACTGGTGCCAGAGCCATGGCCTGAAGTTAAATGCCAAAAATGTATAGTCATACCCTTCGGGAAAAACAAGGTAACCCCAAGCTACCATATAGGTGGCAATCCATTAAGCACAGAAGAGGTTATCAGGGACCTGGGGACCCAGGTTGACAGTGGCCTTTCTTTTGACACTCACATTGCTAAAGTGGTTAGAAAGACCTTCTACATTGCCCACCTGATCATGAAGGGATTCACATCCAGATCAAGTGAGGTCATTGTTCCCCTGTACTCTTCACTTATCAGACCAATGATCGAGTACAATGCCCCATTTGGGATGTATCTCACCCGACACCTGCAGCAATTGGAGAGACCTCAAAAGTTCCTCACCAAAAGGATAAAGGGACTCCAAAATCTGTCATATGCTGCCAGATTGAAGAAACTCCAGCTCTATTCAGTCGCATACCGCCTGCTCAGAGGTGACCTGTGCCTGACATACAAGGCCATGTCCAACCCGGAATTAATGGACATGCTCCACCTCAAAAAATCCAAATCTGCCAGATCCACTAGAGCAAGCGACTTAAACCTTAGCACGGATATAAATAGGACATGCTGGAGGGATAGATTTGTCACCCAGAGACTCCCTATGCTGTGGAATAAAATCCCAGTCCATGTGAGGCAGAGCACCTCGATGGCTCTGTTCAAGAGAAATCTTGACCGGTGGATGGGAGATCGTAGCTTTACCCCGGGAATCATCTCTGTGTCACTGCTGGACAGAAGCACAACAAACTAATGGGCACAGTATGTTTTAACATAAGGGGTGGCGTAGGCCACAAAACTTTGGGCTAGGCTTATAAATGCCTTAGGGCAGATAACCTAGTATAAACCTATGAACCTATCTCCTTGCTTTTGTTTCTAAGTATAATAAAACTCCTTGAGATTCCAAAGTAACTGGAAAAAAAGAAAAGAACAAGGAAAAGTTATATTGTTTTAGCTATAAAGTTTGCTTTGAAAATAACAGTACTCATTATCTTATAATGTAAACAAAAGCATTACTACCACTGGCTTAACAGTTCTGGCATCCAATAACTTCCAGAGTTGTCTGACCTTTGTCAGGCAGTAAATCAACAAACCACACAACACTCCTTACTGCAGGCAACAAGCACTTCATTTGAAATCACTACAACTAAGGACTGAGTGGATGACTTTTAATTTGAGCATTTGTGCTGTTATTACTCATCTGATACGATTCAAAAATGTTACTCTCCATTAGATGTAAATGTTCATCTTTAAAATAAAAATGTTTTGTCAGTTGTGCCTCTATGAAAGAATTATATTGTTTTTCAGTAATTCTCTGCCCAAGTCTGACTTGATTGTGTTGTCCAGTTAATGTTACAAATTACTTTTTTTCTTGTAAATTTCATGTTAGCAGTGAGCATTCTTGCTGTGCATCGCACATGTCTGGCTCATTAGTGTGCTACAAGCTCTCTGTCTGGTGAAAACAAAACTTGGGGAAAATGTGACGTACCTGAATGTGCACACTTGTTTGCCGTTACATAGCCTGGCAACACACACAGACACAGACACAGACACACACACACACACACACACACACACACACACACACACACACACACACACACACACACACACACACACACACACACACACACGTAGACAAGAAGACAAGCACATAAAAAAATCGTTCTGTTACTAACGTTTGTTGGGGGACACTCTTCCTAGCTGGCACATTACACCCCCCTCACCATCTGCAGCAGATGTCAAATGCTATGGCTTGTACAACTGACAAACTACACTTCCGCTCTTACTGACAGTTATCCCAAAACATACATGAAGCAGTGCAGTGAGTCAAGCAAATTATCAAATGGCAAAACTCATTCAGCGCTCTGGGCAATATGAGCTGCCAACACTTGTACACGAACACTTCACTCACTGCATTTTATTTTATTTATTTTAAATTCCCTGTAGCAAGCAGTACTCCTCTTGTAAAAATCTGTCTGCATCATTAGGCTTTTAAGGACAGCGCTTCATCTGCAGTAGTGACTGATATTAATGTTATATTGCAAGCTCTTCTGTTAAAGGTGTTCCATAAGTTGCTGCAAATGATAATCAGGAGAGTCTGTTAACGATGACAGTTTTGCATTTACTCTGTTCTTAAAACTCGTACAGAAAAGGAACTATGAGACACCCCCGATGTACCATTTAGCCTCGGTAAGCAGTTCATGTAGAGAACCCAGCCACTGGGGATGCACAAGCCAGTGCATTTCTTTGTGCCGGTCCCAAGCCCGGATAAATGGGGAGGGTTGCGTCAGGAAGGGCATCCGGCGTAAAACTTTGCCAAAACATTTCATACAGACACCAAGAAAAATTTTTATACCGGATCGGTTGAGGCCCGGGTTAACAACGACCACCACCAGTACTGTTAGCCTACAGGGTGCTGGCGGAAACTGAGCAACTGTTGGCCGAAGGAGGAGAAGAGGCGGAAGACATGGCCAAAGGCAGGAAGAGAGGAGAAAGGCTAGGACTGTGGTAGTGAGGGTCGGAACGTTGAATGCTGGCAGTATGACTGGTATAGGGAGAGAACTAGCTGATATGATGGACAGAAGGAAGGTTGGTATATTGTGTGTGCAAGAGACCAGATGGAAGGGGAGTAAGGCTAGGTGTATCACGGGTGGGTTCAAATTGTTTTATCATGGTGTGGATGGGAGGAGAAATGGCGTAGGAGTTATTCTGAAGGAACAGTATGCTGAGAGTATTTTGGAGGTGAAAAGAGTGTCGGATAAAGTGATGTTTATGAAGCTAGAAATTGATGGTGTAATGATGAATGTTGTTAGTGCGTATGCTCCACAAGTTGGGTGTGCAATGGATGAGAAAGAAAAATTTTGGAGTGAATTGGATGAAGTGGTGATGACTGTACCCAAGGGTGAGAGAGTGGTGATTGGAGCAGATTTCAATGGGTATGCTGGTGAAGGGAACAGAGGGGATGAGGAAGTGATGGGCAGGTATGGTGTTAAACAAAGGAATGCAGAAGGTCAGATGGTAGTGGATTTTGCGAAAAGGATGGACCTGGCTGTGGTGAATACATATTTTAACAAGAGGGAGGAGCATAGGGTGACATACAAGAGTGGAGGAAGATGCACACAGGTGGATTATATCTTATGTAGGAGGGCCAGTTTGAAGGAGATTGGAGACTGTAAAGTGGTGACCGGAGAAAGTGTAGTTAGGATAGTGGTTTGTAAGATGACGTTGTTTATCAAGAAGAGGAGGAGGAGTGTCAGGGCAGCACCAAGGATCAAGTGGTGGAAATTGAAAAAGGGTAACTGTGAGGTGGAGTTCAGGGATGAGTTAAGGCAGGCACTGGGTGGCAGTGAAGAGTTACCAAATAGCTGGGTAACTACAGCAGAGCTAGTAAGGGAGACTGCTAGAAAGGTGCTTGGTATCACATCTGGACAGAGGAAGCATGACAAGGAGACATGGTGGTGGAATGAGGAAGTACAGGAGAGTATACAGAGAAAGAAGTTGGCAAAGAAGAAGTGGGATTGTCAGAGAGATGAAGAAAGTAGACAGGAGTATAAGGAGATGAGGTGCATGGCAGAGAGAGAGGTGGCGAAGGCTAAGGATAAGGCATATGAAGAGTTGTATAAAAGGTTGGACACTAAGGAGGTAGAAAAGGACCTGTACCAATTGGCTAGACAGAGGGACCGAGCTAGGAAAGATGTGCAGCAGGTAAAGGTGATAAAGGATAATGAGGGAAACATACTCACAAGCGAGGAGAGTGTGTTGAGGAGATGGAAAGAGTACTTTGAGGGGTTGATGAATGAAGAGAATGAGAGGGAGAGAAGGTTTGATGATGTAGGGATAGTGAATCATGAAGTACAATGGATTAGCAAGGAGGAAGTAAGGATAGCTATGAAGAATGGAAAGGCTGTTGGCCCAGATGACATACCTGTGGAAGCATGGAGGTGTTTAGGTGAAATGGCAGTGGAGTTTTTAATCAGATTGTTTAATGAAATCTTGGAAAGTGAGAGGATGCCTGAGGAATGGAGAAAAAGTGTTTTAGTATCGATTTTTAAGAATAAGGGTGATGTGCAGAGCTGTAGTAACTACAGAGGGATTAAATTGATCAGTCACAGCATGAAGTTATGGGAAAGAGTAGTGGAAGCAAGGTTAAGAAGGGACGTGATGATTAGTGATCAGCAGTGATCAGCAGTATGGTTTCATGCCAGGAAAGAGCACTACAGATGCGATCTTTGCTCTGAGAGTGTTGATGGAGAAGTACAGAGAATGTTGGAGGGAGTTGCATTGTGTTTTTGTAGACTTAGAAAAAGCATATGACAGGGTGCCTAGAGAGGAATTGTGGTATTGTATGAGGAAGTCAGGAGTGTCAGCAAAGTATGTAACAGTGTTACAGGATATGTACGAGGGTAGTGTGACAGCGGTGAGGTCTGCAGTGGGAGTGACGGATGCGTTTATGGTGGAGGTGGGGTTACATCAAGGATCAGCTCTGAGCCCTTTCTTATTTGCAATGGTGATGGGCAGGTTGACAGACGAGATCAGACAGGAGTTCCTGTGGACTATGATGTTTGCAGATGACATTGTGATCTGTAGTGAGAGTAGGGAACAGGTGGAGGAGACCCTGGAGAGATGAAGATATGCTCTAGAGAGAAGAGGAATGAAGGTCAGAAGGACTAAGACAGAATATATGTGTGTGAATGAGAGGGAGGATAGAGGAATGGTGAGGATGCAAGGAGTAGAGGTGGCGAAGGTGGATGAGTTTAAATACTTGGAGTCAACAGTTCAGAGTAACGGTGAGTGTGGAAGAGAGGTGAAGAAGAGAGTACAGGCAGGATGGAGTGGGTGGAAAAGAGTGTCAGGAGTGATTTGTGACAGACGAGTACCTGTAAGAGCGAAAGGGAAGGTCTACAAGAGGGTAGTGAGACCAGCTATGTTATATGGGTTGAAGACAGTGGCATTGACAAAAAGGCAGGAGTTTAAGCTGGATGTGGCAGAATTAAAGATGTTAAGATTTGCATTGGGTGTGACGAGGGTAGACAGGATTAGGACTAAGTATATTAGAGGGTCAGCCCAGGTTGGAAGGTTTGGAGACAAAGCCAGAGAGGCACAATTACACTGGTTTGGACATGTGCTGAGGAGGGATGCTGAGTATACTGGGAAAAAGATGCTAAGGATGAAGCTACCAGGTAAGAGGAAAAGAGGAACGCCTAAGATAAGGTTTATGGATGTGGTGAGAGAGGACATGCAAGTGGTTGGTGTGACAGAGCAAGATGCAGAGGACAGGAAGAAATGGAAACAGGTGATCTGCTGTGGCGACCCCTAACGGGAACAGCCGAAAGAAGATGATGATGAAGCAGTTCATGTAGAGAGTTTCTGTTGTTATTTGTAAACATGACCAACAGTAACTAAACAATAAATCTGCTTTTGTTTCAGAAACATGAAATGCCTTTTTTAATTCTTTTTTATTTTTTCTGAGAAATGATTCAACAAGAGCCATGAGTTCGCAAAAGTGTAATATACAGAACATTCTTTTAGGAGTGACTTGTAGAATTACTACGGTCAAAATAGAGATTATGTGCTGTCAAAAAAAGTATTAAATATTTTTTATTAGACTTTCTTTACATGCCAAGAATGAAGGAGCAGTATCTACACACATGGGTAATATGGACATGTTTTAAAACATAATGTTGTTGATAAGACTATTTTGTTAACGGATGCTTCATGAAAAAAATTACATGTTGCACATGACAGGTGTATTTCTAGAATGTAACTATAACACCTGAGATATAGTATGAGGGCTGTGAATACCTCTGTATGTAAGCAAAATGTTGAAAGATAACCAAAATGCCATTTTTTCTATCACAATATGCATTTTATGTCCAAAACAAAGAATTATTTATGTATTATTCTCGCTGTTTCATGTCTGTCCCTCAATCTGTGTTTTATTTATACATCATTTAGGCTGTATATGAAATTTCACATTCTTTCCATCTGTTATTTGTCACATCATCTGCTATTTCACAGGGTTGCCTTTGAAATCATTGAGTAGGGAAAGTGAAGGGAAGCTTCATCTAATGTTTACAGCTTTAACTAGTCTAATTTATGTCAATGTTTTCTAATTCAGATATAGAGATAGCCAAAGTGTGCATTGGAGACTGCTATGCAGTTTTAAGAGCGATATGACACTTGGATGATGACTACTAAAAGACGTGTGACAGGCCAGCTGACGACTTATTATAAGACAGGTTTAACAAAAGTAAGCCATTTAAAGTACCTTTCTAGCAGAATATGTGAAACCAGTAGCAAATTAATTATTTTTTAGCTTTGTACTAATAAAAGTCAATAGCAGACATGCAAAAACGATATGCTCTCACTTTCTTCATAGACAATTAACCTGTTGCCATAGTCGGTCAGATGAGAAAATGGAAAGAAGGACTTGGCTGTCTCATCTAACTCATATACTGGCCACACAGACAGCACTGTGGGAAGAAAGATGACCCAGCTATGAAGCAAAAATCTTGTCAGTTTAGCAGCTCCCATCAGGCTACTTAAGGCATAATTATGAATTAGTTTGGCGAAGTCCAATGTTCTTAAATATTTATCTCCTGGTTAGCTGCTCTCCTCCTGTGTAGCCTATAACCTTTAGCTCGGCTGCAAAATAAACTGCAAACTAATAAGCTTAGTAACTAAGCTTATTAGTTCGTGGATTATTTTGCGGCGCCCCTGTGAGGAAGCTGCGGCTCCCCAGGATATTGCAGCGCACACTTTGTGAACACCTGCTCTGCAGTATAGACTGATATCTGCAAAAAATAAAGGAAAATGTATCTACAGCTGTAAAGATATTTAGGTTCATAGGTTCATACTAGGCTATCTGCCCTGGGGCAATTATAAGCCTAGCCCGATTCTGTATGGCTTACGCCACCCCTTGATTTGAGTATACTGTGCCCTTTTTAAGGTTTAGTTTACTGTGCCTCTGTCTAATAGTGACACGGGAGTAATCCCTGGGACAAACCTACGATCCCCCATCCACCTATCGAGATTCTTCTTGAAGAGATTCAGTGAGGTGCTCTGCCTCACATGAACTGGAATTCTATTCCAGAGCGAAGGGAGCCTCTGGGTTATGAACCTGTCCCTCCAGCAAATTCTATTTATTTCTGTGCTGAGGTTCAAGTCCCTCGAGCATGTGGCTCTAAGGGATTTAGATTTACTGAGGTGGAGCATGTCCATTAATTCTGGATCTGACATAGCTTTGTATGTCAGGCATAGATCGCCTCGAAGTAGGCGGTATGCAACTGAGTAGAGCTGGAGTTTTTTAACCGAGCAGCATATGGCATCTGTTTGAGACCTTTGATCCTCTTGGTGAGATACTTTTGGGGTCTTTCTAATTGCTGCAGGTGTCGGGTAAGGTACATCCCAAAAGGGGCATTGTATTCTATGATGGGCCTGATGAGGGATGAATAAAGGGGCACGATTACCTCTCTTGATCTAGATGTGAAACCCTTCGTGATGAGGTGGGCTATGTAGAAGGTCTTTCTAACCACTTTGGCAATGTGGTTTTCAAAGGAGAGATTGCTATCAACTTGGGTCCCCAGGTCCCTAATAACTTTCTCTGTACTTAATGGGTTTCCGCCTATGTACACATTGTTTTTGCCAAAGGGTATGACTATACATTGTTTGGCATTTAGCTTTCAACCATAGCGCTGGCACCAGTTATAAGTCTCTGTGAGACCTTTTTGAAGGATGTTTGTGTCAGCTGGAGAGTTGATTATGGCACCCAGTTTGCAGTCGTCTGTGAACTTGGTGAGCCATAGTCCTCCCACGTTTGCCTGTACCTTGGAAAAGTATATACCAAACAAGAGTGGTCCCAGGACAGAACTCTGTGGGATGCCACTTGTGACCGGTTTCGAGTCTGACATGACTCCAGCAACTCTCACTCTGTGGGTTCTGTCTTTGAGCCAGTTTGTGACCCATCTTATGACATAGGGGTTTATATTTAAGCTGGATAGCTTATCTATGATGCCCCAGTGGGGTATTGTGTCAAATGCCTTTGCAAGGTCCAGATAGGCTGTGTGGACTACCTTCCCTTCATCTATGGCTTTGGTGACTGTTTCGAAGAAGTCAACCAGGTTCAAAAGGCAGGATCTGCCCTTGACAAAGCCGAACTGGGTAGGATCTAGTGTTTGTAGGTCCCCAATGTCTTTGTTTATGAGCTCCATGATGATCCTCTCCATAGCCTTGCAGACTAAGCTAGTCAGGCTTATGGGGCGATAGTTTCCAGGGTCCGTAGAGGCTCCACCTTTGTGGAGTGGGACCACTGTTGCTGTACGCCATTCTGTGGGCACATATCCTGTAGTGAGGCTAACATTGTATAGCTGTTTTATTTGAGGGATTAGTTCCTCTTGAAGTTCATGTAGGACGCAACCTGGGACGCCATCTGGTCCCATGGAGGCAGTGTTTTTTGCTTTGGAGAGGGCAGCCTTCAACTGAACATCTGAGATGTTTGGGAGGCAGCCCTCTGCCGGGATAGATACTTGCTCTTTTGGGGGGGGGGTGTGGAGAAGTTTGCACTGAACCTGTCTGCCAGGATATTGGCGATGTCTGTGGGTTCAGTGTATTTTTTGTCATTTAGAATCAACCCAGAACAAGTCTGGGAGTTGCATCCCAGGTTTCTAACATAACTGAAAAAAGCCTTATGATTGTCTTTGGTGTCCTGTGCAATTTTTCTCTCGAAGCTGGCCTTGGAGGATTTTATGAGGGATCGTAATTTTTTGCTAGTACTGATAAGAGATGCCTTCCCTATTAGGGATTTTGCTCTATCATGTAGTAGCTTCCTCCTTCTGTTGTACAGTTTATTTATGGCAGGGGTCTACCAGACTGGACGCCTTCCTTTGGATGATTGGGTCTTGGTTTTGTTTGGGATAGCATGATCCATGCATTGCTGGAGATGTCCATAGAATGTATTTATATAGGATTCTGCAGTTTGGGCCATAGTTTCCACTGGCCCTGGGGCCTTGAAGGATTCCACTTCGGTTTTGAGAAGTGAGAAGTTCGCTTTTGAGAAGTTTTTCACTGTGGTTTTCTGGGCTGGGGGTGGGGTCGGGATGTGGACATCCAGTGAAATTAATTTATGGTCTGATCTTACCAATGAGGGATATACTTCTGGTGTGGAGCATAGAGTCCCCATGTTGGTAATGATCAGGTCTAGTATGTTGTCCCCTCTTGTGGGAGTGGTGACTAGTTGTTCCATAGCATTTGAGTTTATAATTTCCAGGAACCTTTGGGCTAAGGTGCTGGGGCTTGAGTAGTGCTCCCAGTGAATGTTTGGGTAGTTGAAATCGCCCAATATAATGGTGTTCGGAGAGATCTTCATGTTCTCCAATGTTTTCAGGAAAGCCAAGTGGGATTCCTGACTTTGAGAGGGTGGTCTGTAGGATGCTATAAACTGAAAAGCAGTCTTGCCCACTGTTAGTTGCACATGGATGGTCTCCGATACTTCGTGCAATGCCACTAACCTGGAGGTGTGGATATCCTTGATAAATATGGAAACTCCCCCTCCCTCCTTTTGTGGTTCGGTCCGGGTTTTGGGGCCGAAAAGCATGATATGAGGTATAGCCTGGTAGTGCTGGGGTGCTCTCTGGAGCCTTGAACCAGGTTTCTGTCACTGCACAGATATCGATGTTCTGCATACTGAGGAGAGCTTCGAGTGTGTGCATCTTGAGGTTAAGACTTCTGGCGTTTAGCAGCATTACCCTTAGTTTCTTGTTCCTTGTGCTGTCTATGGGGGTGGGTTTGACTTTTGAGCCTTGCCTAAAAAAGGCACGATGGGGGTGGCAAGAGCCTTTGCCAATATCCGAAAGCCCAGTGGTGACAGGTGCAAGCCATCCCTAGCAAAGCAACGTGGCTTGTCGAGCATGTCATCCCAGGCTGACAGACACTGGATCCCCTTTGAATGACACCAAAATTTTAGCCAATTGTTAAAATCGATCATTTTGTCTTTGTACTGTGACATCATTCTAGGTGAGGGTAAGATGCTGCTCAAGGTCAGGGTCATACCAGCCTGGGCTACATGATCAGAGAGCTCCTCTATGTCTCTTTTCATGTAGTCCAGGGCGGTACGTCTGAGGTCATTCACACCAGCATGTACAATGACTGAGTCATATTTGTATTTGCTTTGGAGTGACCTGAGTGCTTGCGTTATGTGGCGGATCCTAGCACCCGACAGGCAGCTCACCGTGACCTTCTCTTTATTCAGCCTGGTGAGCGGGACGTCAGTGTGTCTGACAATAGAGTCACCTATAACAAGAGTATCAGGTGTGTTATTCAGCCTTAAAGGCTGTGGCTGCTTGGCACACTGACTTTGTGGGTTATGTGTTGTGTGTGTTTTGTTTTGAGGTAGCATTTGCTTGGATGTCTGCTTTGGAGGTCTCTGTTGCTTAGGTAGATTTTTATTTAGAGCCTCCTAGTATGTTTTTGTGTATTTATGTGTTTGGTTCGCTGATGTGGTGGGACTATGTGATACTGGAATTGTGTTGTGTGAGGTTACCTTCTCCTCCTGACTGGTTACACTAGTTTTGAGATGAGAGAGCTCAGCCTCCAGTTTGGCTAAATAGTTGCATCTCTCACATATATTTGAACCTGTTTGGAGGAGGAGAGGGTTGTCCGTGTACATGAGACAGTTGTAACATTGCCTCAAAATTCCCAGATTCACCAGCTGGACTGGAGAGGAAACCATTGACTGACCTTTGGACATGCTAGAGTAATATAGGGAAACTGAATTTAAGACGGACCAATAGAGGACAGGGTAATCGTAGAGAGTATAAGAGTAAGTAGTGCTTATGGTTTAATAGTGCTAACTTGTAGGATTATTTAATTGGACCAGTGAATGGTCTTAGAATGAGAATATGGTGTTTAAATTGAGAGATAGAGCAGTTCTAAAGGAAAAAGTGAAGAGCAGACTTTGTGGAGCCAGGAATAGTTTAAACCCAATTAGGCAGCGCTGCCCGCTGTTGCGCTATGCGCAAAACCGCGCAAAAGAGGGTTTTAAGAGAGGAAGATGAAGGAGTTTGGAATTGACCCAAAATGGCCAATAAAACTACAGTTTCAAGTCAGTAACCACTCCCACAGCAGTTAAATCTGACTGATACATGGGTACTGCCTTAACTGAAGGTAATGTCTTTTTACTGCTTTTAGAAATGTGACCGAAATTCAGTTGTTGAACTTCTTTTGGCAGGGAGACTATCCTAACAGATTTTGTTACATCAATCTTCTGGGCAACTATGTGCTCAGCACAGTGGGAGAGAAAAAGAAAGAAAAAAAAAAGGCTTGTTGGTCTAGGAATATGATTTTGTGTCGGGTACAAGACATCTTGGATTCAAATTTTGGACGAAACCTTTGTTTTATCAGAGTGATTAAGGGGATGGAGTGTCATTGGGCTGCTTTCTGTAGTTAAGAGTTTAATGGTTTTACTGGAAAAGCTCAGTCAGGCTCTGCCACAGATTGCTGTGAAGGAAAGGTTAGTTTGTATTTGCTTTCTTTTATTTTGTATTACTTCAATGTCTTCTAGATTATAGATAGTCATTCATATTCTTTACACTGTGTTTTACTTGTATTCTGTTTTTGACTGCATATTTAAACTGGGAAAGAGACCACAGCTGTGACTCTTGTGTGTCACACAGTAATTACATTTTCCCCCAACTTGGTGCTATTGTGTTTTTAAACTCAACTGTCTTTCTATTTACCTGTATCTTATGTTAATTTGACCATTTATTTCATTCCTCTCCTCTTTTATTGGCTATTGTGAGTAAGCACAAAATTATCATTTTGTGAAATCATACCCATTCAGCTACTTACATTTAATGACCAACCCACTATATTCCATGGAGCCAGAATATAAAGTGCCCAGCGCCCCTTCCAGACCATCTTGCACTTTTAAAATTAGTGGCTTCCCACTTAGATAACTAAAGCTTAAGCCACTCTCTTTCACATTCAACTGCTTACTGCTATTTACATTTATTGGCCACCCCACTGTATTTCACAGAGCCAGGATACAATGTGCCTGACCCCTTTCAATCTATCTTGCACTTTTAAAATAAGTTTCTTCCCACTTAAAATCTTAAGCTATCCCCTTTCATATCTAACCGCTTAATGCACACTGCAGCTATTAATATATTAACCATTTTTTCCATCTTACATTTGAAATCTGCAACATCTATTCCAAGACCAACAATTATTGGAGATCCCACATTCTGCCTGTCAGTCGTCATCTTGGGATTAGTGCTTTTGTTTTGCTCCTGGTGAGAGGAAGGGCATAGGAATATTATTTCCTGGAGACTGTTGATCATCAGAAAGCCTAATAATTGCTTCATAGTTGCCAGCTTGGAATTTGTGCTTATATTTTGCTCCTGGTGAGAGAAGGAGCAGAGTGTATTGATTCCTGACTGCTTCTGACTGGACAGTCTGTGTTGGACCTTCCTGATTAGTATGGTTGCCATTTAAGGCATCTGCTAGGAAAAGGCTACAGCGAGCCTACAGACCCTTGCATCATCTGGGGCAAGACTGTGGCCTGCTTCTCATCTTGGGATTGGTGCTACTGTTTTGCTTCTGGTGAGAGAAGCAGCAAAGGAGCACTGTATCCCAGCAGCATGAAGCTGTGGTGTGACCAGCAGTAGCTGTAGCCAGGCAGAAGCCATTCAGGCAAATCCCCTCTTTTCATCATTCCTGACAAAGCTAATCATTTTTTCAGTAAGCACTGCTTGACTGGCTGACGTCTAATCTAACTTTAGAATATCTCCCTAAATACTTTATTCATAAATCATTATGGTCTACTTCACAGTTTCCTCTCAGGTGTTTGGCAGTGCCCTGTACAGATACAGACACCTCTAAGTTGACATTTTCCCTGTAAAAGCACCCTTGAAATTTCACCAGTACCTAGATGCAAACAGGGCAACTAGCTTGCAGTGACAAGCACTGCCCCCAGAGTTGCAAACCAGATAGTCCTGACATTACTTTATATTTTCGCTACAACCATCTAATCAGTAAAAAAGGGCTTCTTGCCATAGATATGAACTTTCCCATTATCTCTGTTACCAGCCTGGTGGATATGGGCGTCTTAAGACAATGTAGAAATTGCTTCATGTTTAATGACAACCAGATAATTCTCAAACAAACTGATATGGTATGTGAGAGATGGGAAAAGCTCTACCATAAAAGGATTTATAATGTCAATCAGGTTGTCAGTAGCACACACACTCCACCCATCACACACAGTTCAAAGCAGACATATAGACCCAAATATGCTGAAGCACTTAAATGTAACCTTCCTAAACTTCAAACACCTCCGAGATGAAATACACATAGCAAATATATAGCAAATAGCATCAGCAGCCCTGAATGCACTCTTTCAAAAACAACACCCATATAAATGCATACAGCCATATCTCATTGAGCCTCAATGTCTAAGACAGTTAGGCAAGCCACCTCACAATCCAACATTCTGGTCAGTAGAGCCTAAATTGTAAGACACACTGATATCCCTCTCACCAAGCTGAGTAAGGAGATAGTAACAGTCAATTGCTTATCAGGGGCCAAGATTCTCCACATTATGCATGCACTCATGTCATTGGACTACAAGTACCAGTATGACTGCATCATAGTCCAAGTGGGTGTGAATGACCTGAGACATACCTCCCTAGACTATATGAAGAGAGACATCATGGAGCTCTCAGAATGCATCTCCCAGGCTGGTATAAGCCTACCACTGAGCAGCATTTTACATTCTAAAAGGATGATGCCACAATACGAACAGGAGATGACTGACTTTAAAACTTGGTTTTGTTTCTGGTGTCAATCTAAAAGAGTGCAATATTTGTCAACATGGAAGGAGGTGGTAGACAGACCATGCTGCTCTGTCAAGGATGGTCTTAACCTCTCCCCACTAGGCTTTCAAATATTATGTAAAACAAAGCTCTCCCCCATAGTGCCTTTTTTAAGCAATCCCGAACTGAAAGTACTTCCAACATAGCAAATCAAAACAAAGAAAATCTAAAGGTGTTAATGCTCAATGCTAGGAATCTAAAAAAAAAACCTCCATTCCCTACAAACAAATAACTATACCTCAAGGCTGGTGAAACAGGATGATGTACTTGAGCTTCTCCACATTCAAATCACCACAGAGAAAATCCCATACCACTTCCTTGCAAGCTACAGGTCCCCTCTATGACCCAGAAATCCATAAAAGGAAATTATGTGCTTACCATTACATTCTATCTGCGTTGTCAGTCTTCATTTATCCTTGATGTTTGCACTCGGTTCCAATTCTTGGAACTGGCTTGGACGTTATAACAGTTCATACAAGCCAAAAATCTCTCAAGCTAAGTCTCTACCCACAATATCCCTCTCCAGATGATCTCAGATCGAGTTTGCAGCTACACAAGAAGACAGAAGAATAACTAAACAGACTTGAAGAGGCTATGTCCAGGGTCATACCTGATAAAATAACCAGGACAAGTGTCTGATCCTCCAAAAACTCTGCAGGAGGGGGAAGAAGAGTGGTGTGTCAAGGATAAATGAAGATCGACAACAAAGACAGAATGTTATGGTAAGTACATAACTTCTTTACCTGATGTTGTCAATCTTCATTTATTCTTGATGTTTGGGACAGAGTCCCCACTACCTTGTATTTTGTGAGGCCTTATGGAAGGATATTCCTGAGAAACATACAGCCAAAGGATGCTCTTCCCCTGGAAACCAGATCCAATTTGTAATGACTGATAAAGGTATGCAGAGTAGCCCAGGTTACTGCTGCCCGTATTTCATCCATGGAAGCCTAGGAATGGAAAAGCAGACGTGGCTATTGCCCAAGTATAACGCGCTCTCACTGGTGTTAATTGGAGATTCTTTGATTTATAGGTGAAAGTAATACAGTCTGACTTTCGAAACAGATTTCTCCAGAGAAGGACCAGAGAAAGAGAGAAATAATTGGTCCACTTTTCTAAATTCTTTAGTTCTGCTGAGGTAGAAATGTAATTGCCTATGAATATCCAGCAAATTCAAATAATATTCACCATTCTTACAAAAATTTGGGAAGAAAACAGATAAGTCAATGGATTGATTAATATTCATTTCTGAGACCACCTTTGACAGAAATGATGGGTTGGTTCGTTGAGAAACCCTATCCTTATTGAAAATTAAATACAGAGGTTTTGAAGATAGTGCTTGTATTTCAGAAATTCTGCTGGTGGACATAATGGCTATCAGAAAAATGGTCTTCCATGAAAGAACTAAGTCACAGGAAGCTGCTGGTTCAAAAGGGGAAAGGACCAAAGAATGCAGAATCACAGTCAGATCCCAAGGAACTAGAGGATCCTTATAAGGTGGTTTCAACCATAAGGGTCCCTTCAAAAACACTTTACCCAATCTATGGGGTATTAGAGGGTGATCTTCAAAGCCATTGTGGAAATTGGAAACAGCAGCTAGTTGAACCTTAACTGTAGAAGCAGAGGCTCCTTGTGCGAAAAGTGTAGTTAAAAATTCTAGTACCTTTTCAATTGGTGCTGAGAAAGGATTAAGATCATTATTGTGTGCCCAAAACGAAAACCTTTTCCAATTGCTGTGGCAAAGTTTCCTCGCAGAAGGTTTATGAGAAGCCAATACAATTTTTTGGACTGGAGATGATAAATTTTTCTGCCTGGCAATCAATGGAACTGGAGGAGCCAAGTTGCAAGCTTGAGGTTCTGAAGATTGGGGTACACCAGTCCTGAAGGATAAAAAAGAAAATCTGGAACTGGGTCCAGAATTTCTGAACGGTGAATTAGATGAGGCTACAGAACGGGGAACAAGATTTGATGAAGCCAAAAGGGGCAATGAGGATCACTTTGCTCTTCAACATGATGGCTTTCTTTAAGAAGAGAGAAATCAGTGGAAAGGGGGAAAAGGCATACAGTAATCTCAAGGGCCAATCGTGAAAGGCAGCATCTCTCAGGGACTCCCCCTGAGGGGGATTACAGCAAAGTAGCTGCTGCACTTGTTGTTCAGGGCTGAAGCAATAAAACGAAAAAAAGCCAGCAAGTGTTGGCAAATGCCACAAATAAACCAATAAGTTTATTCACATAGGGAGAACAACCCCCCCCTATGTCAAGGTTGTTTGAAAAAACAAGCAAAAAGACATCAAATCGGTTTCGGCTCCTAAGAGCCTTCTTCAGTGAAATACAAGCAATAAAAAGTCAAAGCAACAATGCAATAGTATATATAGAATGAACCAAACATAGAAACCAATCAGAAAACTGCAGTCAGAATTGGTCATTGAGACCAGGTGAGAACAAAGCTCCAAGTTTAACAATCCATTTTCTTTCCTTGGAGCTAAGTATTTCATGCCAATATTGTTTGTCTTTGCATTTCCCCTTAATGCAATCAATAATAACAAATTTAAAAGAAGCTGATGCATGTTTTAAACTGTGTTTGTAAAGTGCATTACTATTACGTTTGTTTTTAATGTCACTCAAATGTTCACAAATTCTAAGGCTGAAAGCCCTGGATGTCTGTCCAACATAAAATGCAGAACAGTTACAGGTCACCAAATAGATGACCCACTCAGTGTTGCAATTAGCCCAAAATTTGATGTCAAAGTGTTCTGATTGGTTTCTATGTTTGGTTCATTCTATATATACTATTGCATTGTTGCTTTGACTTTTTATTGCTTGTATTTCACTGAAGAAGGCTCTTAGGAGCCGAAACTGGTTTGATGTCTTTTTGCTTGTTTTTTCAAACAACCTTGACATAGGGGGGGTTTGTTCTCCCTATGTGAATAAACTTATTGGTTTATTTGTGGCATTTGCCAACACTTGCTGGCTTTTTTTCGTTTTTTGGATACATTGGTTTGGCCGTGCAAGGGTTCCACGGGCATCTGTTTCGTGTTTGAACTGAAGCAATAAAGTCACAGCAAGGCTGGCCCCAGCAGCGGAAAATCTCCTTTACCACTTCGGGATTGAGAGCCCATATGATGCAGGAGAATGCGTCTGCTCAGTTTGTTTGCAATCACATTCGAGCTCTCTGGGATGTGCATTGCTATCAGAAAACGGTTGGAGGATACTGCCCATTGCCACAATCTGAGAGCTTCTCAACACAGAGGGTAAGATTTGGTTCCGCCTTGTTTTTTGATGTACCAGACTACTGACATGTTGACCGATTGAACTGCAAAAGTTCCTAGAGGGAGGACATCTTGGAAGGCTTGCAATGCTAACAGCACTGCCCTCAGTTACAGAACACTGATATGCAGATTGGCCTCCATCGGGAACCAACTGCTTTGGTCTGTGCTGCCCAGATAATACCCCCCACCCCATCTGGGAGGCATCTGTGGTCACTATGGCCTTGGACTGAGATGGAAGAAAGGGACGACTAATAGGATTTCCTCGGATTCCATCTACCAGGATAAGTCTTTCTTGTAACACTGGTGATTAAAATGGGATGTGTCACTGGATTTGTCAGGATGGACCACTGGGATGCCAAAAGCTACTGTAGTAGTCTCATGTGAAATCTTGCTAGTGGAACTAAGGTAATGACTGCTGCCTTTGACCCTAGAGCTTGAAGAAATAAAAGCACAGGAATCTTGTTGTTGGAGAGAACTGCTTGCACTTGGGATCTTATCTTCTGCAGCCTGTGTACAAGAAGGGAAGCTGCACAAAGGGTGGTATTTAGGCGGGTTCCTATGAACTCTAAATCTTGAGTTGAGCTTATTTGGGATTTGGAATGATTTGCTGTAATGCCCAGATGAGCACAAAGGAGT
Source organism: Protopterus annectens (assembly GCF_019279795.1). Classification (NCBI taxonomy): domain Eukaryota; kingdom Metazoa; phylum Chordata; order Ceratodontiformes; family Protopteridae; genus Protopterus; species Protopterus annectens. Next base: position 120,428,500 of record NC_056728.1, on the reverse strand, counting down.
AGAATGAAACCTGCTGCTTGAAGCAGTAGATGCCTGGTGAGAGCAGTGATGAGACAGTCATCTAGATAAGGAAACACACAGAATCTGTGAAATCTCAAGTGAGTTGTCACTACTGCCAAACACTTGGTGAACACCCTGGGGGTTGTGATGAGGCCATAGGACAACACTCTGAATTGAAAATGACTTGCTCATAGTCGAAAGGAGAGGAACCTTGCCCAGTTTTATGTGGTAATATGCGTCCTGAAGATCTATAGAGCACATCCAATCATCTTCCTCTAAGAAGGGTAGGATAGACTGAACCGTGACCACCTGGAATTTTGCTTGCTGAACAAACTTGTTCAGAAGGCTGAGATCTAAAATTGGTCTCAAGTCCCCTGTCTTTTTTGGCACCAAAAAGAACTTTGAGTAAAATCCGGATCCTATCTGGTCTGGTGAGACTTCTTGGATTAGTCTTTTTTTTCTAGCAGGTTTTGACTTTCCAGAGCTGATTCATCCCTCTGATTTGGTGGAATATCGGGGAGTCTTCTTCGAAACTGGATTGAGGAAAAAGGGGATATGGTAACCTCTGGCAATAATAGTTTGCACCCAAGTATTTGAAATTATTTGTCACCAGGTTCTTGAGTGCAGAGAGACTCTTCCCCCGACTGCTTTCAGAGGTAAGCAACTGGGTCTCCTTTGAGGAGCACTGGCATGGTTTCCCAGAGAAAGAATCTCTGGAACCCTGATTTTGTGGGCCACCTCTGCCACAGGTTCGGTGTCTTCCCTTGTGCCCTGAGGGGAGTTACCATCACGTGTGTCCTGAAAACGCCCTTGGGATTTTTTGAACCATATCTTCCCGCTCCTCTGGTTCCTAGATGATGAGGATGAGGGTAAGGCAGTCCACACAGCCTATCTGGACCTCGCCAAGGCCTTTGACACCATCCCCCACTCTGGAATCATAGATAAACTTACTAAGCTGGGCATTAATCCCTACGTCACTTGATGGGTTGCTAACTGGCTTACTGACAGAACCCACAGTGTAAAAGTAGCTGACTCCAAATTCAGCTCCAGACAAGTGACAAGTGGAGTACTTCAGGGTTCAGTCCTGGGACCGCTCTTGTTTGGCATCTACTTCTTTGAAGTACAGGCCAACACTAAGGGACTATGGCTAACAAAGTTTGCAGAATACTGCAAACTGGGAGCCATTACTGAATCCCCAAATGATGTGGATACTCTACAAAAGGGCCATACAGAAACAGATGCTTGGTGCCAGAGCCATGGGCTCAAGCTCAATGCCACGAAATGTATAGTTGTCCCCTTTGGGAAAAATATGTACCCGTGAATTACCACATAGGTGGCAGTACACTAAACACTGAAAGTGTGATAAGAGACTTAGGGACACAGGTGGACAGTGGTCTCACCTTCAATAACCACATCGCCACAACAGTCAGGAAATTCTTCTATGTGGCACACCTCATCACTAAGGGCTTTTCATCCAGAAAAAAGGAGATCTTTGTCCCACTGTACTCATCCCTCATTAGACCCATTATAGAATACAATGCTCCATTTGGTATGTACCTCTCAAGACATCTGCAATAACTGGAAAGGCCACAGAAATACCTCACTAAAAGAATCACAGGCCTAAAGCAGATGCCCTATGCTGACCGCCTTAAAAACCTCCAGCTATACTCTGTCGCATATCGTCTACTCAGAGGCGATCTCTGCTTGACATACAAGGCCATGCCAAACCCAGAGCTGTTGGACATGCTACATTTAAAGAAATCCCAATCCCTCAGAGCCACACGCTCCAGGGATCTAAACCGTGTCATCACAATAAACAAAACATGCTGGAGGGATAGGTTCCTGACCCAGAGACTCCCCAGACTCTGGAATAGACTGCCCATACATGTCAAGCAGACCGCCTCCTTGGCCCTCTTCAAAAGGAACCTTGACGACTGGATGGGAGAGAGGAAATTCACCCCGGGGATCACGTCAGTCACCCTGCTAGACAGGGGACCAGGGAAGTAAATAGTGTGGGAAGAAACAGCCAGGGAATTGTTATGGCTAGGCTTGTATAAGCCCTAGGGTCTGATAGCCTAGTATCAACCTATGAACCTATAGAGTAGGCCTTTCCATCTTTCTCACATCTGGATAATGTTTCTCTGACTTTGGGGCCAAACAAGGAATATCCATCAAAAGAAGCACTGAAGAAAGAAGACTTAAATGGCTCCACAAACTCACACAAACACATCCAGGTGTGCCACTTTATGGCAATGTCAGATCCCGCTGCCCTAGTCTTCACGTTGGCTGCATGCACGAGGAGCCTCATGGCCAAGTTGGAAATAGACTGCAGGGTAGCCAGCTGGGAAGCCACTTTATCTTGGACCTCCTCAGACACAGCTCCTGCAAGAGTATCTGATAACTCCTTGATCAGATCCCCCTGGAGCCTATTAAAATCTACCATAAAATTCAAGGACCTTAAAGCAAAGGGTGATGATACATACACTCGCTTTCCAAATCTGTCCATTGCCATCAACCCTGGATTAGGGGGATGAAGAGTGGAACTCTCTTCTGCAAGTTCCTTCTTGGTGGCTACCGCAACCACCATTGCATCTACTACTAACCCCTTAGCCCAATGTTGGTGGTGTTCTGGTGCTGAAAGAATTTTGTCCAGTCTCCTGGGGATTGGCTCTGCTGTGAAATCAATTTAATAAGGTCATCGGCAGGATGAGTCACCCAAGAAGTAGATGAACTAGCACCAAAGGCTTACTGCTACACAGACTCCTCAGAGGTAGCGTCTTTGAGCTTCCAGTTTCCCCTTCATTTCAGAATTTCTAAAATGTCTTCAAAAGAGAGATCTTCAGGGGGTGACTGTGGGGAACCCTCCCCATTGTCAAAGTCCATATCTTCTGTGACAGATTCCTCTGGGGAATCCAAGGGTTTCCTCTTACATGTCTTTTTCTGGGGTGTTTCCTCAGTGGGAATCTCGGATGAGGACTCAGAAGAAGAGGGGCCCTGCACAGGGTATCCTGAAGCTTTGGTGCTTGCTGCCTAGGCGTGGAGATTGGTGGGAGCTCTGGGCAAGAGGAAGTCCTGTGGTAATATTCTGATATGGGAGGGGCCAGCTGAGAACCTGCAGAGGTCAATGCCCTCTCCATAACCTGGAAGGCAGGTCCTCTGAAGAGGGACGAGAGTCTGGAACCAAGAAAGACAATCTCAGAACCGTGGTCTCACCCAGCTCCGAGAAACCTGCCACCAAAGCGGGAGTCAAGGCAGAGCTCAAGTCAGCCGAAGCACCAAGAGTCAAGGATGACCCAGAATAAAATACTGGAGCCGATCTGAGATCCTCAGATCCGGCAGCACAGCCATGGCCCAGGGAGTCTGTTGTTTCTGATGGAACTGAGGAACTCAAGGCAGATCCTGAAACTGAAGGGGTAAAGGCTGTAGGCACCAGAGCACCTGGAACCAGAGGAATTGGAGTCGTAAGCTCTAAACCTTCAGAGGAGGATAGCCTGGGAAGAGACAGAAAGACACCTAGCCACTAGGAGCTGATCCACCAACCTCACAACATCAACTTCAGTCAGACTCCTGGTGGAACGGAAAGAGACACCTAAGAGGGACTCCGGTCTTTCTAGGAATGGACTAGGGAGCTGTCCCTCTAAGAGGTTAAGAGAAGGGGAATATCTTCCCCTCGGTACATTGATGATATCTGGTTTCAGAACCGAGGGAGGTATTGGTTCTAAAACTTCTGGTAGAGTCACAGGTGGACAGGTACAAACAGGGAAGCTAAAGTTGTGGGTACCGAAATGGCCAGCACTGAGACCTGTTGTGCTGAGTTAGTTATGGCAAATGCTGCCAAGGAAGTGGTTTCCGAAAGTTTCTTAGTTTTAGACTTCAGTTCCGCAGGAGGTGTGGGAGCCGAAGATTTGTGTTTCTTGGCTGCTGGAGCCAAGGGGGATGCAGGCACCCAATGCCTCATCTTCTGTCCATGATCGGATTTAGAAGAAGAAGGAGATGAAGGTGAGGAAACATCAGACTTGAATACACACCACAAAGTTAAAATCTGAAGAACATACCACACTACACCAGGAAACTGTGAGAAAAAGCTTTACTAGTGTATCTGGTACCTCCGCTTACGCCTTCAAGGAATATTCATCACACATACAGCTCACATTATATATTAATACAATTAAATAATTGAATACTTAACTCAATTACATTTAATCATTCTGCATTGAGTAGAATTACATATAAATTACCATTCTTTTTCCCACTTAATAAACAGATGCTACACCATCTCATTTAAAGTGCTCTGCCCTAGAATATCAGGACTTAGTTCTATCTCATTGATAACATAAATATTATAAACTTCCATATCTCTGCCTTTCTAATATTGTATAACAAGCATATCTTAAATGATATCTACTTAAAAATGTCAGTATCAGAAAGTGCCATTGTAAACAGTGCATATTCAACATATTTAAACTAAACAAGTATCCCACACAGAAATCATGTACATAACTGAATTCATCTATCCATGCCCAGCATTCAAATTTAAGTCAAGATTTAATCCCCTTGGGGAGAGAGTACCAAAATGTATAATACATTTGGTTTCCAACCAAGTCAGTTATTTATAAAGTCATCCCCTTGACATGGACTAGGCTTGGCTAACACACAATAAAAAAATAAAAAAAGGATGTATCTGTACCCTCATGGTATCTAATGAAGTGTTCTGCAACAGGGCTCTCCATCCTACATCTCCTGATATCACCTAGATGTTTTCACTGCTCTCTTGGTCTTCCCTATATACCACTTCACTATGGGACATCTACATCCTATTATATAAACTACCCCTCTAGATTTACAGCTATATAGGTCCCTAGCCTTGTATGTTTTCCCACTGATATTCCCGCCATCTGAATTCTTGATCTTATTGGACACTTACATCTTCCACAAGCAAAACTACATTTTCTACCCTGTTCTTTATCCAATTTCTTGATGGATAAAAATTCCTTTAAATTCTTAAATCTACTGTAGGAGAAAGTGACTCTCTTTGGAAAGAGCCCCTTTAACTTTTCATCAATGTTTTTGACTGTTTGGTGGTGGTGGTGGGGGATTCTACTTGCGACAGCAATGCATTCTTCAATACAGGTTACGGTAAATTAGAAGTGCCACACGTGCTGTATGATAGTCCCTTTGTGTCCCCAAAGTTGTCTGCAAACATCTTTGTTTTTGAAAATGTACTATGTAAGGTGGAAATTGAATATTAAGAAGTTATGTACTCACCATAACGTTCCAACTGAGTAGGTAAACTTCATTTGTCAGCAACCTATGGGTTAACGGATCCACATTGGTTCCGAGCCGGCAGTTTCCAACAGCTAAGATCCAAGCCCCAAGCTCCTCCCCCTTACCCATAACTCCCTGCCATCCATTCCCGACCTCAGATCGAGTTTGCCTAAAAGCAAGACCTGCAATCACAACCTGCCTAATGTAAACTGGATACAATCCACCATGAAGCAGGAATATCTATGAACATTCGAAGAGGACAGTGGGACGGAGGGAGGTACGGTTGCTGACAAATTAAGTTTATCTACTCAGATGGAACGTTATGGTGACTACATAACTTCTTAATCTGAAGTAGTTAACTTCATTTGTACATCAACCTATGGGACAGTCCCCAGCTACCCGAATCTTGGGAGGCCCTTATGGAAGGATGTTCCGGAGCAATGCGGAGCCAAAGGATGCTCTCCCTCTGGAAACCAGATCCAACTTATAGTGGTTTATAAATGTATGAAAAGAAGCCCACGTGGCAGCAGAGCAAATGTCATCCAACGAAACTCTAGCTCGAAAAGCAGCAGAAGTAGAAACAGACAGAGTAGAATGGGCTTGGACTCCATGAGGAGCAGGCCAGCCAGAACTCTCATAAGCCAGGAGAATACACTGGGAAATCCACCTGAACAGTGTGACTTTAGAAACAGATTTCCCCAAACTGGATTTAGCAAAGGACACAAACAGCTGGACTGATTGCCTATGACCAGCTGTCCTGTGCAAATAGAATCTTAACTGTCTGTGTACATCCAAAGAGTGTAACTTGTATTCGCCTTTATTTTGATAATTGGGAAAGAAGACTGGCAAATTAATAGACTGGTTGATGTTAGATTCGGAAGCAATTTTGGGCAGAAAGGAGGGACTGGTCCTGAGGAATACCCTATCCTTGTGGAAAGTCAAGTACGGTGGCTTGGCACAAAGGGCTTGAAGTTCCGAAACCCTTTTCGCCGAAGTAATAGCAACCAGAAAAGCCATTTTCCAGGATAAGAATTTGAGATCTACCGAAGCAGCAGGCTCAAAGGGAGAAGCTGTTAAAGCCTGGAGTACCAGCGATAAGTCCCAAGGAGGAGTTACTTCCTTCACCAGAGGTCTTAGTAAGAAGGTGCCTTTTAAGAAGGCCCTACACAATCTGGTTGAGGTCAAAGGGCCAAGATCACATCCAACATGGTAATGAGCGATTGCCGCCAATTGGACTTTAACTGTGGAAGAGCTAGCACCCTGATCAAATAATCCTGATAGAAAATCCAGCACAGCTGGTAACGGAGCTGTAAAAGGATCTAGTTTCTGATGTTCTGCCCAAATAGAAAAGCGTTTCCATTTGCTACAATAAACTTTCCTAGTAGATGGCTTGTGAGCAGCTACTAGGATCGCTTTGACCGGGGAAGAGATACCGGGAGTCCTAGCTAACAGTGGAACTGGATCAAACAAGCCGTGAGCTTGAGGTTGTCCAGGTTGGAGGCCGGCAGGCCCAAAGGGTGAGATATCAGATCTGGGACAGGATCTAAAATCCAGGGAGGATTCACTAGATGAGACCATAGATATGGGAACCATGCCTGACGAGGCCAGAATTGGGCAATGAGGATTATTGTGCTCCCCAACCGTCTGGCTTTCTGCAGAAACGTCAGCATCAGGGGAAGAGGCAGGTAAGCATAAAGTAGACCGGGTGGCCAAGCATGCACCAGAGAGTCTCTTGGTGATTCCCAGGGTGCGGGAATTAGAGTGAAGTAGGTGTTGCACTTCGTGTTTGAATGAGAGGCGAAAAGATCGCAACAAGGTTGACTCCATCTGGAGAAGATCTGCTTCGCTACTTTGGGATTCAGAGACCACTAGTACAGCGAGAGTATGGTGCAACTCAATTTGTCGGCTAGGATGTTGGACCGGCCCGGAATGTGCATCGCTATGAGAAAGCGGCTGGTGGAAATCGCCCATTCCCAAACTCTCATGGCCTCTCGACAAAGTGGAAAGGACCTGGTTCCCCCCTTGTTTGTTGATATACCAAACGACTGACATATTGTCCATTTGGATCGCAATAGTCCCGACGGGAAGAAGACTCTGAAGTGCTTGCAATGCTAACAGCACCGCCCTCATTTCTAGGACATTGATATGCAGTGAGGTCTCCGTCTGGTTCCACGTGCCTTGGACGGTCCTGCCCAAACAATGCCCCCCCACCTGAGGCGAGAGGCATCCGTGGTCACCGTAGCTAGGGGAGGGGACATAGAGAAGGGGCGCCCCTTTTGGAAGTCCGGAGACTGGAGCCACCATAAGAGGGCTCCCCTGCAAACCCTGCTGAGAGGGACAGGATGGCTCAGGGGATAACGCAGGAAGGACCATTGGACTTCGGGTGTCCATTGCAGAATCCTCATATTTAGGCGCGCCATGGGAAGGAGATTGATGGTAGCCGCCATCGAGCCTAGGGCCCTCAGGAACAATTCCGCTGGAGGGGCTGGGCAATGAAGAATGGCCTGCGAGATCGCATCTGGTCCGGAGTTAAGAAGGCTAAGAGCTGGTTTGTGTCCAACCTGGCTCCGATAAAATCTATGATCTGAGTCGGGAGCAGGGAGGATTTTCCAGCATGGATCATGATCCCCAGCCGGGGAGCTAGTCGAAGAAAGAAATTCCTGGGTGTGCAGAGTAGATGCCTTGTGGGGGCGGTCAGGAGCCACTCGTCCAGGTATGGAAAGACCTGAATTTCCTGGAGTCTCAGGTGGGCTGCTACCACCATTAACACTTTGGTGAACACCAGGGGGGCCGTGGTGAGACCAAAGGGGAGAATCCTGAATTGGTAATGGCTGGCTACTAGCCTGAAGCAGAGAAACCTCCTGGATCGTCTGTCCACCAAGATGTGGTAATACGCATCCTTGAGGTCTATGGAGCACATCCAGTCGTTCTCCTGCAAGAAGGGGAGAATAGATTGAAGAGTGACCATCCGGAACTTTTCTTTGGCTATTGCAAGAGGGATAGGTCAAGGATTGGTTTTAAGTCCACCGTCTTTTTTGGCACCAAGAAGAACCTGGAGTAAAAGCCTGATCCGTACTGGTCTGGAGGGATGTGCTGGATCGCTCCTTTTTCTAGCAGCTGACGAATTTCTGCGGCTGCTGCCTCCCTCTGATCGGGGGGGGGCATCGGGGAGGTATCTGGGTCTGAGAGGGGGATGGAGAAATGGAATCTCGTAGCCTCTGGATATAATTCGAAGCACCCAACGGTCTGTCATGATGGACTGCCAAGCTGCTAGGTGCTTCGAGAAACGCCCCCCCCCGACTGCCTCCAGAGTGGAGCAGTTGGGTAACGCCTCAGGGTTGCTGCGTGGGCCGATCAGAGAAAGGTTCTCTGGACCCAAAGATTTTCGGGCCTCCTCTGCCTCTAGGGCGGCATCCACCCTGTCCTCCTCTGCCCCTGAAGGACGGGGGGGTCCTGAGTGAAACGGGAATGCTGACACTTCTGGAACCACATCTTCTTCTGTCCCTTTTGGTTCTAGGAGAAGGACCTCTGGGGAGCAGAGAAGCGGACTCCGATGGCAGACAGCAGCTTCCCGTCTTTCTCGCTCTGGACCAAGGTGTCGCGTACGGTCTTGCCAAAGAGGGCAGAACCATCAAATGGGGTGTTAGCGAATGACGCCTTAAAGGGTTCCGCGAAATCACAGTGGCAGAGCCACGCCTGTCGCCTTAGGATGACGCCCGCTCTGCTAGCTCTAGCGGCTCCTTCCGTAGCATGGACAGTAGCCGCATAGAGGTATTGGAAATAGACCTGAGAGTGGCCATTCGGGTAGAGTACACCTATTTGTCCTCTGCCAACATGGACTCTGGGGGCGACCCAGCGTATTCTTTGATAAGATCCCGCTGGAGCCATATGACGTGTGCCATGTAGTTCAGCGACCTTATGGAGAAGGTGGCTGAAACAAACATCCGCTTCCCCAAACGGTCCATCACCCGAGACTCCTTGTCCGGGGGATGGACCAAGGGACTCTCCTGGGCCAGTTCCCTTTTGGTGGCTACCGCCACCAACATGGCATCTACAGGGGTTCCCTTACTCCAATGTGACCTGTCCGAGGGGGGGCTAAGAATTCTGTCTGGCCTCTTAGGGACGGGCTCAACAGTGTCCGGCTCCTTCCATGCCCTGGAAGTGATCAGATCTACCAGGGGATCGGCTGGAGGGGACACCCAAGAGGTAGACAGGCCTGCTTCAAACACCTCCAGGAACACGGACTCATCCGAGGTAGGCTTTGGGGCGGACCACCCCCCTCTGATCCTGAGCATCTCCATGATGTCTCCAAATGAGACGTCTTCGGGGGGTGATCTTGGGGAACCTTTCCCTTCCTCCAAGTCCGTGTTCTCTGTCAAAGACTCAGGGGAGTCGAAGTGCCTCCTTTTGCACTTGCGTTTGTGAGGAACTTCCTCGGGGGGGGGGCTGTCCGAGGAGGCCTCACCAACCACATCCTGTTCCAACAAGGGAATGATCTGCGACATCTGAGCAGGCTGTCCTGGGGCCGGGTGATGGAAGTCAGACCCATTTGCGAGGGAGTGCAGGGTGGAGCGGTAGCTAAGGCTGGGGGCCTGGAATCCCTCGACAGAACCCTCTCCACCATGTCGAATGCCGAAGGAGAGCTGCTCTCCCTGGGATCCGAGAGCAGACCCTCCCTCGGATCAGATGAGCAGATCGGGGCCGGAGCCGATGCGATCGGATCCGAAGGGCCAGTACGCTCTGACCTAGCCGGAGCCGAAGGCGTACTGACCGCCTCAGATCCGAGGCTCAACTCTCGACTCCGAGAGCCTGGATCCGAAGAAAAGGGACCCTACAGGCTCAAGGGTGCTGTCGGCGCCAAAGTACCCGACTCCATCGGCATCGACATTCCCCCGGCTCCGATGCTAGAAGGCTCCGTAGACCCCGAACCCGGAAAGTGGGTCGGGGAAGAAGCAATCGGGGTGAAAAAAGGGGTTGAGCTCCCCGCCGGAGGGGGGGGGCAGGAGCACTCCCATATGCAGCTGGACCTGGAGGAACCTTCTCATCATCCGGTCCAAGTCTGCATCTGTTAGGCTTCTCATGGACCTAGAAGAGGCCACAGAGGCGGGACGGGAGTGCCGCTCAACGACCTCAAGGGAGACTGGGCCTCATCCTCCTCCGTCCCCGGCAAAAAGCTGGGAGAACAGAGCCAGGAAGGAGAAGGCCCAGACGTCCCGGGGGGAGAAGCTCGCTTGGCTGGCGGGGCTGAAGCAGAGGCTTTGGCCCGCCACTTGTGGTGTTTCTCTCGGCGCTTCTCCCTCCTGGCTTCCCTATCCTCCTGGCCCAAGGTGGGAGGTTGAGTCCCGGCCAGGGGAAGGGAAGTATCCGTAGGCGCAGCCGCGGCAGGAGCCACGGAGTGACCGGTGGACAGACCCGAGTCTGGGGGCAGAAGTCCCGCCAGAATCAGCTTCGACCTCTGGTCCCTGATAGCCCTAGGGTTGAACGCTGCACAAATAGAGCAGCCAGAAGACAGGTGTTCAACCCCAAGGCATATAACGCACAGAGTGTGGCCATCAGCCGGGGAAAGCTTATGGCTACACTCGGTACACTTGGAGAAAAATGTTTTGGCGGCCTCAGACAATCTAAAAACGCACACACTAGGCCCCAAAACACACACACACACACACCCTAACGCTCCCACGAGAAACGGGGTAGGAAAGGCTAATAATTACTCTAAAAGAAAGGTAACGCACACACAAAACTCACTCAAAAACTTTAACTATAAACGAAAATGAGAAGATTTTTCTCACAGAAAAACTCTTGAAGACCTGGAAGCTCGAGATCAAGCTGCTGGTGTAACCGCGGCAAACTAGATCTGATGTCAGGAAGGGATGGCAGGGAGTTATGGGTAAGGGGGAGGAGCTTGGGGCTCAGATCTTAGCTGTTGGAAACTGCCGGCTCGAATCCGATTTGGATCCGATAACCCATAGGTTGATGCACAAATGAAGTTAACTACTTCAGATCAAATTTTTAAAAGGAGCAGTTTAATTTAACAAAATACAATGGGGAGGCTCTGCAATATCTTAGAATAATCACAGATATACCTTTATATGGGCAGACAAGGGGTCATTATGACAAAAAATCAGTACAATAATATGGCCATGGCGCTATTGGAGGATAGGGTGATATATGAGGTAATGTCCGACAATCCGGTCAAAGAGTACAATATGTCCCTGCTGGAAATTTAGGAAAGAGGAGAAAGACTTGTTTTTTTGTGTGCAATGGATGTCAAGAAATTACATATTAAAAACCCCAAAGATGCAGTGTTTAAGGTGATACCTAAGATGCACAAAAACATTCAGAATCCACCATGGAGATCTATAGTGTCTGGAAGGGGAGCTTACTTGCAAAATGTGGGCATGTTTTTGGATTGGCAGCTTAAAAGGTATTTGGAAAAAATCATGTCACAATTTAAGAATGGAAAGGAGTTAGCAGACACTACAGGAGGTATGATATGGTATCAGGATTATTATTGGGCCTGTGTGGGCATTAAATCCTTGTACACAAACAACAAAAACAAATGGGGTTTGGAAGCAGTAAGATATATGTTGGGGGAAGGTCCACATACTGATTTTTGTGTACGGTTGTTGGAATTTTCCCTAACTCACAACTGCTTTAGTTTTGATAAAAAATATTTCTTGCAGAAGGAAGGGACAACCATAGGGGCATCATATGCCCCAGTATATGCAATCCTGTTCATGAATTACTTTGAGATGGCCTACGTTTATAACTCTCAGATATTATGTAGTCCAATCTTGCCTTCATTCTTACCCATGGGTTCTGAGCCGAACCTCGGCTCTGACTTGGCCATACTCTAGCTCGAAGTCTTCAATTGGCTCATGGCTAAGAGGTATCCCCATCATGCAACAGGTCTATTTCCCAGATCTCATTTGCCACTCGTTATGCTCAGATGTGGTCTCACTTTTGGAGATGGCTAAATATACCATTTATAAACTTTTTATAAACTTTTGACTTGTCGTTGCTCAAAAAACTATTTTCATAGCTCTGTGTGTGTGGTAGTGGTGTTATGCTGCCATTGTTTTGCTTCTCTTGCTGTTTTTATGGCCTTTTCCTTGGCCATTTTGGTATCTCATTTGTTTCTTTTCTTCCCACGGGCTAGGCCCATTTCAGTTAGAGGACCTAGTCCTCTCCATTGTTTCCGTGTGGTCTTTGATTTGGTGCTCCATTCTGTTAGGTTATTAGTGTTGTCGTGTCTGGCTAGTGGTGCTATCCCGCCTCTGTTTCCCTGGGCTAGGCCCGTTTAAGTTAGAGGACCTAGTCCTCCCTGTAGTCTTTTTCCCGTTGGTTACTAGGCCGTTTTAGTTAGAGGCTCTAGTTTCCCGTGCGGGGTTTAGTCGGGTCCAGTGTGTGTACGTATTGCTTTGTACCTGTGTGTGTTCTCCTTTATTCAGCATGTCCAAGGATTCTAAGGAACATAGGCCTTCGGGCTTCAAAGAGTGTGTTGAATGCAACAATAAAATGTCTTTGACTGATGGGCACTCCATGTGCGTGTACTGCTTGGGGGCTATTCACCTTCAAGAGTCCTGCTTGTTTTGTCATTCCTTCAGTCCCCGTTTACTACAGGAGTAGAAGAACAAGCTCATTTTGAAAGCACTGCTTAAACACTCATTTGAGGCAGACTTGGCTAAGCCTTCTAGTGCCTTATCCTCTCCAGCTAAAAAGGACAAAAAACTTCTAAGTAGCACTCTCCGTTTCTTTGTCTGTTTCTTTGGAGCCGCCAGAGAAAGTTGCTAGAACAGCTTCTCTTTCTTTGGTTACATTGCCTTCGGTGCTGACAGAAGGTAGTGTCTTCACTAATTCCGTACTGGCTCCCAGCCTTTCAGAGCTGGTCATGGATATTTTGGTTCGGAGCCGGTCTCCAGTTTTTCGACTGGTTTCTCCTCCATGCAAGTCCCCTTCTGTAGGGAGATCCAGATCTCCATCTATCTCCTCCAGGTCCTCGACGACCCTTTCCGATGAGGACATTGATAGAGTGGTGAAGAAACTGATTCAGTCATCGTGTGGCCAAACTGATTTCAGCTCCAACCCAGTCAGCTCAGGAGCCTATGGCCTCTTCATCCTTTGCTGTTCCTCCTCCGAGCCTTTCTCGGCCTTCGGAGCCAGAGTTGTTGGTTCCGTCGGGTGCCGTTAGGTCAGTTCCAGTAGCCTCGCCTGGCCTCTCGGTTCCGATTTCTGCTCCGACCCCGTCGACTCCATCCACAGGGTCGAGGGTCCATGGTTCTCCGATCAGGCCTGAGGGGGAGGGCTCGGATCAATCTTCATCTGTTCCGAGCCTTCCTCTTGGTGCTTTAGCTCAAGTGAGCTTGGATCTGACATCTGCTTCGGACCTCATCTCCTCAGCGCAGAGGGCTACTGCTGTATCCTCTACAGGTAGTCGGCCTTCGGAGCCGGGGGGATCAGCCTTCGAGGTTATGAGGAGCGTGCTGGCCAGGTCGCCAACTGCATCCTACGTCACCGATACTCTTCCCCCTCTGGCACCGGTGTCAGTTTCAGATCACCCTCTATCCCTGGACAGCGAAGTCCCAAAGCCTCAGGATACCTCCATGAGTGGACCCCAACTTTCTGATATCTCCCCAGAGTTTTTGCCTAAGGAGCCCGCCAGGAAGAGATTGTGTAAGAGGAAACACCTCGACTCCTCGGATGAGTCTCTCACGTCGGAGACCGGCCTCGAGGATTCAGAGGGGTCCCCCAAGTCATCTTCTGAAGATCTCTCTTTTTCAGATATCCTTGATATCTTGAAGCAGAGAGGCGGCTGGCCCTGCAAATCCCCTTCTGATGAGGAGTCAGTATTCCTGAAGGCTTTCGGGTGTCAAGCCTCGCCTCTTGGGTTTCTCCCCCTTTCAATGAGCTACTAGATCTTGTCTGTCGAAAGGTGTGGGGAAACTCCTGACACTGTGAAACTGGTCCCTAGAAGATCCAATAAGTTTTTATCCGCCCGCACTGACAAGGAATATCTAACAAAAGGCGTTCCAGTAGATGCCATGGTGGTGGCAGCAGCCACCAAAAAGGAACTTGCTGAAACTTTGTCTAACGTCCATCCACCTAACAAGGAGTCCCGGACTATGGACAGGTATGGGAAGTGTATGTTTACCTCAGCGGCCTTTACACTGCAGTCGCTGAACTACTTGACGCATTTTACAAGGCTCCAGAGAGATCTCCTAAAAGAGCTAGGAGATTCTCTACAGGGTAACATTTCTGATGCTGTGGCACAGAAGGTTAATGCACAGATGCCTACACTAAATTCCCTTGCCATGAGGCTGATCTCATACGCAGCCGATGGAGCGAGTAGGGCAGTGGGTTCCAGAGTCTCTCTTAGGAGACACTCCTGGATGTGCCTGTGCAATTTCGCGGAGGCCTTCAAGTCTACGTTCACCAACGCCCCCTTTGACGGTTCATCGTTGTTCGGAACCAAGGTGAAGGACACTCTCACTAGGTGTGAGCAGGAAGGAAAAACTCTGTCTGCCGTGGAAGTCCATTTTTCCATGCCTTCTTGGCCTTACCCCAAGGGCCAGAAGGTTGAGAAAATGTGGTTCAGGAAGTTGCAGAGGTTTCTACAGGACGCACAAAGTGATTCCCCCTCCACAGGCAGGGGAGGGGGTGGAAATTCAGGTAGACACTGCCCTAGAGGCAGAGGAGGCCTGTGTAACCAGGGTGACCTTGATTCCTTTTGTGGTTCTCCCTACCAGCGTTCCTGAAGGGAGGCCAGACTGTGTGTCTGTGGAGCTTGTCGGGGGTTGCATTTCTTTATTCCCAGGAGCCTGGCAAGACGTCACCCAAGACGAGCGGGTATTAAAAATAATTTCCATAGGTTATCATATTCCCTTCTCTTCTCCTTCCCCGCCAACCAAGAGAATCCCAAACGTTCCACCCAGTTACAGGGATTCCACAACTTTAGAAATAAAAAAGTTGCTTTCAAAGGGAGACATTCAGCCTGTCCCCGCAGACCAAGTAGGATTAGGGACTTACTCCAGATTCTTTTTAGTGTCGAAAAGAACAGGGGACCCGAGGCCCATACTGGATCTCAGCCGATTGAACCTTCATGTAGAAAAGTCCAAGTTCCGCATGGTCACCTTACAGTCAATACTCCCTCTGTTACGGAAAGATGTGTGGATGTGCTCTATCGACCTCAAAGATGCTTACTACCATATCAAGATGGACAGGGCATCGAGAAGTCATCTACGCTTCCGGCTGGAAGCCAGTCATTTTCAGTTTTGCGCTCTGCCTTTTGGTCTCATCACAGCCCCCAGTGTGTTCACCAAATGCATGGCAGTGGTAACGGCTCACTTGAGACGTTAGGGATTCCAAGTGTTTCCATACCTGGACGACTGGCTCCTTTCTGCCACCACCAGGCATCTACTGTTATAGACCAGGGACGCCACCATTACACTGTGCCAAAGGTTAGAAATTACTCTAAATTGGAAAAGATCTGCCTTGTTGCCCTCACAGCGTGTCACTTTTATTGGCGCAGAACTAGATACGGTGCTCATGAGGGCCTTCTTACCAGAAGAGAGAATTCAGGCTCTACAACAGCAGGTCTATGCCTTACTAACATTGAGGAAGGTCAAGGCAAAAGTGATCCTCAAGTTATTACGGACCATGGCTGCCACGATCATGCTAGTTCCCCATGCCAGACTACACATGAGGGTTCTTCAGTGGCTGCCTTTTGCACAATGGTCACTACAGCATCTTCCACTCTCCCATTCTATTCTGATTATGGACACGGGCAAGCAGGATCTACGTTGGTGGCTTCAGGCCAGCAATCTCAACATGGGCAAGCCTTTTGTTCCATCTTCTCCAGTTGCCACAGTGACCACGGATGCCTCCCAGATCGTGTGTGTGTGTGTGTGTGTGTGGGGGGGGGGGGGGGCATTACCTCAACAGGACAGTCCAAGGCACATGGCAGGATCACGAAACCCATTTGCATATCAGTGTCTTGGAGATGAGAGCAGTGCTATTAGCGTTGCAATCACTTCAGAGCTTCCTTCCTCTAGGGACAATTGCAATCCACTCAGACAACATGTCAGTGGTATGGTATCTGAACAAACAGGGAGGAACCAAATCATACCCCCTTTGCAGAGAGGCACTTCAAGTTTGGCAGTGGGCAGAGTCTTCCCAACGCTTTCTAGTTGCAATGCATATACCAGGGAAGTCCAACGTGATTGCTGAGCACAGCTATCCTAACACCTCATGAGTAGTCCCTGAACAATTATGCTGCGGAGAAGATATTCCACAGATGGGGTCAGCCTTGCTGCTATTTATTTGCCAGCACCCTCAATGCCACATGCAGTAGCTACGTCACCCTTATCCCCCCAGAGGGGGAGACACCCAGGGATGCTCTGGTTCACGATTGGCCCTCCGGTCTTCTCTGCGCCTTTCCACCATTACCTCTGATATCAAAGGTCATTTAGAAAGCACAGTCTTTGAGAAGCAAAATGATCCTGATTGCCCCACACTGGCCTCCTCAGATTTGGTTTCCCTTCCTTCAACCCTATCTAATGGACAAGCCCTGGATTCTGGACCCAGCTCCAGATCTGCTGACTCATATGTCAGGACAGTTCCATCCCTCCATCCAGACCCTCAAGTTGACAGCTTGGCTGCTCCAGTTTCATCCTTAGTCAGTCTTCATGATTTTTCCCTGGAAGTGGTCCATATTCTATCTTCACACAAGCCTTCCACCAGAAAGATTTATTCTAGTAAGAGGAAGAGATTTTCTATTTGGGCCCGTGAGAGACATATTGATCCTTATACAGCGCCTATTTCGGCTATATTAGAATTTCTTTCTCAACTGTTCAGTCAGGGGTCAGCTGCAGCAACCATTAAAGTGCAACTGGCAGCGATTTCTACCTTTCACGTTGCTAATGAGCCCAACCTTATGACTCATAGGCTTTGTAGGGCTTTTCTGAAAGGGACATTGTTACTCCGACCTCCAGTCTTTGATCCAGTAATGCCATGGGACCTCAATTTTGTATTACGGAAGCTCATCTCAACTCCTTTTGAGCCTGTAGCTACATGTAACATTAAATTCTTGTCATGGAGGACAGTATTCTTGGTAGCCATAACTTCAGCTAGACGGGTCTCTGAACTCTAAGCATTATCGATTAAGCCACCTTATTTGGTGTTTCACAAAGATAGGGTCTCCTTAAGAACCAATCCTGACTTTGTTCCAAACGTTGCCTCTTTTGTCAATATCAACCAATCCATTGAGTTGCCTGTGTTTTTTCCTGAATTCTCCAATAAGGCAGAATTAAAGTTTCATCAACTAGATGTTCATAGACAATTGCATTTCTATTTACATAGGACAAAAGATTTCAGGAAATCAGATCAAATGTTTGTCTCGTTTTCAGACACTAGACTTGGAGTTCCTGTTTCTAAGGTAACCTTGTCTCATTGGATCTCCAATTGCATCTCATTTATTTATGCTTCCAATGGCAAAGAATTACCCTTTAAAGTGAAGGCTTATTCTACACGATCTGTGGCTACCTCAACTGCGTTTCAGGCTAGGATGTCTATGGATGATATTTGTGCTGCAGCAACATGGGCTTCACCTCATACCTTTATTAGTCACTACAAATTAGATCTGGTCTCTAGAGGCAGATCTTCCTTTGGTTCCACAGTGCTCAAGAGCATTTTTCACTAAGCCACCCAAGATCAAGGTGCTAGGGATGCTATCCCACGGGTAAGAATGAAGGCAAGATTGGACTACATAACATCAAGAGGTTATGTACTCACCATAACATTCGATGTATGTAGTCCATCTCGCCTTACATTCTTACTAACCCTCCCTCCTACCCCCTCCTGGAGGACCTGGAGGTATAGTCTGTAGGTGTCAGTTGTACTTTCTGTTGGGGTTGTTCTTCTTCTCAGTGTGCGTGTGTGTGTGCGCTTGCAGCAAACAAGATCTGGGGAATAGACCTGCTGCATGATGGGATACCTCTTAGCCACGAGCCAACTGAAGACTTCGAGCTAGAGTATGGCCGAGCCCACGGGTAAGAATGTAAGGTGGGATGGACTACATACATCTAACGTTATGGTGAGTACATAACTTCTTGTTTTACAAACACAAAGTTACATTGTTTAAGAGATACATAGATGATCTCATATTTGTTTGTAAGGGCGAAATGGAGGAATTTCATGAATTTATACAAGATTTGCAGAATAATCATTTTGGACTGGAATTCACATTCAATAACAGTAGAGAGGTTGTGTAACATTTAGATTTGGAATTTTTTGTGGGTAAAGACTAAACAGTAGAATTCAAACCTTTTAATAAAGTTACTGCTGTCAATAATTTTCTTAGTGCTGACAGCATGCATGCTCCCCACTTGTTATCTTCACTACCATATGGTGAATATTTACACATAGCTAACAATACTTCAGATAAGGCAAGGCTAGGAAATGAATTTATGTGAGTTAGAATTAAACTCTCAAAAAAATACAAAGAAAATAAGGTTAGAAGTAGACTGGGGCTGACACACATTAGGATGAAAAGAAAGGATGTAGGTATACGTAGGAAAAGATGGGACATGAATAAAGAAGAGGATCAAGACAGACTGTTTTTAATAGGTATGCACCTTTTTCAGAAATTTTGAAAGGGTTAGTAAATAGGCTTTGGCCCATTATTTGCAATGATGAAAAGTTAAAGGGGCTCTTTCCAGAGAGAGAGTCACTTTCTCCTACAGTAGATTTAAGAATGTAAAGGAATTATTATCCATCAAGAAATTGGATAAAGAAAAGGGTAGAAAAGGAAAAACTTGTGGAAGATGTAAAGTGTGCAATAAGATCAGGAATTTAGATGGAAGGAATATCAATGGGAAAACATACAAGACTAGGGACCTATATAGCTGTAAATCTAGAGGGGTAGTTTATATAATAGGATGTGGATGTCCCATAGTGAAGTGGTATATAGGGCAGACCAAGAGAGCAGTGAAAAAATGAATAATGGAACATCTAGGTGATATCAGGAGATGTAGGATGGAGAGCCCTGTTGCAGAACACTTCATTAGATACCATGAGGGTACAGATACATCCTTTTTTTATTGTGTGTTAGCCAAGCCTAGTTCATGTCAAGGGGATGACTTTATAAATAACTGACATGGCTGGAAACCAAATGTATTATACATTATGGTACTCTCTCCCCAAGGGAATTAAATCTTGACTTACATTTGAATGCTGGGCATGGATAGATGAATTCAGTTATGTACATGATTTCTGTGTGGGATACTTGTTTAGTTTAAATATGTTGGATATGCACTGTTTACAATGGCACTTTCTGATACTGCATTTTTAAGTAGATATCATTTAAGATATGTTTATGTTATACAATATCAGAAAGGCAGAGATATGGAAGTTTATAATATTTATGTTATCAATGAGGTAGAACTAAGTCCTGATATTCTAGGGCAGAGCACTTTAAATGAGATGGTGTAGCATCTGTTTATTAAGTGGGAAAAAGAATGGTAATTTATATGTAATTCTACTCAATGCAGAATAATTAAATGTAACGGAGTTAATTATTCAACTATTTAATTGTATTAATATATAATGTGAGCTCTATGTGCAATGAATATTCCTTGAAGGCTTAAGCCGAGGTACCGGATACACTAGTAAAGCTTTTTCTCACTGTTTCCTGGTGTGGTGTGATGTGTTCTTTTGAAACATCAGACTTGGACAAAGCCTCTTCAAAGGAGGATTTACTTTTAGAATCAACTTGTTTTTGCATTCTACAAGGGC